>NW_017728921.1:9809839-9871997 GCF_001723895.1 Crocodylus porosus
GTTCATCATCAACATGTTACAGTTCATTTTGTTGTTTGTGATCCCCATTTATGAGCTGTTGACCAGCCCTGGGACTAGGTCTTCGGACTGAACCTCATGGGCCAACAGACCCCTTTGTTGTTAATTGTTAGTTTGTGCTCAAAGCTGTAACTGAAGACCTTTCTGCCTACGCCTGAAACGTAAGTCAAATAAACTCACCTGTTCTTTATCAATCCGCTCCAAGTCCCTAACTCCAGACTCTACGCCGCTAATCCCACCTGTCCGTATCTAATTGCCACCCTGGCCCACCGTGACCTTGGGGCCCGATCCTTCGGTTTTCCCCAACACATCCTAGGCCAGGGCCCTGCACAGGCTGATTTGCCCCAGGCCCTGCACCCTGCTTGCGTCATCTCTGATAGTTACTAAAGTTAATATCCAATCAAGTGACTCCATTGGATACTACTTCAAACAGAGAAAAGAAATTAAAGCATGGAGGCTATAGCTAGAAGATTCAATTACTTTTGTAATTAAGGCTACATGGTACACAGATATTACAAACATGTACCTATGTCCAAATCTATCCTGGTCTCCTTATACATGTGCATAGACTCCTATTAATGTTAACAGAAATTACACTATTAAAGAGGAGAATATAATCATGCTTCCTTCAAATTCCTCCTTAAAACCATCTTATACAATGATCCCTACAAGAAAAGAGGTTGAATACTTACTAGAAATACTTATTCAGTAAGAAAAAATAGGCTGTTTTCTTTCTCTTTCCGACCCTTTGTCCATATCTTCTTAGACAAAAATATCTTTGGAGCAAGGGCTATGTCTTTCTACATGTCTGCATAGCACCTAACACCAAGTGCTCACAACTTCCCTACAAATAGCTGATTATTTTTATTAATTTATGTAGTGGCAACTAACAGCCACAAAAAAATTCAGAGCCTTGCTGAGTGAAGTGCTGTATGATGGCTAGAAAATGGTATTTAGAGGTTTGCTTTTGGGAATTGGCTTGTATGTAAAGTAGACATTGCATTAGAAGAATGGTCCAGGGTAATGGCAAGAGCTAATTGACTTCTAAAAGTCTATTTGTAACAAAGTTCCTTTCAAGGTCCACCGTGCCTGACACAGACAAGCAGCAAGCAGACACACAGGCTGGGAAACTGAAGACATGGATCACACTGTTCCATTACAAAGATAAGGGACTCTGCAGTATTAGCTCCAGGCCACAGTGCCCAACTACACAGCCCTTGGGATTTCTGTTTTTGGTAGATGGACCAAATTAGGAGAAAGCAGTAAAAGTCCAAATTAGGATGTGTGCATGTGATGGGTTTGTGAAACAAAGGAATATGCTGACAGGACAGAACATGAACAGTATGACAACCACAGGGAAACCACTCAATGATGCCTGGAGATGAAGAGTCATCAGAGGGGGAGAAAGAATACAAAATGAATGATTTTTGAGCACAGAGGGTTCCTGAGAGGGGAACCCAATGCCGCCATGGACAGAGGGCACACCACCAACCCATCTTACCCACCACACAGTAGGGAGGGGTTCTTGGCCTTCGACCTCCAGGCTGCTGATATCTGGCATTCAAGAGAGAACCTCAGGGTGAAGCTCACATACTGGCCAGATGTACTGTGAACCTGTGACAGCTCTAGAACTAGTAGCTATAAAATTGTTTGCATTATTCTTATGTGCTACACTGTGTATCAATAAGATTTGCCACTTATTGAATGGAGAGGTTGTGGTCAGTCTGAGGGTTTTGGGTCTGCCTGGAACAAAGTATCTGGGTCATAAATCCAGTACCAACATTGTACAAACAATTACAAATACATGCTTAAACTCAACTAAGTAATAATGTTCAAATTAGAGAAGTTACGTGTCCAATGTGCTTTAAAGTTGATGACAGTAGTTACTGTTTATGATGAAAACTGACAGGGAGATACATTTTCCTAGAGTAGGGCACACAATGAAAATGCTGTTGCCCTTGAATTCTCATGTGCTGTATAAAACTCCTAAAATTATAAAGGACCCATAAACTACTGTGTTCTTGACAGGTCTAAAAAAAAATCCAGCCAAACATCACTTTGGCCTCAGAGTGATAAGCAATGCTTCATTCTTCTGCAGCAGAAATCTACTGCAAAAAAAATACAAACACCATATAAAATAAAAAGCTATTTCAATTCCCAACTGGAAAAACATACATTTATCAAAAAACAACTGCTTTCCGATTGAGTTACATTTCTATTCAATGCACACAGCTGTGAACTTGAGATGATACACAAAACAACCTTTTCTACTCTGCCCTAACTAGAGATGCTGCCTTTACGCAACTTCAAGATGCCTCATGAATGGACTTTTCAAAAGCCTTCATCCTTTATTATACAGCAATGGGCCTAAGATGTTATTCAGTGCTATAATGTTGGAATTTTTTCATTTTTAAAAAATCTTTTGAAAGAGTCAATACAATTGTTGCAATCAGAGCTATTTTGTGTATCATAACTATATTTGTCTTTTATTATGCTAGATCATACAAGAAACTAGATTAAATTAGGTCCTGATAGATGCATACATACATAGTAATTGTAAGGAAATTTTAATTTTTAAATAAAAAGATCAAAATTTTATTTTCCCCTGTACAGCCTGGTCTCACTGGCACTTACTGAAGAAAAGCAGCATTTGTTTCATTATTCTTTATCTTTTCCACTGATGAGAAAAGGTGAAGCTTTTGCCATCATGGCTATGGCTGGGTTGTAGCAGTAGCATTATGGAATCACTTTGGAGTCAAAACACCATGAGTGCTGAAAAACAAAGTGCTAATGATCAAATACTTATAATTTCATGTTGGCGTTGACCCTGCAAGCAGCTCCTGCCATAAATAATTTTCCAAAGGTCAGGAGATTCATTGGCCTTACACCAGTATTTTAAAGGTATCCATGTGAGTGTTTACAGGTGTGGACCTTTACTGCTTCGTAATTTGGTTTTTCAGTAAGCACCTTTAGAAAGTCATGATTCCTTTTCTTGAACACACATTTCTATGGTGGCTTTTAAGATTAAAATATTTTCTCCATTTTGGTAGATTCTTGCACTTCCCTAATGCCCCAGATTTTCACAGACCTCTGGGTACCTGTTAATTTTATTCATAATGGTGATTTTTATAAACTGACTTAAAAATCTCATGTTTCATGGGCTAAAATCTGCAGTCCTGCTCCAAAACTGAGGCACAAACCATCAGTTTCAGCTGCCCAGAAGGATTCATTTCCTCTATGTAATGTTCCACCAAGTTCAATGTGGAGTAAGTGTTGTTGCAGTTATGATGGTCAAGGACAGGTAGAAGAGGCAACAGTCTTTTTATTAGACTGAAAAGCTCTCCCAATTCTACAGTTGATCCACTAAAATGTGTCACACACACAAAAAAAACCCTTACCTATCACTGAGTTCAAAAGTACTCTACTTAGGTGTGAGATTTGGCCCATGTATATCAGACCCTAAACTGAGCCCTTGCTGTAGCATACAACCCAGACAAAGCAGCGTCTAAGCAATTAATGCTACTACAGTACAATGCTGTTGAATCTTAACTCATGTTTCTCAAGCTCATTAATTGATTCAAACAATTGGAAAGTACATTCGCATTTGCAAATTCACCTTTCTATTGAGAGAATCATTAGCCTTTTGTAAGACTATATGTTAAGAAGAGTAACTTGCACTTCTCTTCAATAGCCCTTTTCTATTAGACAGTCATTGATTTTTATCCTCAGCTTCTAACGTAACTTCAAATTAACATGGTTTTGCTAGTTATTTTCTTGTTGGTTTTACATAGGCATCATCACAGCTTTTAAATGAAAGTGGTTTTTGTTTTTAATTAACTTTGTCCTGGGAAAGAACGGGAGAGAGAGGGGATAAATGGAAAAACTAAGGAAAAAGAGAAAAACCACTTACTTGCAACAGGAGCCACAGCACAATGGGGTCAAGAAGAGATGCCGGTGCAGCTCATCAGCTGCATCTTTATTCAGCTAGGACTGGCTGGTGATGTCACCAGCAACTGCCAGCCAGCTAAAATAAAAATGGCAGATGGCTGGGGAACAGCCGGGAGCAGCGTGTGGCCTCAGGACCCACACCGGGAAGCCTTCCGGAGAGAAAGAGGGCTGGGTGAGGAGTCAGAAAAGACTCCTGGTCCCAAGCCCAACAGTGGCAGCAATGGGTCAGCCACCAGTGTGGGAAGTGGGCTGGAAGCTGCCCCTGCAATCTGTGACATCAGGAACAGCAGAACCCAGAGAGAAAGGTGTGCCAGAACCTTCAGTACAGCAAGTGGGGGTATTGGGCATGGTTGGGAGGAGGAGGAGGCGACCCCAGTGGAAAAAGCCCAGCAAGAGCCCAGAGAGGGTGCTGGACAAACAGGGCACCTCCAGTACCTATAACACAGTGACCATCCCTGCATAGGGGAATGGTGGAACACCTGGAGACAGGATGCCACAGGAGGGAGAGAAGTGAGGTGGCCTAGGCACAAGTTAGGAGCCGGGAAGGCAGAGCAGACAACCCATATGGGAATAGATTAGGATTGTGCTAGAAAGGGGGAGGTTTCCCTTAGCTATGTTATAGGGGAGCTAGACTTCTGTAGCCTCTACCGTGAGGAAACAAGGAAGGCAACTTTTCTAATTCCTAGTGAAGCAACAGAGGCAGTATCTTGTGTTTTCCATTATGTGCTTTTCTTTTGTTTTCCACAAGTGAAGGGGTTGAGAGAGGGCTGGAGAGTATAGCCCACAGGATATCAGGTGACGATTTGAACCCTAGGGCCAGAGTCCTCAGGGTAAAGGGCAGGTTCCGCAATAAGGACCTCCGATCACAGAAGGCCCACAAAGGGGGTAAGCAGAGCAGGCTCCAACAACAGTGGTCCAGAAAGAAGTAACCCGAGAGGCACCATAACTGTTGGAGCGATGGGACATGGCCGGGAATACAGCTGGATCCATCAAGGTGGTGTGAGGACAGGGTTTAGGGGTGGTGGAGCCCCATGAGTGACCGTCTAGCCAACCACAGGTTGCAGAGGGACCCAGGATAGTCAATTCCCCCACTGGGAACATTCAAAGTCATGGCAGACGAGATAGGGGAAGATGACTCTTGGAGGAAACAGCTACTCTGCCAGTCACGGGAGCTGGTAAGACATACATCACCCAGCACTCAGACTAAAGCCACATGTGACAGGGTGCTGGAAACTCAGTGGTCACAAACTTATACTTTCTTTGCAGTAGCTCAATGAAAAGCGTTGTGCATTCAACCTAAACAACAGAACCTACTTATGGGAGCTCCCCCTCTTTCAACTTCTTGGGGCAAAACAGAGGTTTTTTGCTTTTTTTTTTTAAAGGCCACAGGTTCAAAATGGTATCTCTTTAAAATCGAAACAGTTGTATATGAAACACTTTCCACTATGGATGGATAGAGGATTAAATTATTTCTATTATAAATCAGCATTACTCCACTTTAACAGACTTTAACAGAGCTGCATTAGCTCAGGACCTGGCATAACCTGCCACAGGGTACCTGAAATATGAAGTACCCTGTTGTAATTTTTCTTTTGCTGGTTTTTCTTTTTAAATCCTTTCTATTTTTAAGATCTTTTGAGAGTTGCAAGAGAGGGTTTGTGTGTCAGGAAGGTAAGAAAAAATTAAGCACATTTATTCCTTTTAGTTTTGATGTGACTGTCAGCACTGAAATGTAAGACACATGTGTCAATACACAGGACTAGTTAATCGCTGTGGGTTGCCTTAAAGCTCAGCCTTGAGCAAACAGGGTCTGTACAGCACCCCAGTCTGGGAGCAGCTATGGGAAGCACTGTGGCTGAGGCACAATTCCTTCCCTCTTCCTCCCTTTTTCTGAGAGGCGGTAATCGGACTACACCAGTAATATAGATTACAACACCCACCAGTTCATCTCTTCTGGCTAGAGCATAGATGGATGACAGGGGTCAACGTCTGACCAGTCTACTCATTCCTCACCCGTCTGTTATTGGAGTTGGGGTGGGAGGTATAAGCAGGCGCAAGCCAACAACTCATTGTATCCCTACGTATTGTAGCTTATTTGCAAGAAACTGCATCTCTGACAGTTAAGGAATGAGTGAGTGAAACCCCCTCACCCATCTTCTTGCCAGCTCCTTTGTTATAAACAGACCAGACCAGGGACTGATTCGTACTTTCCACTGAAAACAATTAGTATTTCCATGTCAGTCCCCTACCAACTCAATAATGGAGTAGGAATGAGAACACAGGACTTTTGCAACGTGCATAGTGCTCACACCTGCAAAGCCAAACATTTCTGGCTTCTTCACAGGTGATTTTAATACTGTGCCTGGAGGCTAATAGTAAAAACATCTCATGCAGTGTATATAAATGTGTATATTGAGCAGAAATATGTATTCAAAACAGAAATACTGTATTGAAGGAAATAAAATTTGATTGTCTGTCAACACAGATGAGTGTCTTTAGAATGCAGAGCAAGTACGTTAATGAAATGTGACAAGATTTCTATAATGTAAAGCATCCAAAACTTTTCAACATTCAGTGAAACCTGTATTTATTTAGGTTACTTATATGGTCCCTAAAATTCTAGTATCTGGGCACTTCAGGTCTTTAATATCTTGTTGTGCATGTGGGGCAATGCTATTCTCTCCATTGTTTACAGATACTTCAGCAATCCCTTGCATCAAGGATGATTGTCTTCCATGAACATCTTATCTGTGGGTCTGAAGAAGGTTGAGGCCAATCTGGGATCAACAAGCTCTGTTGCAACATGGGCACATGTTTTCATGCTGGGTGAGTGGTTCCAAATTCTTGATTTGGTCCATGACATGCTGTTTCTCCTGCTCCCACTTTTCCATCTCCAGTTGTTGCCATAAGATGTTGGATTTCTTTCTCAATGTCAGCCTTCTGTGAGAGATGGCTTCCAAGATAAAGGAGATACTCAAAATTCTCCAGAATCTCACTGTAAATCTGAATTACCAGAGCTGGGGATTGATCATTAATAGCTTACGGATGGAAGATCTTAGTCTTCTGAATATTAATCATTGATCCCATTTTCTCATATGCCTCAATAAAGACATTGACAATTGTCTGAAGGTCTGGTTCTGAGACAACACACACTACAGCACATAAGCATATTCGAGCTGGATAACTAGGGCAGGGTAGTCTCAGTTTTGGCTCAAAGTCAGCTGAGATTAAATATCTTAACAGCCATTTGGTAGTTTAGCTCCACTCCTACTGGAAGCTTGTTGGTGGTCAGATGTAGCATCATGGTAAGGAATATCGAGAAGAATATTGGAATGATGATGCAGCCTTGCTTACTTTCTGTCTTAAACTCAAAGGGATCTGTGAAAGACCCTTTACTGAGAACCACCACTTGCATACTGACACAGAGCAGGCAAAGAATGGTGACAAATTTTGGTGGGTATCCATACATCAGAAGGATCCTCCATAATGCTTCTCAGTTGACAGAGTTGGAGGCTTCCTGAGATCAAAGAAGGTTGTGTTATCCATGGAAGGTTTATATTATCTATGGAATTATTCTGGCAGCTGGCAAGCTGTGAAGATCAGATTAGTTGTGCTTCTTGATGACCTAAACCCACACTGAGATTCTGGGAGGAGCAAGTTGAAGGAGACAGTTCAGGAGGGCCCTTGCAATGTTCTTTCCTATGGTAGACAGCAAGGTAATTGCTCTGTAGTTTCCAGAGTTGGACTTGTTTCCTTTCTTGAAGATTGTCATGATCACAGGGTCCCTGAGGTCATCTGAGATATCCTTATCATTAAAAATCCTTAGGAAGAGGGCATGGAGCTGTGGCATGAGTGGCCACTATAATAAGCTTGCCCAGTCCCCAGTCATGGGTCTACAAGTCCTCAATGGTGGAGCAGGTGGAAGATGTTACAGTCTCAACAACTATGAAGGCAGATGAAGGTGGAACAAGATCTCCAAGTGTCTTGGCTTCCTTGCCATTGGATTAAGGTCTTGTTCTGTCAAGAACCATGTGGAAGCCAATGTACAGCAGCTTCTCCATAATAAAAAAAAATCATGCATGGACCTCTTCCATGAAAATGTTTTTTTCCAGCACATTTTTTAAGCCCATTGGTGAGCAGCTAGTGAAGATGGGAGCAGGATTGTGACCAGCTCCTAGTCAGTTCCTAGCCATGAACTGGAATGAAAGAAGAAGTTACAGGAAGGTCATCTAGCACTTGGATGAAGCAGTAGTGCAATCTGGCAACTGTAACTGTGACTGAGCAGCCCTCTTCAGGACCCTCTGTGCTCACCCCTCATGGGGAGGGGCTAGAAAAGGTGCCTTAAACATAGCCTGTCTTCCCTATTGTTGACTGGATAACCACATCCATCCATTCTAGGCCAACCTTGACTAAGTTCTTTCTGATGCTCTGGAAGGAGACAGACTTATCCTTCTTGGTAATTTCTGTACCAGAGTCAGAAGGGACATCAACCTCTGGAGTGGAACCATCAGCAATGAAGGAGCAGCAAACTCAACTCCAGTGGTGGGATTCTTTTGAACAAATACATGAAACATGGACTCATCATTACCAACACCCTGTTCCACTAGACAAAACAGGCACAAAACATCATGGCAATACCTGCAATCTAAGTATTTTCACCTGATCAACTTCCTCATTGTTCATGCCTGGAATCACAAAGATGCCCACATCAACCAGGTTATGCTAGGAGCTGACAACTGCTGGACTTATCATCAACTCATCCTCTTGGTTATGTCACTCAAACTTATTCCCAAATGACAGCTGCAGCAGAAGCAATGCTGACGGATGATCAAGGTAAAAGGACCCAAGCAAGTGAGACATCTTCCACCAGTGCCTTAATGAAAAACTGACTAATTCCAATCAACAAAAAAGTCAGTATGCCAGCAGCACTTGGAGTGCTTTCAAGTCCACCATCGTCAGGACCTACAAAGAGACGCTAAGATTCTCTACCAGGAAACATCAAGACTGGTTTGATGAGAATGGCCAAAAGATCCAAGACCTGATCAACTGCAACAACAAGGCTGTTTGTGCTTTGCAGAATGATATCAACTCCCAGAAAAAGAAATGGAATCTTCAACAAGTTGAAGTGCAGGTCCAAAGGAGGACCCATGATATAAAGAACAGATGGTGGAAAGACAAGACGAAGGAGATTTAACATCTTGCTGACATCCACAATATGCACAGTTTTTTCAATGCCACTAAAGCCATCAACAATCTGAGGACTCAGGAACCAACCCCCTTGAGACCTAAGGATGGAAGAGACCTAATCAAGGACTGTGAAGCCATCAATGCCTAATAGAAAAAGCATTTTGAAGACCATTTCAGTTGAGGAGAGTCAACTGCACCCCACACCACCCAGCCAGAGATGATCTCAGAGTCCCTCCAATGCTTGACATGGTGAGGAAAGCCATCATGAAAAATGAGACGGCATCTGGAGCTGATGGAATCCCTGCCAAAATCTTAAAGCAGGGGGGGAGAGGAGCTCAAATCACAGTGTCCCGGGGCAAAGGGAAGATACGAACCCCAAAGGGTTAAAGGGGGATCCTGGGGGACAACACACCCCAAGGAGAGTGAAAAGAAAGGAAAAATGAACAGAAACAGCTTACCGGTGGCAGGAACCGCGACACAGCTGGAAATGGCGGCAGAAGCTGCAGTGAGGCTGAAAGCGGCAGCGGAACCCACACAGCTCGTTAGGCGCGGGTTTTTTTAAAGGGGAAACAGCTGGGAGAGAGGGGGAGGAGAAACAACTCGGAAAGATAAGAAGGGGGAAGAACAGGGCAGAAGGGAAGGAGAGGTGGTGAGAGAGCACCGAGAGAAGAGCTCCTGGGTCCACTAAGGAGGTGAAGAAGCTAGAAAACGAGGCTCATAGCTAGAAAAGCATCTTGAACTGTGCCCAGGTAGAGACACTGCTGGTGGACCAAGGAGGACCCAGGTGTCCCAGGTATATATAACCCTCGGACCACGAGAAGAGGCTACAGCAAGGACCTCGTCAATGGAGCCAGAGGCCGATGGACTTACGGAAAAAGAGGTATCCCTATAAGGGGCCAGCTAAGACCTTCACGTCCAGGACAGAGGACCCAGACGGGAGCCCGTCGAGGCATGGTTCCTTGGCCAAGGAATGTAGAGGGCACTCGGGCATGAGGGTACCCCATGGGCTTAGGAAGGCAGCACTAAGGGGGGTTGGTATGTGGTAAAGGGGAGAGCATAGTACTAGGCACTCCCAGGTAGTGCTCTAGGGTGTGCTGCGAAGGGGCGTATAATTGTGGTGCCCGCATCTTTTCAAGGGATCAGTTATTATTATTATTATTATTATTGTTGTTATTGTTATTTGTGGCTTGGACACTGAAGTCAGAGTGAGTCAGGACCACTAAGGGCGCAAGAGTCACAGGGAGGTCTGGGCTTACTGCACCCTCTTCCAGGGCCTAGCAGAAACCAGGAGGAACCCCTCGTAGAGTGGGGTTGGCCGCTGACAACTACTCTAGCACACTGTCGAGGCTGGGTATAGGGCAAGGTACAGGGGAGATTGGAGCCTCGCGAAGAACATCACGCCTCGGCCTTGGGGCAGCCAGAATCAGACTGTCAGACCCCTCCACCACTGAGATATCGTCAAAGTCGTGGCAGGTTGGATAAGGGGAGAAGACCATCTGAGGTAGGAGATTGTGGCCCCCCCGATACCCCTAAGGGACGGAGCGAAAAGTCATCATCAAGTCCCTGGGCCAGGTGGCAAGGGACCGTATGCTTGAGGCCCAGCGTGTGCACACAGATCCAATATTAATAATAATAATAAGCCTTACTGTCAAGTATCTCCGCGACTTGCAGACCTGTAGGACACCACCTGCCGACAGACTCGAGTAAGATGGTTTCTAATTGGAGCTCTTCACACCCACGTTTCACCTGCCATGACTTGGTGTTAAAGAAGTTGGTTCAGTACCTGGGTGTGTAGTCCATTAGTCATCCTGCCGTCGTCCCGCAAAGGTCCTACGTTCCTGAGGGCTCCGCCACCCCTACACCCTCGCCCGTTCCACCAGGTTCTGATCAGCCAGTTGGTCTTTCAATGTGATCTCCATTCCAAGCAAACAGGAAAACAAGAAAACAAAACCAGGCATTCCTGGCCTGGGTTATTGTTCCAGCTGCTTTTAGCCAAGAGCAAACAAAATTGGCTTTCATGAGGTCAGTCCTTCTCTTTTGCCCCTTTCCACTCTTTGGTGGCTCTCCCTGAGCCTCTTGTTGAAGTTGTCATGATTCCCCTTATCACATTAGGTCCATCAGTGACACCATTTTGCCTTGTGCCACTTTTAGGGACTTTATGGTACAAAACTCTGCTGGGCTCTGTGGGCTCCGGGTGTGGCAACAAACAGTTCTAAGCCCCGCAGGGTCAGCAGCCCTTGCTCTAAGTTCCCTCTGTGGGGCTTATTCTCTGCAAGAGCCTCCTGCCGGCTCTCCACGTGGCTCTCAGAGTTCCCTGCAGCATGTGTCGGCTCGCTCCCTCTCCTTGCCTGTTCCAGGCTCTTCTTTATACCAGCATTGGAGCTCCCTGCCCCCTCCCCTCCAGAAACACCTGGATAAGGGAGATTTCTGCTGGGCTCTTTGGGGCTGTGGACCTGGGGTCACTAAGTCTTTGTTTAGCCCTTGTGCTTTGGAGCCCTGTGGCTCTCTCTCACACTTACAGATACAAACAGAGGCAAATTGAGACAGTGGCCTATCCACAGAATGTCTCAAAGAAAATGTACAATAAATTTGAAAGCTGAACCCACATTTTCCAAGTCACTGATTAACAACTTAAGCTGTGGACTATGTTTTTCCCCTGGGTATACAAAGCCACCCTCAGTTAGTCACCTCCACTTTCAATAGAATCATGCAGGGAAGGGTGAATGTGAGCACATGGAGCATGAAGGGCAAGGTATTGCTTCTTCAGGTGATTTTAATCTGCATCTCAATGTATGACCAATAAAAATACTCAATATCAAAAGCAGCAATATGATTCCTACTCTTAACAATAATGGGCTCAATTGTGGGGTGTTTTTTTCCCCTCTGACTAAAGTTTAGGGACTTAATGGAGTTGTGTGCATCTTCAGGCAATTCTATTCTACCACAGAGTCCACATGGCCACAGTGCAGCTTTCTAAGCACTCTTGTACAGTTATGTAAGTGCAAACAGAACCTGAAACTCTGTGTAAGGGTCAAAAATTTCTCTTAGGTAGCTTCCTAAGTGCCACTTAGGCAGGTACAGATGCAATGGGATTTGACCCACTGTCTCTATGTAATTCATAGAACTAAAAAAAGAGAATCTGCCATATTCCATCCTTACGGTCGGCAGACTAGAGAGATGAAGGGTCCTATTTCAATGCTAAATAGTGTAAAGACAGTACAGGAGGTCCCAGAATAACAAATCCCCTCCCAACCACCCTCCCCCTCCCCCGGGCATGAGTGAATGGTTGATCATCAGATCACAAATTCAATAAAGCCATTCATTATACAAGGAAGTCAGATAGCTCAGAACTCCACATAACTGAATGTGGCAGGAGTCCAGATCTAAAAACATGAGGGCTATTAAAAGAGTTGCTGTCTCCTAAATGTGTTGCAAAGTTACAACTGTATCTCTTCATGATTCATTATGTAGATCGATACTTACCTACTCTGCCTTGTCAACAGCCATATCTTGTCTGAACAAGCTTTTATGTACTGGAATTGTCAGGATTTAGGGATTTTTTTTTTTTTAAAGAAAAAGCATTTTAGAACTCATTTGAGTCCATAGTCAGCATCCAGATACAGAAAGCCCTAAATCCAATGTGGCTGAGTACTTTTAGAGCTACAGAGGCTTCTCCACCATGAAGGCTGCCTAGCTGTGACAACTGCCGCTGGGAAGGAAATGCTTTTCCCATCCTGCAAATATTTATTATATTTTAGAAATTTTCTTTATTTTGGCTCAGACCAAATCCAAGACCTTTTAAAGGGTTATTTTTTGAGGAAAAATTAGAGAGCCCTAAACACGAGAAGAGCTGATGGCATGGTCCCTCTTGTGGGATGCGGGGCACTTGAGATCAGGTCCCTGCTCTGTATGCCTTGGCACCACATTTCTGTCTGGCCAAATTTAATTTTATTTATTTCTACACCAGAGCATGACTGCAATAGGAGAGAGGGAGAAAGAGCCTAATTCTTTCCAAATCAGTCAGCCCAGGAATTTGAACTCAGGTTGCTTACAAGTGGATGCTTTCACCAGAAGCTTACAAGCTACTCTGGGATGTGAATAACACTCTTCCTTTCACTTAGTTTGGACAAAAAATCCATCATGGACCTGGGAAGGCCTTCCAAATGCAATGGCTCTGGAGCCCAGCATGTTCCTGACAACATTTTCAGTTTCAATGAATCAGCAAGTTTTGTAGAAAGGTATCATGCAGAAATAATTAAGAAGAGCCTGCGGGAGGGAGGAAATACTGGATACCTCTGACCCTCCTCCCTCACTTGCAACAGACTGGAGGCTAAGAAATGTAATATACTGTTGTTCTGCCTTATTTGCAGCAATCAGAGATTCTGAAGGGAGTGGAGCAGAACGCTGTCTCCCTGTCAGCAGTTGGGGCAGTGCATTTAAACTTCGTAACATGCCTGCTAGCAGAGACCAATACAAACAGGACATGTCTATACATTCATTAACGTGCCATAATTACCTGTAATAATAGGTACTAGGGCTGTGCGAAACAGCACCATTCCGTTTCACCTTGAGTTTCAATGGTTTGAAGGAGCAGCATTCCATTTCAAATTTCATTTTAATTCAAAACAGCTGTTCTGTTCCATTCCATTGTCACGGGGTGGGGCCTAGGAGTGTCCGTGAAGCTCCCTAGTGCCCCCTGCTGTGACAATTAAGGTGATCCAGCACCCTCAACTCGCCTGCCATGTCTTTGATGTTATAGGTTCAAATGGGAGGCTGCCTCTTATCACCCCTAGACACCGCACTGGTGTTACCTCCGTTCCCAGTGGGGTGCTCCAACACCCCCAGCCTTATGGGCAATGTGTGCCTCCTACCTCCCCTTCAGCATGCCCCAAGCCTCGCAGTTGTCCCTGGATGTTATTAGGTCCCTTGCCCTCTAGCGCCCTCTCTGGCACCCCTGGGTTCATCACGCCCTGGTGCCCCTCTCTGGCACCCTTGGGCTTGCTACACACCTGGCGCCCCTGGGCTTGTCATGCCCTGACGCCCCTCTCAGGTGTTCCTAGACTTATTACGCACCTGGCGCCACTTCACCGGCGCCCCTGGGCTGCTCGTGCAACTTGCACCCCTCTTACCGGCGCCTCTGGGCCAGTCACATACCTGGTGCCCCTTTACCGGTGCCTCTGGGCTGGTCCTACGACCCACGCCCCTTTACCAGCGCCCTTTGGGCTTGCCATGTAACCCGCGCCCCTTTACTGGTGCCTCTGGGCTAGTCACACAGCCTGTGCCCCTCTATCGGGGTCCCTGGGCTTGCCTCACCTAGGCAACTCCCCACCAGGGCCTGTCTTGCGCTCTCCATGCTCTTTACCCTCTCTGGGGCCTCTCACCCTCCTTTGGGCCTATGCCGCGATTCTCACGCTTGTGCCATGCTTCCTCGCCCCCTCTGGGGCCTGTGCCGTGCTTCCCGTGCTTCTCACCCCCTCTGGGGCCTGTGTGCCCTTTTGCGATCACACCCCCTATGGGGTCTCACTCGCACACTTTGCACGCTTCCCACCCTCTCGGGGGCCTGTGCCGCACTTCTCACACTTCCCGCCCTCTCTGGGGCCTGTGCCGCGCTTCTTGCCCACACTCAGGCTTCCCGTGGTTGGGGCTCAGGCAGCCTCAGCCTTACCTGGCCCCCAGACCCGCCTTCTCGGGCCCAGCTTGCACGCTTCCTGCGCTTGGGGCTCAGGTGGCCCATAGCCATGCCTGGCCCCTGACCCTTCCTCTGGGTCACATACCCCACTGGGCAGCATGCTGCCCCCTTACGGGGCCGGGGTCACAACACCCCACAATGTTGCGCCTCTGACGCTCACCCATAGTGCCAGCTCCAGCACCAATCACTGTGCCGCCCTGGCACCGCTTGCTGTGCCCTTACTGGGCACCAGGAACCCCCGGATTACTGGGGAGCTCCCGTGAGGCCTCCTCACACCCCTACAGCCTCACCCGGTCCTCCGGTACAACAATAACTCAACCACGAGCCAAACAGCTGCAACATCAACAACAAGGAGCCTCCAGGCTCATAGCATAAACTTCAAGCCACCCTGGCTCCCAACCATACCTTGCTTAGGGTTTGCACTCTCCCGCATCATTGCAGCCAGTCAGCGTGTTCAGGCTGCAACCCTCGACTCGGCCTGCTCAGCTCTCCCGCAGAGCTCCTGCTCCTGCTTCTGCTCCTGCAGCTGCCAGAAGGGAACTGCTCACCAGGCTCTGGCCTGGGCTGTTTATAAAGGCCTGGCCCTGGCCTCTTCTGGCCACCTGACCTGCCTGGTTGCCCCAGCAACCGGCACCTGAGCTGCCCTGATGATTGGCAAATCTCCTTAATTTCTCTCCAGGCACGGGGCACCCTACTGCCCCCGTGACATCCATCAAAACAGAAAGGCTGTTCTGATGCCGTTTTGACATTTCACTGGGGATGGGGAGGCATCCCCAGTGCTAGATCACGCCAGGGTTAGGAACTCAGCCCAGCTAGATCATACCAGGGTGGGAAGTCAGCCCAGCTGGGCTGACTAGTGTTGGGGAAGGGAAGTCAGCCCAGCTGGGCTGAATTCTTTTCCGTAACACTATAGTCGAAATGTTTTGACTTTTGAACCGTTTTGAATAGCCTTGTTTTGTTTTGAGGCTATTTCACAGACCTTTATTTCATTTCAAATTTGCTGTTTTGAACCTTGAAATGAGTTGAAATAGTATCAAAATGAAACAGTCAGTTAAATTTTGCACAGCCTTAATAGGTACTAACTTAATGTGCCGTTATCAGTGCACAGGAGTACCAGCGCATGTCTTTTAGATGATGCTAATGCACAGTAGACTAATACTATTGTGCGTTAGCACGGCTTTCTCCATGATGTGCTAATGCACAGGAAAATTTGTCTACCGCACTTCTAGTGTCTCATGCAGACATGCTCCAAAATAGGGTATTAGGTAGAAACAAAGCCATTCAGCTGAAGGGGGAAATCAGGGCTTCTCATCAGAACTAGAACTGAAGTGCTCTTTGAGTTAGCATTTACTCCACAGTTTTCTCAGAGAGCCAATTTCTTTTTTCATTTGCTGAATTAACTTGCTTGATAACTTGAAACAACAAGTTTGGTGTCTGCAATGCTTTGTTTTAATGTGCAGTTTAACTGATGTGTTTAGTGATCATCTGAACATGTCACCCTGCAGTTGTCAAGTGCCTTAATCTTTTTATAGTTTGATTCATATAACCTGAAGCTCCCCTTCCCTACTAACAACACCCAAGCAATTCCAAACTTAATTAAATGATTCCCAGGCTGTCGAAAATGCAGCAAGAAATGGCAAAAGATGAAAAATTATGACAGCAAAAGAATGATGGATTACAGGTATGTGAGAGTGTGCATAAGAGAATGTATTGTAGGAGGGTGTATACAACACATGTGTGTGCATGACAGACTGTATTGTGGGGGGCAGGGTGTGGGCACTCGCATGCGTGTGTGTATGTGCACACACATATGCACAAGAGAGTTTTTGGGGAGATTTTCTTCTCTACTGGCTCAGCCA
The DNA here is from genome assembly GCF_001723895.1 of Crocodylus porosus. Taxonomy (NCBI): domain Eukaryota; kingdom Metazoa; phylum Chordata; order Crocodylia; family Crocodylidae; genus Crocodylus; species Crocodylus porosus. The sequence continues at coordinate 9,826,541 of NW_017728921.1, forward strand.
ATGACCTGTGCCTTACAGTAATGCTTAATGGCCTCAAGCAAGACTAGGGCCAAAGAGAGATAAGAACCATACTAGCACTTAGTAAGAGAAATTTCTGCTTCAAAGAACTTAACATCTAAATACACGTCAGAGAAAGGTACCATTTAAATAGACAAGAAGTGTGTAAATAAGCAGGGCAAGTAGAACCAATCTCCTGATTCTGCCCTATCTATTTTGCTGCATTGCATCCATAGCTGACCTCCAGGCAGATTGATGTGGGGTAGTTGAGAGTGTTGTTAAAAGCCAGAAAAATGTGCACCCTGAAAAAAAATTAGTACTGTAATATATTGAAGTACTCAGCTCTCATATTATATTCTTCATCTCCGGATGATGTGCTTTCTATTAAAATGGATTTTTTTTTTTTTTGTTTCTTAAGAAGAGAAAATAGCAATAGGTAAAACAAAGTGGCTGAGAGTAACTTAACTTACTCAGGACTGGTTTTTTAAACTGGGTTAACATTTTCATAAAAAGAGGGTATTTCCATGTAGCACAAGTATGCTACATAAATGGTGTTTTGTTATTTCTAAGAATAATCTATTTACAAGAGGGAGAATAAATCAGGAGTGTTCTCAACCCTAAACTGAAGGTCTACTTCAATATCAAGGAATGCATAAGGAAGCAGCTGCCATTTGCGGGACTGTTACAAATAATGTATTTGTTTTGATTTGTGAGGATTTCAGTGCATACAGACTTCCTGGAAGCTTAGGGGAGGTTAGGTCATGTTAAAAATGGCCACCTGATCTAACTTAGTTAGCCCAGGTGTGGACCTTACACTAGTTAGGTCAATCTAAGTGCTAACTGTACAGTTCAGGACGGTTAGATCAGTCTCAAACTGGCCAACCCAATCTAAGTTAAGCCTACCTACAAGGTAGGCTAAAAATAACCCCTGGTCCTGGACAGGGGTATGGGAGAGACCCTTACCCCACTATCCTCCCTGCAGACCCCATGAGATTCCTGGACCTCATATAGCTGTGCAGACCCCGCCTGCCCCCTCAAGGACTTTGCCTGGCCTCCTTATCCCCACTGTGGACCCCACCTATCCCCAATCCTCCCCAAAGCCTGCTTTCCACCCCAAGTCCTCTTCAGACTTACCTTAGATCAGATGGTCTTAGATCAATCTAACCTCCCCCTAACCTCCCCAAATGTCTGTATGCACCCTTTGTCTCCCCCAAGTTTTACTTGGAATTCTAAGTTTGAACAGAACCACAATCTGAATGTGGAACTTATTCAAAACCATGGATCATCATGCTAAAATATTAGGCGGTTCTTGAAAATGGGCTCAGCTCGAAAGGGGCATGAATTATGAAACTGTCAGCACAGCTATATGAGTCTTAGCTTAGTTACAAAGCCAAAGGAGAGGCATGTTCTGGATGGTTTAGGTTTTAAAAAATGGGTTTAACAAAACCTTGTTTTCAATTTCTCTACTGTTAGGAGTTTCCAAGATATGTTTTAGCTTCTATGCAAGTTTGAGAACTGACTAAGGGAGGGCCTGTTTAATCTTTTCTAGCATCAGACATTAGTCCAAGTTTCATATATTTAAGGCACATGAAAATCCAGTATGAATTATTGAAACATCAGAAGCTGGTTCAAAAACCAGCTGACAGTGGCCAATTGTGAAATAAGGATATGCTGACACTGCAGTCAAAGACGTATCCTAGTGAGCTTTGAACTCAGTAGCTTGGGGACTGCTAGGAGAGCAACCATGGTAGTATGCAGGTGAAAGTGGGCTGCAGAACCAAAATTAGAAATCAAGTAAATATTCAGTCAGCACACACTAGGTGTGTCTATACTTGCTATTAAGGCAAAGCAATAAACTCTGGTGCATATCACACTATAGTTTATTGCTCCTGGGCACCACATTCACACAGGCATCTGGGACTGCAGCACATTGAGCCAAGTTGGAGCAGCTCAGGGTTGCAGGGGGTCCGAAGAGTCAGCCTGCCAGCTCAGGGCTGCTCCAACCTAGCTCAACATGCCGTGGAGGGGCTGGCTCAGGCAAGAGGGTGCTGCAGTGTGGAGCTAACCAGCAGGGAGCTCCCACACTGAAACACCCTCATGCCCCAGCCAGCCCTGTCAGCACCTACATGTGCACTGCTACAGAGTAAAACATGCCACAGCAGGATAGTACTTGTATTTAAAAGTACTATCCTCCTGCAAAATTCATTAGTTTCTTGAGGCTTAATAGGCCACGTGTATAGATACAAGATGTATACTGCAGAACTAATTAGTCCACTCCATAGCAAATGTCTCATGTAGATGTGCCCACTGAGTCCTATGCTTCTTCATCTACAGCACTACTGGCACCTAAAATTAGCTTGAGCACATAAACAGCTATCACCACACACAGGGACAGTGGGCCATATTCATTCCTAGCAACATGGAAAGTAGTGATGGGGAGTGAGCAGGACTGTCTTTACACATGGTCCAGGGTGAGGAGTGGGGATGCTTTAATTAGAGCAGCTCTCAGGAGCCACTCTAATTAAAGTGCCCACAGCATCCCATGTATTCAGTGTCCGGTGCTTCAAAATGGCAGTGGGGGCACTTTAACTAAACTCATTCAACAAGCTTTAGTTAAAGCATCCCCAACATAATTTTGAAGTACAAGGACACTGAATACATGAAACGCCAAGGCTGTTGGAGCATACTAATTAGCATACTCCAGCAGATTCAATTTATCAAGTCTGCTCTGACATGTGCTAATTAGCAGGCATAGGGCACATGTGTAGGTGCCCAACATGCCTTGGAAACCAATAACAAAAGTGCACAACAAAACCCTTATCTGAAATTCTGATAAAAAGCAAATACTTAAGAAGCAGCCTGAAAAAGATGCAAGGGGCAATGTTCTCATAGGAGAATGAAAAATACTGGATTAACATTAGGTTTCTTAGAAAAGATCATTGGGAATTGGGGGAAACCGCGCCCCCCCACAGTAAAACTGTGAGTGTGTCTACATTTAGGGTCCATGTCTGAGTAGCAACTCTTCCCTATGTAAGCAGAATGATGCTTTTTTGATGACCAAAAGGAGACTTCTGCCTCCACCTGGAAGCTAGCTAATGGCATATGTACACATTAGGCCTGTGAGAAGCGGCAAGTATTCAATTTGGATTCAGCTGATTCGGAGGGACAGCAATTTGATTCAGTGATTCAAATCACTGTCCTAATTTGATTCGGCCAATTCGGTTCCGAAGATTCAGCACCAATTCAGAGATTTGGCCATAGACGAAATAGGCAGCTGTCTTTGACTATGCCGAACATGTCTGCCTCCAGCTGGTAAGTCTGTTGTGGTGGGTAGAGGGTGGAAGAAAGAGGTGTCGGAGGGGGAAGATCAATGACCCTACAGTGAGGGAGGGATAGGGCTAGGGTGGGATGAGCTGCCCAGCCAGGGATGGGAGGCACAGGACTTGGGGAGTGGGACTCCCACCACTGCATGCCACCAGTCCAGGAGGGCATGGGAGTGGGTGTATGCCTCTAGATCTGTGTGGGGGAGGCTAGGCCGGGCTGTGCTCCAGATGGGTGGCAGAAGGCACTGGGAGTGACCCCTGCCACCACTTGTCCAGCTGGGCCCAGGGGGCGGGGCCCAGGATGTGGGCACAGCAGAGCTGGGAGTGGGGGACTATGCCTTGCTGCTGCTGGGGCCGGGGGAAGGGGTGTGATGCTTGCTCCAGATGGAAGGCACTGGAAGCAGAAGCTCTGCCCTCCCACTGCTCACCTACCTGGGGTGGGGAGGCGTGAGACGGTGCCACTAAACTTCCTTGGACAAGCAGCACACAGCAGTGGAAGCCACTCCAGGACAAGCTGCGGCTTCACTCCAGCTGGGTGAGAAGTGGCAGGGCATGGGGGCAGGTGTGTGCACCTGGATTGGGGTCAGGCTGGCAGCAGGGGCTATGGGGAATTTTAGGGTGGCTGCAGCCTACCCATAGCCCCTGCTCCACCAAGCTTTGTGGGGCAGGTGGAGCCAGGGCTAGGCTCCGGGCTGCGGCTGGGGTTAGCCGCCTGGAGTGTAGCCCTGGCACCACCTGCCCCACAGAGCACAGCCCAGCAGAAGGCAGCTGGTGCTATCCTTCTGGAGCACAGCACGGCCCAGCCCAGCCCACCCTGTGCAGATCTGGGGACACTGTCGCCACTCACCACCCCACCACCAACACTGCCAGTGGTGTCTGCAGGCAGTGTGTAAATCCCAATGGCCGCCACCACTGCTGCCTGCGGTGGTCGCCGACCCTTGGTCAGAGCTCGCCACCGCTCCTCACCCCCACTGACAGCACCAGCGATATCTGCAGGAGCTCCCCCGCTTACTGCCAGCACACTTCCATTGTCACCGTGCCCCCCCAAGCCACTGGGGGCACACGCTGTTCATGCTGCTGAATTGGGCCAATTCTCCTCCGAATCAAATCGGCTACAGAAGCTTCGCACAGCCCTAGTACACATGCCTTTGTCTCATGCTATGGAACATTTGGCAACTGGTGCCTATTCTTGGGGCATTTCATCCTTGCCAGCCCACCATCTATTACAGAGCCACTCAGAGTTGTCAGGAGCTGCGCAAATGTGAATGCAATACCCTGTGGCAGTTGTCATCTGCCAGCAGAAGTTCTGGTGACAGAAGCAGTCCCATGTAGACAAAATTACACTGGAATTATAAAACAATTGAAGATAACAGGCATTAGGATCAGAGCAGCAACTGCAGGTAATACCTAATCCAGAAGGAACAGCACCCACTTCATTGACCATATAAAATCTATAACTGCTGCTGATTCTAGTAACAGCTGAGATGGCAGGAGCACAAATCTGCACTGCCATTCTGCTAACACCCGAATTATGGAGCAACAGAGAGATGTATGTGCTTTACCACGTTATACCAGGTTTGTGTATTTAGCTGGTAAATGTTATGGCTCTTGGTTATGTGGTCTTTGTGTACTCTGTGGCACTGAGGGATCATATCTGTGCTGCTATTTGCTTTGGCAGGACTTCCAATTTGACCTTTCCAAGGCTTGTGTGGGTAGTCCATTTCTTCAACTTGCTGCTCCTATTCAGCATGTTCCCTGGCATGCATAACCTCTAACTGCAGCTCCAAAGTGATGTTTATGGTTTTGCATAATGTGCTTAATATGACTTGCTAGGCACATCTGCTCCCCTCTAGGTTATGTGCTTGGGATGTGTGTGCATGATTCAGCAGATGTTCATGTTTGCTCATTGCATTCTTTGATGACCAAGCTGCCTCTCTCATGGTCCTTCCATCTTTTCTTCCTTCGTTATTTCTGTTTCTAATGCCTTGTCTCCACTAAACTTCTTTCTGACCCCAGAAATTTCCTACTGTTGCCGTCACAGGTCCACTGCTGGAAGCAAAGGCAGGAGCACTAGAAGAGACCTGACAAGGGACTGATAATCACTGGCATTTTTACATTATTTTACACAGGTGCCATATTACATTAGGACTCATACTTTGCTTCTCAGTGAACGTTAACATTTATTTTTATCCGCATTATAGAACTAGGAACTCTACAGGGATATGAGCCCCTTTCTGCTGTGTGCTGCACATGCTCCCTTATCCCCAAATATAACAGATACATATAGTAGAATTGAAGCACTACCTTCAGTTTGTAGATGGAGAACTGAGTTCGCTACAGTTATCTCACTTAAATGAAACATGCTGCTGGTGCTACAGGCCGCCAGATGGGTTCCTACCACTATGGATTGAATTTGAAATTACAAAGCGCAGGCAAAAAAACTACAGCTTCATTTTTGAAGACTATACCAGGTCTCTGAGAGGGAAACTGATTTTTATATAATAGCTGATGCTACCCAAATACATTTCTTCCAAAATACTATTTTTTTTAAATGGGAGTTTAGGCAGGAACTTGTATCAAGTAAAGATATCCAACTACTATGTTGCAAGAAAAAAATGTCAACTTCTAGTTATCGCTTGTATCTCAAAATATTTTTAGTTATTTTCTGCATCTCAGAACACTTGTTATGCTGTTACCTCTTACAGCAGCATATTGTGTTACTGTCACTTCAAACAAAACATGTAAATATTTCAAAATTGATTATTTAAAGCCAACTGCCAGGAGCTTTACAAATCTGATTGTGTGCTGATGCGTCACATGTAACTTTGTATTGTCCTTCTTATTGGAATCTGTAAGGACATTAATAGACACTTAGAATGAGATTCAAATTGCCATCAAATATCACAAATGAGATTGCCAATGCAATCAATAATCCCTGTTCTAGACTCTGACTGCAGTGCATGCCTACTGGCCTGCAACTTTCCCAAAGTGTTTCACCTATTAGGGTTTTTTCTGTAACAGTGCAAACAGGCAGCCCAAGCACTCCACACAGAACGCTGACAGACAAAGCTCTGTAATTCTGAACTGTAATCAAAGCCCACTTTCAGTCCACGCTATTCCTCCCATACACAACTGTTCCTCCTGCCAATCCAATGTTCAGCCTACAGCACTGTTGACTAAACTGCTATTCATACTCAAGTTGGCCCAAATACATGGTGGTTATGTGAATTGCATATATTGAGATATATTCTAACACCATGGTCTGTGTGTCAGTGCCCACAGGTAAAAGGCTAGATGCCTATACAGAAAGCAGAATTTCCATTCTGCGGGCAATTTCTAATGTCTAAATCTTTCTTTGGTTCTGAACTGGAACAAAGCTTTGTGAATGAAGAATTTGGTGTGAAATGGACATTTAAAAAAAAAAAAGAAAACGATGTGAATGAACTAAAATATATGTGAACATGGAGGGCCAGCGAGCTGGCTCTTACGTTCCTGGCTGCCTTCCCAATCAGGCAGCCCAGAAAGCCAGCCAGCATGGGGTCCCAGAGAGCTAGGCCTCCCAGCAGTAGCCGGCCTACTGCATTTGTCTTCAAAGTTTTAACAGAATCTACCTTCTTCCCCAGAATGTTTCAGCTGATGGAGATAGTATTTTCTGACAGAAACCTATTCCACTGGAAAATTTTCAACCAGCTCTCAAGCCTGCATAGACCTATATATTATATAGCCTCCTTGCTGCTATGACTTTCATAAAGGAGTATATGGAGTCTGTCCTGTTTGATTCCTTTCTCATTACTGTTTGCATGCAGTCTCATAGTGCTGAATGAAAGTGCTACTGGGTATCATTCTCCTCTCCCTCAAACTGGTCTAATTTCCGACAGGTCCATTTAAATGAGTGGAGCTGGGGTTAGTGACATGAGAGCAGAGCCCTCTGCCTTTGTATCTAATTCTATATGCTGCATGTTTACTTTTAGCTTTCTCTTGTTTTTTTTGCTTTCAATTGTTATTTGGCACACTGAAGACAGCTCACTAATGGCCCATTATGAAAGCAAAAATGTGTTTAGTGATGGATTGTATTTATTTTGGGTGCACATTCAGAGCACTGAAAGGCATAATATGGTTATAGTCTATGTATCTTAATGGAACAGAGGCAGATAGCTTATATTGTGCTTGCATTTCGATTTATATCTTTTTCCAGCTTTGTTTGTACACAAGCATTCAGAAAAATTGAACAGAGATATGCCATATATAAACACAAGGGAAGAAACACAGTCAACACAACCACTCCTAGCAATAAAAGCCACAGGCAGTAAAAATACAGATAAGTACATACAACAGGACATATATTATTTTAAAAGTAACATGGTAATGAGTTGTATAGGACATCATGTCTCATTTAATCCCTACGCCTTAAGTAATATCAATTCTATAGGTGCTGATAATGAGGCTCTTTCTTTTTCAAAAATAAAGTACCCATCATCATGGTATCTGAGCACTTTGAGCCCAAGGGCTATGGATCAAGACTTCGACTAAACTGATGTCACAGATAGGAAACCAGATTATTAAAATTATCAACAGCAATTATCAACAGCACCCCATGTCTTCCACACACAGAGAAGTGATATTCCTGTCAGTCTGGCAGCCCTCCATATCACTAGATTTACAGGCTCTTTGGCCTCAAAATCGACATTGTCTGGCCACCACATTTACAGACCCTGTATCGCAGGACTAGAACAGAGAGGCTTAAATGAGAGCCACAGTCAGCGAGGTTTCAGTGCCTGTAAAACACCAAATGAGCTGGTCAGTATTGCTGCCTAAACTGGGCACGTAATTCACAGGAAATGTTTTCCCCTATTGCCAGCTCTACCAGAATCACCAGAATTTGATATAAAATTACTTTTATAGCTCTTTTAGACCACCGTGGAGAATTTAATAGAAAAAGTATTGGCTGAGCTTACAAAGCCTCACGCTTCACTTGATGCTATTTGTCTGCTCAGACATTTGGAGGTGATGTGCTAACTTCTGCATGCTGTATAACCCTGCCTATGCGAGTGAACCTAAACAACCACTGTGCTTCAGAATGAACCCTCTCACAGAAAAATGATAAAGGACAGAAACACCCAATTGCCAGTGGAGGAACACTTTTCACAGAACACCGGTTCCATCTGTGACATCACCGTCTTTGTCCTCAAAGGAAACTAACCCCATACTTTTAGGAGAGATAAGTTTATTTAAATATATATTTTTTAATTTATTTAAATATATTCTGTTTTTTTAATTGTAAGTTTATTGGACAGTAAAAGCCACAACCGCACTTTATCATACATCAGCAGATGCATGACAAATAGAAGCAAGGAGGTGATACCTCCCCTCTGTGCGGCATTGGTCAGACCGCAGTTGGAGGACTGCGTCCAGTTTTGGGTGCCGTACTTCAAGAAGGATTTTGATAGACTCGAAAGGGTCCAGAGGAGAGCCCCTCATATGGTTTGGGGCTTACAGGACAAGCCCAATGAGGAGAGATTGAGGGACCTGAACTTCTTCAGCCCCCACAAGAGAAGGCTGAGAGGTGATCTTGCTGCATCCCCCTGACGAATTTGTAGGCAGCCACAAGTGATCAGAGATGCTCTGTTCACCAGGGCACCTCTTGGGGTAACAAGGAACAGTAATCACAAACTGACAGGGAGCAGATTTAGGCTAGACATGAGGAAAAGCTTCTTCATGGTAAGGGTGGCCAAAATTTGGAATGGGCTTCCGAGGGAGGGGATGCTTTCTCCCGCCTTGGGGGTCTTTAAGAGAAGAATGAATAGGTATCTGGCTGGGGTCATCTGACCCCAGCACTCTTTCCTCCCTAGGCAGGGGGCTGGACTCGGTGATCTGCTGAGGTCCCTTCCAACCCTACATCTATGAATCTATGAATCTATGACTAAGCACAAGCAACACTTTTATGACTCCATACAATTTACCTCCCCCCTCAGTGAATTCCACAGGCAATAGGGTGTGTGTAGATGAAATGGGGGCCCTAAATTGAAGTGGTGAGTTTTAAAAAACACCGCTTCAATTTAGGGCTCATTTAAACCTCCGTGTCATGCACATACCTTACCTGGCTCTGGTGGGGAGGGTGAGCTGCCGGTGGGCAGAGCAGTCCCCAGGCTGGGGCGAGGCGGGGAGGGAGGGCTTGATGCTTCCCTCCACAGCAGAGGCAGCCCCCCACAGGCAGCACCCACCTGCAGGCACCCACCTGATACCGCAGCTGCCAAGGAAAGCACCAGGCCCCCACACAGCTCGGACAGGCAGGCAGGCTCCAGCGGGGGTGGAAAAAAAGATCAGGCTGTCCACTTTTCTTGGGTGGAGCCTGATTTCCCAGGCTGCTGCCAGGCTGCCTGCAGGGCTTCCTGCAGAGCCATGCAGCTGCACGGAGCCCAGTGCTTCACTCCACAGCTGTAGGGGCTGCAAACTAAAACTCCCCAAAGGAGTGCCCCAGGTCATTATGCCACCAAATTTCCTACAGCGGCTGGAATTAATGCACAATACACCACTGAGGCATGGAAACACTGACACCATTAAAGCAGTGCAAAAGCATTTAGCTCACTTTAAAGTGTCCTGCACACATGCCTCTCATTTTGTCTACACACGGTCATGACTCTCTTTCCTTGGAACAGTCTTACATTTTCACATAATTAGATATATCTATTTCCACTATCCTTTGCTTGGTACATAGCTACTTTTAATACTTTCTTTTTTTCAAAGGTGTACAGACCTCTCCCCCTTCTTTAAATGGCTGTTCTCATTCACATAATTGAGTTAAACCAAAGTCATTGCCTTACCTCCAACCTGGCTACAACCAAAAACCCAGCATTGCTTTACCTTGTATTTAGCTTAAGCTCTATCTGCTTCTATCCAGACACCAACCTGAGGAAGGACTTTTGTCTAAAAAGCTTGTTTAACGTCTTTCCCATGGACATAGACGGGAAAGCAAACCAAACAAACCTTGCTTCTCGAATAGCATTCTAGTTTTAATTGAAGTTGTATCCAGATTAACAATGTTTTCTGATTGAAATTCCTATCAAAAGGTTAGGTTTTTTAGCTTTATCCTCAAGGACTATGCAGGTCATATGCAAAAAACACATGCAATTGCATGTCTAAAGTGTAACCACAAATCCTCTTCTTGTGAGTGCAACTGTGGCAACTCGAAATATAAAAATGGAACCACACTCTAGGTAGTTATCTAGAGGCTCATTCATGAAGATATTTGACTTATTTCTACACACAACTACTAAACACCAGGTTCCACTATAATTCCACTGTTCTTTACAATAATCCCTTTAATCAAGTGCCTTGATTAGCTTAAATGGTACTACACAGGAATGTGTACCCCTGTTTAAATAAGGCTTTCCAATTGGAACCTTTAGTGTAGATGCATCTGTAGTAACTGTACATACAAAATAAGGTCACCAAACAGACTCTTGAAAAGCTGCTTCCTCCCCTCTCTTTAGCTGAGAATCAACAGATAGAATGACACACAAAATGCTCCTTTCTATCTAAATGCTCAGCAAACTGAAAAGTGACACTATGTTAATTTTTGCTGGACTACTAGTCACATCAATTGAGTCATATTTTTTCTTATTAACCTATATATATGGTCAGATCTAACTTGGAAAGTTTGTTGCGTGCCAGTGAGAAAAAAAATAAAATCAATTTTCTTTGTAGGGAAAATAATTAGGATATACTTGCAAAGCAGCTTCCTGCCATTTACCAAAGAATGACATCTAAGTGCGAAACTAAGGGGAAATCTTTTGGGATTGCAAGTCTAGAAGAAATCAGTCCATTATTCTCCTCTGGCAGTCTTTGTTGAAGATCACTTTTATGATGGTGCAAAGTCTTAACAGAAATTGACATCTAAACACTTCAGATGTCACTTTGTTATACAGGGAAATGTTTTAAAATACTGCTGAGAGTTGTGCATGAATGCTAGCACCAGAAAAAAAATAGTCAAAGCTTCTAAAATATTTTAAAGTCAATGAAAAGATAATGGTTTTTCTAAAAGCATGGCAAATCTTTATATGTTTACTGAGAAGATGAAATGCGTGTTTCTCTGTTGATGCCACTTTGCAATTCTTTCCGATATGGTTTATTTTATATTGGCAGCAGTCAATTAACATATTTCAGACTGTAACTGAAGCTTGCTTTTTGAAATCCAGGATCAATGGGCAAAGGACTGCCATGTCCATGTGCTGCTAGTCAGATAACTGAAGCAAAGTTTATCAAAGCTGATAATGGTGAGCCACTCATGCACAGCAGCTCTTCAGATCTGAGTCTATATTGATTCATTGAATTATTAACACATACAAAGTAGGTGTAAAACTTAACTATTCTAAACTACAAAGGGCAAAATATTTAGATTCTGTTTCTAGCAGGTTTCTCAAATCCAAAATCTAATAAAGAAACAGGAATGGGTTATTTTTCTGAGACTCACTGAAAACAAAGCAATAACAACTTCAGAGTTATTGCAAAGTTACTTGGCCAGTTCTTTACCTGGTAATAATCAATCGACTGTTTTTGGCTTTAACAGGCGTAGACCAATTGATACTATCTGATGGCATGGTTCATTGAGGGTTAGAAGAAAATGTTAAAATGGAAAATTACTACCAAAATATCTCTGAACACTCTTAACAACCACAGTCTGAACGTAGATTACTAGAGTTGTTTTTTCCCCGCTGACTAATAATACCAATGCTTTTCATTAATGTACTGTGTGACTTTACAATTTAGCATTTCAAAGTATTTATGACACACAGCAGAAACCTGATTCCTTCTCTATCACACAAGTTTTTCAGGTGAGAGAACACAGACACACATACATTACTTGCTGAAGAGCTCAACACCAAGTTAGCAGTGCACTTTGGAACAAAAGCCAGGCTTCTCGATTTATAGTTCCATAATCACATAATGTGTAGGACTCTATATCCTGCAGTGTTGCTAAGCTATATTGGCTTCATGTGACAAATGCTACTGCAGCCTGAAGTCTTCAGGTCTTGGGTTTAATCCACTCAAATTCATAGACTCATAGAAACATAGAAAATAAGGGTTGGAAGGGACTCAGGAGATCACATCTAGTCCAACCTCCTGCTCAAAGCAGGACCATCGCCAATTAGGTCATCCCAGCCAAGGCTTTGTCTGCTAAGATCTTGAAAGCCTCCAAGGATGGAGAGTCCACAACTTCTCCAGGTAACCTGTTTCAGTGTTTTACTACCCCCTTAGGGAGAAAGTGTTTCCTAATATCCAACATAAACTTCCCTTGCTGCAGATTGTTGCTTCTTGTTCTGTCATCTGCCTCCAGTGAGAACAGTCTAACTCCATCCTCTTTGGAGCCACCCTTATTCAATCACCCCTCAGTCTTGGCTTCTCCAGATTAAATAAGCCCAGTTCTCTCAGCCTTTCCTCATAAATCATGTTCCCCAGCCCCCTAACCATTCCCGTTCCCCTCCACTGGACTCTCTCCAATTTGTCCAAATCCTTTCTTTAGTGGGGGCCCAAAACTGGACACAGTACTCCAAATATGGCCTCACCAGTGCTAAATAAAGGGGAGGAATCACTCCTCTTGATCTGCTGGCAACACTCCTACTAATACAGCCCAGTATACCACTAGCCTTCCTCAAAACAAGGGCACACTGCTGGCCCTTGTTTTGAGGGCCATCTTATTGTCCAGTGTAACCCCCAGGTCCTTTTCTGCAGAGCTGCAGAGAATTGGTAATCACCACAATGTTTTAGGCTGTAGAATGCATATAACTGCCAGCAGATCAAAGCAGATGGGCGCATATCTTTATTAAACCCATGCACCTATCTTTCATCTATGTACCATGACTACTTGCTGAGCAGGAATACCAATAATGCACATATGGTGAAGTAGTGGATGCCACAGGATTGGAAGCTCACTGGCTAGCTTATCTGAGATCAGGGGAAAACTTAAGAGGACAAGAATTCCCATTTTTTTACAAATAATTACCATCCTATTTTGTTCATCAGAGACTTAAGTCCTAAAAATCTATACCAGGGGCCAGCAACTTATGGCTCAGATCCAGCCTCGAGCTGGAGGGCTTTGCCTGTTCCTGCACCCATGGCAATGCCGGGAAGATTCTGTTTATGAACTTTGTGCATGAATATTAAATTAGTGATGTCTGGCCAAGGAGAGCACGTTGCTCATGATGCCTGAGTGAATAAGGTAGTAAAACTTGCTTTAAAGAGCTGAATCATTTTTTCTTAGCCAATATTTAAAACAGGTTTTGACCAAATTATGGTTTACCTCATTTAAAATATGTAATTCAGTTTAAACTAAATTGAAATTCAGTGAATTAGTTTTCTTTAAGAAAAAAACAGCTAAGACATTTGTCTCTATTTGCAATCATTTTGACAAATGGATTAATTACCTCAAGTCATTCTGTTACATACAAATGGGTCTGTGGGTGTTTCTTTAGGGAATTGTGTCATCATTTTGTCTTATTAGTCTTGACATTTTGGCCACAGTACTGTTCTCCAAAGAAGAAATAAACAGTTTGTCTTGTCTTCTTGACAGGAAGGAAGATATTGACAGATCAAATTAGTCGGTATATTTAGAAACTGCAGAGGGGGAAAAAATCCCTGGTAATGAAGATCTGCATTATCTGGTTATGACTTCTCTATTACATGAAAACTAAGTGTTATCAACAAATCTTAAGTTCACCAAACCAATATTCAAGCAGGAGATGAGAGTTCAAGATTGACTTGTGAATACTTACTAATAATGATGCTGGATTATTATAGGATACACACTTCTGAAGCACCCAGACTGCATTGCTAAAAGCCCAGCTCTCACACGCTAAGAAACACATCGGCAACCCAGTCACACTTCCCAGACAGCATTAAAGGCCCAGTCCAACTTCCACTGAAATGGAATGCAAGTAGTCTTACTGGTCCCAGCAGATGCATAAATTAAGCGTGCAATAAACTTTTTCTAGGTCAGAGACTAAAATATTTTCTCTTTCTGCAAAATAGAAAAGAAGGAAATATTCTTCCTTTGTTTTGTCTGAAGGTAGTTTAAGAAAAAAGCTAAAAATATTTTGTTTCCCCTAGAGTGCATCTGAATTGTTAGGAACAAATAAGGACATTAGCTCATTTGGAAATACATCTTTTCTAAAAATAATAGTCTTTTTCTTCGCTATCTATGCATCGCTTTCTCCTCTTTCCTCCCCCTCAGCCCCCTGAAGCATGAATCATTTGTCAAGCTTCATAATAAAGGACATCTGTAAGCAGGAATAGGAAAGATTAAAAAAAATAATTTGCAAGATATCACATACAATGATAGTTCTTCTTTTGGGTAATATTTATAGGATTATAAACATTTGCAAAGGTTAACCCGCGTGGTTCAAATAAATATCATGATTCATTCACTTAGGCTATTTTTTCCTCCCAATTAAATTTATAAACATTCTGTACTTCTCAACTGAATCCAATCTTACTATTAGTGTTTCTCTAGATAGTATTGAATTTCCTTTCTTTCTTTTAGAAGTCCTTAAACACTCCTTATCAAAATTATTGTCAGCCAATAGATCAGACCAAAATGCTTAATCAGGTATGTGTCAGGTATGTTAGTCTGATATATAATTTTATTCCATGAGTGACAAAAAAATATTGTACAAAAATAACACTGCTATGGCAGACACAGGAAATACATACCAGGTGCATCTACACATGCAACTAATGTGACTCAATAAACTCCAGCTCTGTTTGAGCCAAAAGAAACTGCTCCTAGGTGAAGTACCTACACGTGTGCCCAGGACAGCAGTGATTTGAGCTGGAGTGAAGCAGGACCCAAGCTAGTTGGGCTGACCAGGTGCAATTTATGCCCACTGTCAGCATCCACACATACATTTCAGAGCAGTAAATTACACTGCCGTAAGATGGTATTGTTCCTGAATGTACTATCTTATGGCAGAATCCATTAATTGACTGTACCCTAATACCATTTTACATGTAGACAGTGATGCTTTATTGTGGAGCTAATTAATCTACTCCACAGTAAAGTGCACATGTAGATGCACCCGTCTTGTATCTTTTTTGTGATCAGACAATTTCTTTAGTTTTTCTGCTTGTTTCCACTCCATTTTTAAAAGCAATGATGATGAGCATCACCACCAAAGGGGGTAGGGAGATTAAAATGACTGAAATAATGCAATATTGAGCTTATTGATACAGTAATGCTGGATTTATATTGTTCAACCTTCTAAGTCCTCTCTCTCTCTCTCTCTCTCTCATTATCCCAACAATGTCAATTGCATATTTACAAATTGCTGAACTTGTTTTCATTCTTAATTCTTTGTATTTCAAATGGAAAATTAAATGCTGGGTTGTACAACTACATGTTTTATACATTTAAAAATCAATTTAATATCATATTCTACAAAGGGTTACTAATATTGCAATGGAAAGATTAAGAGAAAACTTCAGCACTACTAGCTGGTATCAGAATAGCAACACAGATCTGTCACTAAGAAATATAGTTAGAACAGTATAATTTGTTAAGGTGATATACTCAGGATATTTTTTCTTGAGACAAGCATTTTAAATTTTAACTGCTCAAACAGTATGTAGAGTACATTTGTTTTAGGGACATTTAATTTTCTTTGCCAAAGTAAATAAAAAGTATCAAAGACATTTATTATATCCCGCTATTTGATCTTTGGTGAGATCAGGTTTTTTTTTATTAAAAGATTTAATGGAAGTTGTGTTGAACAATGACAGAAGGTATTGACAAACAATCAATTTCAGATATAGTTTGACACTTCATTCACCTTTGTCATGAATAAATTTTCTTATGAGATAGAAAGCAACATTTTCAAATCTACTAACTTCTGTAAGTTCTGAAACTAATGGTAACATTATTTATGGGGCAATTTGGAATTTATTTTAAAAGCCACATATTTCCATCATAACAACTTCATCAAAACCAGGAGAAGTGAAAGCTTGCTAAGAAACAAAATAAGTACTAAGAAATGTACTGTAAGGAATAATCCTGCACTGGGGAAGAATTTGGTTGCATTACTTTGCAGGCATTTGCCATCTCTTACTTATTTGTTTTTTGAAAAGAGTACAAAGGAGGGTCAGTATCAAATGAATTATACCTGAAAAATCTTCATATTTTTTATGGTTGAAATTTAAAAGTATTGAAGACTAGGTATGGATATCCAAAAATCCCAAGGCAGAAACAATCTAAGTAAAACTTAGTACTTTACTTAGTACTAAGTAAATTTTACTCCAAGTGCCTTATGTTAGGTTGGAAGCAAACAGACCATGTTTGCCTTGGGTGCGGTGGGGGAGGGGAGGGCGGGGGAAGAAGCCATATGCAGAATGCCTGCACTGGCTGAGACAAACAGGTTGGGGCTACTATTGCATGCCCCGCTGGCTCCCCAGGCTGCAGGAGATTCACAAGCACAGCTAATTGGCTGCTGAGTACAGGGGAAGAATGTGTGTGTTGTCATCCCCCCTCCCCGCCCCCCACCTCCACTGCAAGTGCTTGGTCAACCACAGGAACCACAGAGAAGCAGGGCTGGAAGGGACCTCCAGAGGTCACTGAGTCCAACCTCTGCTTGAGTAAGGATCAGCCCTATCCAAACATCTGGTACAAAATCAGACTCTAAGCTCTACATAAGACTTCCCTTTGCCCTGACTCAAACCCCTGTGGCCCCCAAAGGGAAGGCACTAGGAGCAGCCTAGCCAGGCAAGCAGCAGAAAGCTCTGGCTTTATGTCCTGATTTTGGGGAAGGGTTCCCTCTGTATGGAGC
Source organism: Crocodylus porosus (assembly GCF_001723895.1). Taxonomy (NCBI): domain Eukaryota; kingdom Metazoa; phylum Chordata; order Crocodylia; family Crocodylidae; genus Crocodylus; species Crocodylus porosus. The sequence continues at coordinate 9,843,672 of NW_017728921.1, forward strand.
TTGGGTCTGGCAGTAGCTGCTTCTTTCAGTAGAACCAATGCCCACTTAACTTCATTTCTTATCTACGGCTTCACAGGCAAAGGTAGTAGTGAACCTACTGGGCAGGGAACGGCACCTCTGCCTCAACTGGGCTGTGCTGCCCAGGATCTGCTGGTGCTTTTGGGCTCTAGGGAATCATTGGGGGCAGGTCCACACCTCAAAGCCGAGTGAGGGAGACAAGGAAGGAGTGCACAGCTGCAAGTCCAGGGGAGTTCACAAGATAGCCAAGGGATCCAGGCTGGGGATGCCCAGGGGCCAGGATCCAGGAAGGGGAGCCAGCCTACTGAGTGCTGGTGGGGGCAGGCTGCCCACAGGCATCTCCTGGGAGCCTTGATAAGAACTGGGACCACCCGTCACACCTGTTGCAGATCGGGGGTGGGGAGGGGTCCAGGGCAGCATCATTTGGGGCCATTTCTCTCTTCCATGCCCTGCCCCCGCTACCCTGGCCTTCCTCTCGCTAGCATGGAGAGCCGCTTTGCTTCATGCTGTGGCAGGGATGTTTTGTGCAATTCCAAACTTGGTGGGGAGACTGTGAGAAAGATTGTGCTTGGGGGTGAGTGTGGGTGGCCTGTAGGGTGGGAGTGGATGATTTCTTTCCCCTCCTCAGAGCACCATTCTGGAGTTTCCCAAGCCTGGTGTCCATCACTTTGGGATCTATGCACCTTGCATATAGTTCTCGCTCTGACCTGATCCCTCTTCCTCTCCCCCCTCCCCCATGCTCACCTTTTTGTTTGCCCTGACAACATTGTCTCTGCCCTTCCCAGTTTCGTTCCAGTCTTGCTGAGGGGGAGAGAGGCTGCCCAGCACCCACCCCACCCTGTACTGCTGCTGGCAGCGAGAGGGGCAAATGCACAGCAAAAGAGGGGGATAGAGGGTTCTATTGAGGAGGACAGGGTCTCTGAAGCAGCCAAACATGAGCCAAGTTCCAGTGCACCTCCATGCAATGGAGCGGGACCAGGTGGGGGTGTGGATTGCAGGATGCTGGTGGACTGTGATCTAACTTGAGTCAGGAGGGGATCTGGTACAGATGTATGATAGGCCAATCTAACCTATATCAATTAAGACTGATACTACGTCCATCCAGATCGATCTTAGACAGGGTTCCACCCTGTTTAAACCAGTCTGCACGCACTAAACTTCTGTTCTCTTACAGGTTTCACAGGTTTTGATCAGTTTCCTTTAATTTATACTGGTTTGTGCGTAATGTCTGTACCTGGCCTAAGAGTCCAGGGTCAAGACAGAAAAATAACAATAAAAATGTTATGACAAGCAGAAGATAAGTTACATCAAATTCAATAAAATCTGTATTAAATCTCATTCTGCTGAAATTTCACATACCAACAGGATATCAGATTAAAAGCTCTATATTATTAAAATAAATTAAGCTGACCTTAATATGAGTGATGGAACTATAGAAACAATAGCCTTATTCAAATTAACCTTTTCATAGATGTCCCATAAAATGCAATAAAACATCCAAATCTGTGTGATTTTTAAGGGAGAAAAATCACATTCCCAGGGTTTAATTCAAATACCATTGAAGACAACTCCCATTATTTTAAATAGGAATTGGATTGGACCAGTACAAAGAAAACTGCATTCCAAAGGCAAAAAGGCTGATTTGAGAGTGGACATTCCAGTCTCTCCTACTAGTGGAAACTGGGCAACACAAAAGGAGAAGATCTGGAACACATCACTTAACTGGTACTAAGGGGCAACTATACACATGCCTGATGCTTGCTCCAACACATGCTAATTAGCATACTCCAGCAGCCTCGGCATCACATGTATTTAGTGTCTCCATGCTTCAAAATGGTGCTGGGACACTTTACTAAAGCTTGTTGAATGAGCTTTAGTTAATGCACTCCTGCTGCCATTTTGAAGCACTGGATGCTGAATACACAAGATGCTGTGGGTGCTTTAATTAGAGAAGCTCCCAAATGCCACTCTAATTAAAGAGCCCTGCACCCACCTCAGAGCATGTGTAAAAATACCCAAAATTACCAGCACATATTTACTATCTCAATGCCCCCACAAGCGTTTTTTTAGACTACTATATCTATATGTATTTCAACCTTAGATCTGGAATAAAACTTTGAAAAAGGATATTTGGATTTTTGGGGGGATGGTTAGTTTTTCTTCCAGGACTAATCAGAGAAATATGGGGCCAGAAGGAAGTCATCACCTAGTTTATCTCCTTGCTGTAAGGTAGAATCAAGTCTACCAAGACCATGTCTGAAAATTGTTTAATCTGTTCTTAAAAACCTCCAGTAATGGGGACTCTCCACTTAATGTGCTAGTGCTTAACTGTCCTTGTATTTAGAAAATTTCCCTCAATATCTAATTTTTAATCTCCCTTAAGGCACATAAAGCTAATTACTTTGCTAATTACTTTCTGTCCCAAATGGTGAACAATTGGTCACTGGCTTTTTGTGTGTGTTTTTTTTTAATCTCAGCCTTCCATACACTGGCAGATAGTTATGTCCTACTCCAGTCTTTTCCATATTAAAATTAAACCAATTTTTCAAATTTCCTCCTGGATCACATATTATAAAACAAATATTTATGTTGCTCTGCTTTGGACTCTCTCCAGTTAGTTTATGTGTTTCTTGAAGTGTGGTACCCAAAGCCAAAGATCAGACCAAAATGTTTAATCAGGTTAAAATAATGGGACACTTGCAAAACAAGACTAAAAACTAAGATACGATAAAGACCTTCTCTTCAATATAAATGGAAAAAATATTATATAGTTGGAGTTTTTTAACAGCAAATGGCTCAAGGCCACCAAAACATTTTACTGGATGACAAACTAATCTGTAGGAACATTTTAGGATACTTGAGGGTGCTCTTTTATAAACATATTTTTAACCTTTGTTTAATAACGTATAACTGGAGATTAATTATTCAGGAGGCTACTCTGTCCACAATATTTCAGGGAATCAAGAAAACAGTAATTCCAGGAAATTGTGTCATTAAAATGTCAGCAAGGGAACACTCACAGGCAACCTTCACTTAGATGCATCATGCTGGGGACACTTCAATGCTTGTTTGACAAATGCATGTTAAGAAGAGTCTAAAAGGAATGGCATTGTCTAAGATTTAATTAAATCTTTAAAATTGAGGTCTAAAGAGCATCACATTTATTCCCCGTCATCTATTTCTATTAGAACTACAAAGTTGAATCAAGAAGATAGGAGCTTATCTCATAATTAACCTTTAGCACTGAACAGTACTAAAAGTGTGTATAAAGGGGAGAGTTCCTTAATAAGCATTCAGAGGACATTCATGTCACCTTCCATTTATATTAAAGCCACTGTGATTGGAGTACACTGCCATTGTCTAAAGAACACAATGTAGCAGTATAAGGCCTGGCAGGCACTCAAAATAAGCAGAGACCAGCTGTGGTCATTCCACTTAAAAGAGCACTACACTGAAGAAAAATAATGTCTCCTTTTCTCAGCTACACATAAAATTGACTTTTGACCCAGAGGCAACTTTCATCATTTGGCTTTGTATAGTCAACAGAGGAGCTTCCTAGTTGTTTTTACTGGCACTACCAGCAACCTGCAGTCCCAAGTAGAGAAAAAAGTATTTTTTTTTCCAATTTGTATAGCTTTATGCCTTTCAGCAAAGTTAATTTCATCCAAAAATATTTTCACCGAAGACTAAATCCCCCATTCATATTGAGAATCTGTAGAAGTCAGCTAAAATAGCTATGCTTCTACTTCATATGATGTTTCCCCTTGCATTTATAATTTGATTGTATACCACTCATTCCCACAATAAAAATTCTCTCTTGGGGGAACTCAAAATGGTTGGGGAGTAAAGGATCAGGCAATTAATGGCTGCACAAAACTTCCTCAAACTCTGTCAATTATAGTTCATACAAAATGAGATTTTCCTAAATTTTTCTGGTGTTTGTAAAATTCACTAAAATGCCACGTCTTGGAATTCCAAACTATGTGGGTTTTGCCAGCTTGGATTTTAATGGGGATTTACTGAAAATACTGAAGGTCTGTTTGAATTATATCCTCAACCAAATGCTGAGGTTCAGGTAATTCAATCTCACACCTGCTCTTTTCAGTGCATAATAAAAATGAACCCCAAAATCTAACAGCTTGATTCAATTCATATTGTTCACAAGAGGTGATAGATTGACATATGGAGCCCTTGCACTGAAGCACACTGAGCCCCAGCCAGCCGCAGGCATACACATAGGTGACAGCAGTACAAGAAATGCTACCTCTGTGAGTGTATCTACCCAAGATGCTTAATTTTGCATTAATATAGTTTACTGCTAAGTAATCATTTGTGTCTACACATGCACAAGCTTACTTCACAGTAAACCTCCCTAATCCCCCAAAATTTTACTACCTGAAAATGCAAGTAGCTAATCTACTCAGGATTGGTAAGGGCACCACAGCACTCAAATGCCTGACCAGGAGCAAAATCTGCTTTTGGTCAGCCACCCACCAGGGGGAGGGAGATAGCTGTCTGTTTCCAGGAGCTGCAGGCATGGGCTCACCACAGGAGCCTGAGTGGAGAGACTATGTCCCCCTGCCCCAGCATCAGGGAGCTCCAAGCCTCCTGCTCCCAGATCTCAATCAGGGAGTGGGCTGGGAGACTCTTATTTCCCAGCCTGAGCCCTGTGGTCACAGGCTGATCTTCCTGGGATCAGGTTCTCCCAACCCAAGCACCATCACAGTGGGACTTAGGCTGAGAGATAGGAGTCTCCCAGCAGCAGCCCTGCAGTCATGGAGCCAGTGCTGGGAGCTCCCTGCTGGCAGAGGATGGCGTGAGTGTGGAGCTGGTGGAGGAACAAGCTCCCCATTCTGTTCTGATGGAGCTGGGTGGGGAACAAGCTCCCCAGCCGTCGCCCTGTGTGCCTGTGTGGGGACAATGTCTCCTGTCCTGGCTCCAGCACCTGCTCCCCAGTTGTGATCATGGAATGGGGGGCTGAGAGCTTGTCCCCATCCCAGCAGCAGGCAGTCCCCCCAGGGTGTCCCCTAGCCCAGTGCTCCCTGCCAGCCCTTGGGAGGGGAGCTTGGAGCTCTTCCCAGAGGCCTCAGGGGCCCATTTCAGGGCTGCAGGGAACTGGGTGCAAATCTGATCCCTAATCCCTGCATGTGTATACACCTGCCCCAAACACCTTAACTCTGGAGTATTTTATACCAGAATAAATTTGGGCCAGAGTAAATGCATGTATAGACATGCCCAGCATGTACAGGTCTTCACTTGGAAAGATTATCTGTAAGGATTACAGGTTTGTTCTGTCCTCCCTTAGCAGCATTCTTGTGGGTGTCAGTAAAGGTATCATACATGGTGAAAGATGTTGCTTAGACACCTGTGTACTGGACCCACAAAATGTAATGGACCACAGAATGCTACATCGGGTAGTGCTGGCTGGGATCGTCAATACTTTGAAAGATAATAAAGTTCTTTTTGCATTCATTCCCTTCATGATCAGAAATTAATTCACCAAACATGGTAAGACTTTTTCAGCACATGCAAGATTTTCTGATTTACTCACTACACAAAACTAAACGTGTCAGTGAAATTTTCAGTACCTTTTGACACTAACCTTCAGAACTTCTCAAACCTCTAGAAACGTATTGTTTTGCAAAATTCCTGTCAAAGGAACTTTTCCAAATTTAGGAGAAAAAAAGTGGGTTTCCTTTTAAAAAACAAAAACACAACTAGGTTAGTGAACATAGGTTTCCAACAGGGCGGTGCGAAGCTTCAGTCGCTGATTTGATTTGGAGGAGATTTAGCCTGATTCCGTGGCTGAATCGCCAAATTGAATCAGGAAACCCATTAATCTCTCTGTGGCAGGACGGTCCCTAAGGGTGCCATGACCTCCCCTAGTGTCCTTGCCTACCGTGCCAATCCTCTATCTCACCCACCACGTCTTTGATCTTATTATTATTAAAGGGAGGCTGCCTTCCTGTCCTTCTTGGCTTGGGGCCGGTCTTGCTACACCAGGATTCTGTTCTGTTCCCTGTGCTGGTCCTCTCCCAGGGCCTACTCGGTATGCTCGCCCCCTCTCCCAGGCCTGCTCAATGTACGTGCCCCCCTTCTGGGGCCTCTCTCAGACTGCACCCACTCCTGGGGCATCTCTCCACCTGCGCCCGCCCCGGGGCCCTCTCTCAAACTGCGCCCTTTTTGCCCAGCCCGGGCTTCTCAATGGGCTTACTCCCCTCTTGGGGCTTCTCAATCACAGGCAGCGCCCAACTCGGGCCTGCCTCCCGTATGTCCCGCAGTCACTCACGCTCAGGCCCGGGCCTCGCGCTTCCCGTGCTCACCCGCACTGGGGCCTTCTATACTTGTGCCTCTCGCGCGCCCGCCTACACTGGGGCCTTCTATGCCCGATTCGGGTTTCCTGTGCTTGCGCTCCACACACTCCTCGCCTACACTCGGGCTTCCCAAGGTTGGGGCTCAGGCGGCCTTAGCCTCACCTGGCCCCCAGACCCACCTTCTTGGGCCTATGCCCCACTGGGGCTCTTCCCAATTGGGGTTCCCAACTGGGGCTCATCCTGATATTGCCCCCGCTGGGCTGGGGTCGGGACACCCCACTAGCTCAGACCCACCTTCCTGGGCCTGCGCCCCACTGGGCTTGCACCTTTCGCGTGCCTGCCCCCACTGGGGCCCGCCCCCACTGGGGCCTTCTATGCCTGACTCGGGCTTCCCAAGGTTGGGGCTCAGGCGGCCTTAGCCTCACCTGGCCCCCCAGACTGGCCTTCTCGGGCCTATGCCCCACTGGGGCTCTTCCCAATTGGGGTTCCCAATTGCGGCTCGTCCCGATATCGTCCCCGCTGGGCTGGGGTCGGGACACCCCACTACGCGGCACCCTCTGTGGTGCTAGGAACTCCCCCTCTACTGGGGAGCTCCCTTGAGGCCTCCTCCACCCCTACAGCCTCGCCTGGTCCTCCGGTGTAATAATCACAACAACCCGAAACAGAAACTCAAAGCCCCTCGGCTACAACGTAAACCTTAAGCCAACCTGGCTAACCTTCTCTCATCCCTGTCAGGGTCCTCTCCACCCTGTATCTGCACGCTGGTGCACAACACTGCCCTGCTCGCTCTAGCAGAGCTCTTGCTCCTTAGGCTGCCAGAGGGGAACTGCCTCTGGCCTCAGCCTTCTCTGTTTATGAAGGCCAGGCCCTGCCCCCTGGCGGTCAGCTGATCCAATTAGTTGCTTTGGCAACTCACAGCTGTGCTGCCCTATTGAGTGGCAGCTAAGCCTATATCACCACTATTCAGTAGCAGGCACCCCAGTGCCCTGCTACACTCTCCAAATCAAACCAGAAGCCCCCAAATTGATTCAGAGAGATTTGGAGAAATTCGATGATTTGACCATAGACTCAGCTTTATATCTTTTTTCTATGGTACCAGGCATGACTCATGAATGCTGAGATGGTGGCGTGGATGGCGCATCCCATGGGAATGCGGGGGGGTGGGGGTCCCCTGCATGCTTGGCGGCAGACCTCGAAGTGGACCAGAAGTACTTCCGGTCTACTTAGATGTCCGCTCCTGAGTGCACAGGGGAGCCCCCCCCAGCTCAGCAACTGGTGCCTTTTAGGTCTGGAGGAGCACCCAGGGTCACCCTGCAGCTGACTGCTGAGCCGGGAGGCCTGGAGAACCATCCCCCTCATGCTCCCATGGGAAGCTCTATCTGTCCCACCATCTCAGTGTTTATGAGGTATGTAGAAAAAACACATAAACCTATGTCTATGGTCAAATTACTGATTCTCTGAATCAGAATCGAATCTTCAGATTATTCCAAATCCAGTCAGGACAGTAATCCAAATCAGCGAATCTAATCACTGTCCCCCAAATTGGGCTGAATCTGAATTGAATACTGCCTACTTCACACAACCCTAATTTCCAGTGAATGGAAACTGCTTTTTAATATTAACTTTTCAGATCTCACGTATGCACAGTATAAGGGACTTGGTCACCAATGATCTGGCAGGAGCCCAGGGCAATAGAGATGGTTCCCCTCCAATGGAAAATCTTAGTTTTCCTTTTTTTGAAAAAAAAAGATCCTTGATGTAATTAAGCCACTATTGGCTTAAAAGGAGTTGCAGCTGCTTATCCCATGGCTGAATTTAGCTTATTTCTCCAGAAGCAGGCCATTATAAGGAAGCCTAAGCTGACGATGTCTGCAATGTAGCCATTGTGTTAATAAATAAAGGACATTGGTTTTCAGGGCCATTAGTTGGACAGCTTTTATCAACACATAATCAGCTTTAAAAAACTTTCAGAGAATTATCCGTCTGGAGTTGATGCATGTAATTACTATAAGATTTGGAGATGACTGGTTGTGAAGCTGCAATTTAACTTTAGAAGAATCTTCAAAACAAAATCAATTATGAGGGGGGAAAAAACTGCTTTGGGACAAATGTAAACAGCTGTAACTTTCAGTACAAGAGAAAATGCCATTAGGTTTTAGATGAGAGATGCATACTGCTGAAGGATGCTGGCTCCCTAAGCCTTGCATAAATACTGAGGAAAGACCAACTTTGTTGCCTTACATTTTCCACAACATGCCTGGGCAGAAACTGAAATGTAAATACTGATTTCCTTTTTTGGCATTTTAAAAAGAATAAATAGTATGTGGACACAGATTCTTGCTGGAGAGCAATAAGCATTTTTAGCAAAGTTAATATGAATTTTGTGTTCTACCTACCAGCCCACCAAATCCTTCTTCAAATTTTGGCAGGACTGACTTTAAAGCTTTACTATGACGTGCATGGACACGATCCACCTAAGTGACACCATCAAACACCACCATAATTTCTCACTCTACATTAGAAGAGAGCAATGATGCAAGAAGCAGTGGAATATAAAGTGCACATATATATATCGACCTAAACGTAAATAGGAGATTTGGAAACATGGCAAGGATGGGCCAGGGGGTTTGCTCTCTTGAGTAATAGGCAAGGAAGCAGGAGTAGCTGGGGTGGAGTGGGGTTAAAAAGTTTAGAATGCAACTGGAGAGTCAGCTGCTGTTTCTGACCTTGTGGGTTGTTTGCCTGTTATTGGAAGTTGCTTAGAGCTGTTCTGGATTGTGTGGGATATAAATTGAAATAATAATGAAGAAGGTGAAGGAAATGATGGTGATGGTGATGACTGCTGGTAGTCCTTGATCTAAAAACTGAACAAAGTGGGCAAAAGAAGGGAGGGCTAAATGAGATACTGGGGCAGCCAGAGACAAATAGGGATGGGGTGGACCTGCAAGCAGAAAGGTATCTCCATCTATAGCTATATAATTTTGCTGATGTTTTTGCACAGCATCACAAATCAGGCAGGGCATTAGATATTTGTATATAGTATATTGTGCAGGTATGAATGTGTTTTCACAGAGAAACAATGCAGCAGTTAAGTGCTTATTAAAAGCTGAGGAGTCCTTTCAACTTGTTTTATAACTGCTATTCTACAAACCCGCAAAGCTCACAGAATATATGTGAGGCTCAACTGGACAATGGGTTAAGCCAGCCCCCTCGCAGTTGATTCCAAAGGGTCAACCACTCCCCTAAGCTGCAGGGCATAAATGAGAACAGATGACACCCCAGGGGCTTAGCACACTCTTGTTTTGGTGTAGATCCAGGAGTGGTGCAGAATGTAGACTGAATTCTTTAACCTGCTTATAACAGGGTCTCTGTTGGGAGCCCTGTTACTTGGGAAAATCCCGGCAGCTGTTAATTACAATACCCGGGCATCTGGGGAAGAAATCCCCACATCACTAGGTAGGCCAAAGGGACGCTGCTTCTGGGGATAAAAGAAGGGGGAGGTCCCAGGGAAAATGCCTTCGGGCACCAGCGGATAGAAGAGGGGGTTGCTCGAGACCCCAGAGGGAGTGGACCTCGGTAGCGGGATCTGAGGCCCAGAGAGACACCAAGACTGAGGGACCATGAAGATGACAGATCGGCAACACCATCAATTACTTACAGAGGAACTCCAGCCGCTGCGGTGAGTCTGGGGAAAAGCCGAGGCTCTGTGCTATGATGAGGCAAGGAGTCCCTGACTAGACAAGGAGTCTCAGGGTAAGACTCAGGAAGAGAAGCTGGCAAAGACCCTGGAGCCTGGGGGGAGACTGTTCCAGGGCCCAAGGTGCTGGCTTTGATGGCAAGGGAGCTCCCAGAGCCGCACCGGCAAAAACCACGGGGAGAGACTGTGAGACACTACTAACAAACCACTAATGAGCTAATTAGCAGTGATAAACTGAGGCATGGGTGTGGGAATCCCGTATCCACCTCAAACTCAGAGTGACTGAGTCAGGACTATAAATTACTACTACGAACTGAGGGGGAATAACTGGGGTTTCTCCCCACATAAGTAGCTGGCACAGAATGAAAGGTGCCGTGTGTGCAGACTGCTAATGAGGTAATTAGCACCACAGGACACCGGCTGGCACTTACCTTGAGGATTTAGAAACTGAAGACCCCCTCCTAAGCCTAGAGGTGGTCCAGGGGGCAAGTTGGATGGGCTGCCGCCTACAATCTGGGCCACTGGAAAAGAAAAGATGAGAAAAGTAAATAAAATAAAATACCTGGAATAGTGTAGCATGTTGGGAGCAGTCATTCTGCAGGTACCAACTAACATTCCATCAATCTCTTTCCTCCCATAATAAGATCCAAGTCATGGCAGACGAGAACCAGAGGAACAAGCGGTATCCCATTAACCCAATAACACTGCTCATTCCTAAAGTATATAATTAAAGAGAAGTTTCTTTCCATGGGAAGCAAAAAGGTCACCAGCAGCATTAACATTTCCTCTGCTACTTGGCAACCAAGAAACCTTACAGTTCTCTAAGGAGAAAAATATGTCTATCACCTCCTCCAACACATCTCCCAATGCCAGCCAGTAAGTCTACATCCAAATGCCTTACTCTCATTCCCCTTCTTATTATAGCTAATGTGAGCTGCTCCTGCATCACATGACAGAGGTCCTAGTATTCTGAGTCACTGAGATGTGCTTTAACATCCTACCCAACTGCTGTGTAAGGGGTAGGTACATGAGGTATTGAACACACTGGAACAGTAGTAGACAATTTCAGTAAAGCTTCTTTTTACAGGAAAAGAAATCTGTATAAAAAACAAACCCCAGATATTAAATAGGCTCTTCTACTGACCAGATAGACTCTATTCCTGCTGCTCCAGCAGTGGAGGTATCTGGTGAAGGACACTTCAGCGAATCAAAGGGATGTTCCTTTCTACTATATTAAGCCTCAGGTTTGAGACAAGTCCACTCTCTCAGCTTATCTTGGGCTCAGAAATAAACAATGCATAAGACCTAATGATCAGAATGGCCAATATGATTGGAAAGAGGGGGCTTGTCTCATTTCAGTACAGAAGTCAACGGTTAATAAAATTATCTCTGTGCTAATACCCTCATAGGACCAAGCCACTGTGATCTCTTCTTGTCAGAGTCCTAATAGATTCAATAGAAATTTGGACCATGTTTTCAGTTTCATCTGCTTCCTGATCAGGCTCTAAGAAACAACCATCCTTTCTGTTTGGTCAACAATTTTATTAATCAATACTGGAACCAAAGGGAATTACAGTTGTATTATAGCTCTTTTGCCATGCTGTACCATCAAGAAATGCTCTTCCAGCATCATAATTTGTAACTTAATCCTGATTGCTTCTTGCACTTGGAATGTATGTATTAATTAAACACTTTACCAAATTATGCTTTTAATTAACTTCTGTGGCCTAATGTTTTATTAATCTAAACAGACAAAAACACATTTAATTTAAATTATTTAAATTAATCTAATGGTTTAATTCAATCCACAAAGGGTGGAGTTAAAGGTTTAGAGATTGCAGCCTGAGATAAATGTATAATGCCTTAATTCTAACAGGAAGAAATTCCTCATGAATATTAGAACCCTCCGAGAAGACAAAAAATAATTAAGAATAGAGAATGGGTTTCTCTCCCTCATGTATGTGGCTTTTCCATGTTATGGTTAGGACACATTAGAAGGGCACTGTGTGGAAGCTTTTACTCTTATTGAGATATTGCCCCTTCAATATAGACTCTCAGTCTCCCTGCAACACAAGGTGGGGATTGTGAAAGGGGTGTGTTCTACTTCCTCCTTGGCTGAGCCCAGAAAGCAACACACTGTTTTGCTGTAGATGGCAGGGGCAGTGCCTGGTGCCATCTTCCTGGTGGGGGGAAGGGAGCTTGGCCAGGCTGGGAGACTCCACCCCACCCAATGCCAGCACCACCACCTGCCCACCTCATGCAGCTGAGCCCTCCCTGCTCCGCCTGCTTCGCACCAGTTCTGGCCCAGCCCCCACACTGGGAAGAGGCTGGCACTGCCTCTGCTAGGAGCGCCACACCTTTGCATGGGGCAGGTGGGAAAGCAAACAGCAGCGTCACTGGGAGGGGTGGCTATGGTGGGGGCTAAGGTGAATTTTGGGGTGGCTATAAACCCCCAAACCCTCCCTAGCACTGCCCCTGGTGGATGGTGAGGGGAGGGGAATCAAAGCACCCTAGATGCTATGGCTTCTTTCAGAAGAGAACAAATACAAACTTGCACTCTTCCAGGAGAAACTCTCCTGAGAGTGACTTAACCCTGATTGTTCACAGGATACTTTTCTCCCAGAGCAGGCATTTTTGCTGTGGTAGAAAAATCCTGAACTGTACACTCATTGCTTCTCCTGAGAAAGAAGCAACTTTGCCAGAAGAAACCAAATGTCTGTATTTGGACAATACAGGAATGAGTTTTGTAGCACTTACCACACTTAATATTTAGAAATGTATAAAACTGCTTGTTTTGCTCCTGAGTTCTTGCCCCCCTCTACCACTGGCACAATATGCAGGCACAGGAAAAGCACGCAACTTTTCCAATTCTTTAGTTTTCTTATCTACAAAATGTGGATAATATTTCTTTGCCTATGTTTGTAAGGTATGTAATAATGAATCATAATATACTTTCACAGGAGTGCTGGGAAGACAAGTTAGTAAATGTGATTGTCTAATGCTCTAAAGATGTTAAATACTCAGTATGATTATGATATAGGCACAGTGGAGTGACTTTCATTACATTCATTTAACTGTGTTCTGATTGTGTAACACTGGAGAACATGCTATACAAATGTCTTTTAGTGTACTAACCCTGGGAGACAGTCCTTCCATTTTACTCAGTATTGTTCTGATAATATTCTCCCTGGGATTATCATAAGAGTGCTGATACAAGTATTACAATGTGCAATTTATAAAACAAACTAAACCTTAATTAGGCAAAATTCCTACTGAGGACACTGGAACAAAGGATGGATTGAAACTAAAATAAGCACTTAGGGTTTGACCAAATTCCATTAAAGTAGACTTCTAATATTTTTCACTGCATTCTCTATTTATTCCACCTGAAAACTTGTAACAGAAATTTCATTAAAGTGGTAGACAAGGTCTGTTCTACAGTAGCATAGTAAGGCCAAGTATTAACCAACACTACCTTACATTGGTTATATTTATATTCATTAGGTCAAATGATTCCAAACTAATAAAATGGATTTATATACTATACCAAGGTTTAACTAGGAAGATAAATGATCCTAAAACACATTATGAAAAGAAAGTTAGTGAAGACATTTTCCATTATTTTTCAATTATATTTTACCACACGGAAAATCCAGTTGTACTTTTACAATTCAAAGATAGTTCCACATAGTTTCATAGTAGCTAGGGTCAGGAAGGACCTGAACAGATCATCTAGCCTGACCCCCTGCCACAGGCAGGAATGAATGCTGGGTTCACAAGACCACAGACAGGTGATCATGTAACCTGTTTTTTAATTTACCCAGGTAGAGGTGAGGACCACTTCCCTAGGAAGTTGGTTCCAGATTCTGGCCACCCCAACCGTAAAATATTGCCTCCTGATCTTTAACCTAAACCTATTCTTCATCAGCTTATTACCATTGTTCCTCGTCACCCCAGGTGGTGCTGGGGAGAATAGCGCTCTTCCTATTTGCTGATGATCTCCCCTGATGAGTTTGCAGGCAGCCACCAGGTCCCCCCTCAGCCTCATCTTGCTGAGGCTGAACAGGTTCAGGTCCCTCAGTCTCTCCTCATAGGGCCTGTCCTGATGCCCTCTCACCAAATGGGTGGCCCTTTTTTGAACTCTCTCCAGACTGGCTACATCCCTTCTAAAGTGCGGTGCCCAGTACTGGACGCAGTACTCCAACTGCGACCTGACCAATGTCGCGTAGAGGGGGAGCATCACCTCTCTGGACCGGCTTGAGATGCATGACTCACAAGAAACTTCCAAATGAATGCCTGATGTTACTATGCCAAGTTCTAGCATATATTAGCTAGCAATTAATCATTTCTGTATTATAAGAATAATTTTGATCTAGTCAGAAGTATTGCCTCTGTGTCTACAGTTTACGAAAAAATTACTTCACCAGTTTGATGTTTGATAAGTATGGGACATTAACTTGATAGTAAGTCAGGATCTGTCATGCCATTGTACAATAACAACATTCAGACTGACCACATATTCACTGCATCTAGTTCCAGAAGTACAATCGATCTTAACAGAAAAGTAAGCATCTCTCAGTTTTCATTAAAAAATGAATTCTATGAGTTCTACATACTGCATTCATGTTTGAGTGTGGAATATACAGTATTATCCAGCATTAAAACTACTTTTTTAATGAGCAGATGCTCAGCAGATGCTACAGGATACACTACTGCACTTATTCAGAAAGATTGGCCGAACCTGGTTTTACTCTTAATGTATCTCCAGGGATTTCAGCTGGATTACTCATTACATACATAGCTATAAGTGAAAAAAGAACTAGATCCTCAATGTCTTTTACAAAGGCCTTTCAAAAAACAGTGTCTGATATGTAATACGCATACACATTCACAGCTGGAGAGGAAAGACACATGAAGCCGAAGCTTTGTAGGACATAAAATACTGATAGAAATTACACTTGAGGGCAGGGGGATAATGAATTACTACAATAGTTTTCCATCGCTGGAGTTCTTGGTTCAAATGCATTGTTCCTCCATCTAAAAGGTTTGTTGTTTATTAAATGGTTTACTAAATATTACAAAGACAAGTCTCAACAGGGAAGTTCTTTTGTTATCCGAGCCTCTTCGGATATTTATTTTTTCTTTACATTTATGCAATGGACCCATAAAAAAGTTAAATAAGTGGATGTATACTTAATCAACATACTTGAAAAGAGCACATTGTCCTTAAAGCAGACTCAACGCTGACAGACACCAACTCAGCAAAAGCTTTAGAAAAAACATGACCATTATTGTAGTATGTCTTTAAAGGCAACAGAACCTCTGTCTATTAAATCAGTGAGGAGAGTATCCAGCTATCCAGAGTATCCAGCCCATTTATGAAGATTTGGATTTCCCAATAACTGAAAGATTATACACCTGATTATTACTGGACTTGAGTAGAAGCCAGGTACCTTCCTCTCTTTAGCCTGTTTAAGAATGGCAAAAGTGCCTCAACTAATTGCAATGGCCTTGGTGGCATATATGGAGGTTCTTGGAAAAGCACAAGAGAAAAAGAAAAATAGCAACAGCTTTACAGATCAACCCCAACCCCATGAATGGCAAACAAAAAGACAGAGGAAGAACTAGAATGCAATACGCTCCTTGGGTCTAACACCATTCACTAAGTGAAATTTCATATTTTGCACTAGCTGTCCTTGAACCATTTTCTCGAGGGTGCTTTTGTTTCAGTAATTCAAATGAGAGGTAACAAACCTGTGGCTGATTGTGGTGAGTCACTGACAGGCGGTTCCAAACATATAACAAGACAGAAAGGAAAAAGAAATGCTTTTGGCTAATGATGCCACAGGAGATTCTAGGAGCAGGCAGGCTTCCTCTTAGACAGAACAAGGAAAAGTTTCTTTTAGCAAAGACAAACTACCACTTCCACCTTCCCTTCAAAATCACTTTCCGTTAGGACTCACCTCTGTCTTTCTTGGCTTAAGTCAGCTCCTGCGACTACCAGGCCCTATTGGCATATTCAGTGCTTGGCAGTGAATAGTATGTTTTTTAAAGAACAGAAAGAACGTAGTAGAAAAATCCCTAGCAAACAACTTAGATTTTGAATCAGAGCACATATGTTTGAAGATTAACCCGCTTGTCAGGAAGGCAGCACTAAATTAGCCAATTGCATCTATTTTCAAGCATATGCATCTACTGATGAGCAGAAAGTGCCCATTTATATAACAGCTGCTATGAAACAGTGTGAGAGATTCACCATTCAGACTGCTGAAAACTATTCAAAATTTCTTTGAAATAATATTAAAAGCCTTCAAAAAATCTCCCCTCCCCCGTCATATTTAATGCATGTAGTTGGGATCTCTTTTATGCTACAAGAATGATCTATTAGCAGTAATTTGGGTGGCAACTGAAAATGGAGAAACTAGCATTCATCCTTAGCTACAGTTAATAGCCATGGCCTGTGATAATTAGAAATTATTTCAATAATTATTCCTACGGTAAGGATTTTCTTTCTTTTTTGCTCCTGTTACTCTTTAGGGAGCAAATACATTTTCAGCAATAAAGAATGGATCAAGGACAGGATTAGGAGTGTAAATTTCAGTGTTTTAATGTTGTCTCTGGCATTCTCACACTGAGTGGCCTGAGACAAATCACAAACCTCTGAGTCTCAGTTCTGTTCTCAGGGAAATAAAAAAAAGAAGTAACAATGCTAAACCACTTCACAGAAGTATCCCCAGGTTCCATTAATTAATATAGGGAAGCAGGCACTTGGGGAGACTTTGATATATTATAATATAAAAGAGTCAATGATTACACACTGTACTCGTTGGGCCTCAAACATCCGGTCTTGTGTGGCCTTGGTCCATGCGGCCGGTAGAGGGTGTCCTACAATCTCCTGTAGGCCCCTGGGCTGCCATCTATCCCCTGAGTGGCTTCCCCAATCTCACCTGCCATGGTTTTTAATGTTACACCAGTGGGGGGCCAACCACCCAGGGTTCAGCTGCAGTGCAGGGAACGCCCAGCAGTAGTCCATGGGGCTCCACCTCCCCTACACCCCAACCTCATACCAGCGGGTCATCAGGTCTTCATGACCATACCCCCAGTGATGTTTGTCTTCCTTGGGTCACGTGTCCCTACCACGCTCTAGGTCCTGCCTCCTGAGGTGACTAACTCAATCAGAAGTAGGGCTATGGAAAATCGCACCCTCCTGGTTTGAACAGTCCCTACTCAGGACTCCAAAATTCACTCTATGCTTCAACAAAAGATGGAGGATCAATGCAAAATATGATACAGTGACATCCTGGCTATATTGCCTCGCCCTATCTCCCATCCCCTCCAAAAGGGGCAAAAGTAAAGGAAGGAAGACTAATGAAAATCAAGCGTGGGAGGACCTGATCAGTCCTTTTCCTCTACCCTTATGTCAGGGTGATGGGCAACCCTTAGCGCCTTCTGATGCTGCTGAGGTCTGGACCGTTGTGGTCAGCGTAGACTGCGGCCCTTCGCCCCGGGTCGTTACGGCACTCCCTTTGCCCTGTATGACATGGGCCACTGTCGTCCTTCTCCCTTGTGGGGAGCGCCCTGTTTCTGCTATCCTGGGGTGCCTCCCTACGTATCCGGTCACACCTCGCATTGTGGGCTGACACCAGCCTCCGGCTGGGGTGTACCTCCGTTTCCCTTGCTGCCCTGTTCTGTCTCCGCCCAGAGGGGAAGCTTCCTTTGCCTCCTGTGCACTTCCAACGCTCCCACCTCTGTTAGTGAGGAAAGCCTCCTCCGGCTCTGCCATCCCTCCATCGACCCTGCTTCTGTTGGCACAGGGAGCCTCCTCTGTCTCCTCAGTCTCTTCCATACTTTGTCCCTCATTGCTGTAGAGAGTTCCTCCCAGCTCTCTCGCTCTTCAGGTACTACGAGCAGTGCCCAGTGTCAGAGACTTCTCCGTCTCTGCTCCGCCCTCCCCAAGATCTTCCCCGGCAGTTCCTTTTATCCCTGCCAGCCGGTGATTGCCAGTGATGTCACCGGTCAGTCTCAGCTGGATAAATCGCGGCTTATTACCCGCGCAGATTTCCTCTCTCCCTCCAGCTGCGTCATGGGTCCTGCTGCTGCTGGTGAGTAATCTCTGAGTTGTTTTTATGTCTTTTCCCTTTTCTTCATGTGCTCCCCCTCCCCAGGGGGTCCCTGTTTATTGTTTGGAGTTCTTTCCCCCATTCTCCCCTGGGACACACACACACATGTATTAATTAATGTATATAATACATACATATACATATATACATATACATACATATATATGGGTTATCTATCTATCTATCTATGGGTTAGAGGAAGGTTGAGGAAACTCTGTTGATAAATGCAAAATAACCAAAGATAATATTCATATATAAGGGACAAGTTTGCAAAGTTGGTATAAAAGATGACCACTTCAAAAGCACATGTGCACACATTTGTGCAAAACAGGTATTTGTGGACCAGCTCCTGCAGTGCAGGATGCTTTCTGTTCAGTAGAAACACTGGCTCTGGCAACTGAAAGAAGTTGCAATGAGAACACCCTACTCTTGCACTGTGAAATGCCCTAGTGCAGTGGTTTTCAACCTTTTTTCATTTATGGACCCCTAAAAATTTTTGAATGGAGGTGGAGACCTTGTTGGAAATTTTGAATGGAGGTGGAAAAATTGTAAGTGTGAGTATTCAGATACTTCTGATTGATCATAGTCATCTTTTATGGACTCCTTAGACATAGTCTGCAGACTCCCAGGGACCACAGGTTGAGAACCATCACCCTAGAGAGACCTGGCAGAGAAGGTGGTTGTGCCTTGGATATGGTTTTTAAATTCTTCAGTTTAGTTCAGTTCAATTCAGGAAGGGCGAGGTTTCCCCTGCACCCAGATCTAAAGCAATGGTGTGTTTGTAGAAGTTGGCATGCCAAACCATTCAAGAAAGCAGAAAAATCTTTACAAATGCTTACTACATATACTATCCCATACTGAGTTGAGATAGGAAAAAACACTGACTAAAGACAGCCTCCGGCAATTGGAAAAGCTGACATTATCAAATGAGTGTATCGTACACAGATATTTACTTCTAAGCCACAATGGGGAGAGGTATCTTCTTTACTTTCTTCTGATGCTTTAAGTTCAAAGCTGGAATCCAAGTAGAAAAAGAAGAAAGCAAGACAAAAGACAAAAATCCCCACTGATTACTGTTCTGCAGAGTCCACTTTATCTGAACTGGAAAAAATCTCCAGCTCCCTTTCTCATAATTTCATAGATTTCATAGGCATTGGGCACTGTTCTGGAAGGAAGAAAAGAATCTAAATAAAAATACATAATAATTGGCCATATCTAGAAAAGCTAAGCAAGGAGGCATCAATTAGTAGATTCTACCAATGGAGGAGGAGATCATTTAATTTATAGAGGGGTGCACAGGCCACTAGAAGCCTACAAAATTCTGGCAACGTGCAATGAAGCTTCTATTAGCATTAAGTAGCAGAAGTGAAGCTGTGGCTGAATTATCCTTATCATTTTGAATAATAGAATAAGGGTTACAAATGTCAAAACTTACCCAGAAGGACCTTGTACCATACTTTTCGATCTGCTGGGGAACAAGAGGTGATATATCACAGTAGCTGACCATTTCTTTCAGAGCTGAAACTGTAAAGGTAATGTATTTGAGTTAGGGCCAATTTAGTCAACCAGGTCAAAAAAATGTAACAGACATACACCTTCTCAATATGCATTTATGATATGATTGCATGAGTGTTATAAATGCTTATTTATTATAATATGCTTAATTGACTTCTGAAGAAGTTATGGTATGATAGCATTACTGTGTCTATTCTCATGGAAATAATGAGGACAACTACCTGGGTTTTTGAAAGGATAGTGATAACTGGATGGTGGCAAGAAGGAACATGGGTTTTTGGGGGGCTTTTTTTTAACGTTTTATGCTGTCTCAGAGGTATAAATATCAATGTTGGAACCCTGGGCAAAGAAACGTCCCGTTCCATTGGTAAAAAAATTTACTCCTGCTTCAGCACACGTGCTTGACCACAATTTGTTCTTAAAAATGTGTAACATGTTGGAGTCCCAGGGGTGACTGTGATGCCCTGCTGATGGCTATGCAACTGTACTGCACTTCACCCCTAGGGTGCCTTCCCATCTTTCCTGCCATGCCTTAATAGAAATATAACAAATAGGGAGGCTTCCCACAGGCTTTTTCAGTCTGGCTGAACCCCTGCTAGGGTTTTCCAGCACCCTAGTGGTCCTCACTGGTCCTCAGGCCCTTTGCTGGGCTGCTCAGGTCAACTGTGCTTTGCAGGGCACCCACAGCTTTAAGGGCTAATTATTTGGCTCCAAATCCTCCCCTATACCACATCCCATGCCTCCCATATATTACTATAACATTGTTCCCTCTGGAAGCTTCTCAGCCTCCGCCCCTTTAATCTAGCTAGGCCTTCTAGCCTGGGCCCGCTGTATTGGACCTGGCTCTGAGGCACTAGCTCTCACTTGTCCTGTCTGGTCATTGGTCCCTTAGCCACTGTCTGATGAGCCCCTATGTGGCTGTGCCTCTCTCTGGTGCCAGGCTCTTGGCCCCTGTCCAGCTGCTGCCTTGCACTCTCTGCCCACTCTGGGCTCAATAGCTGCTCAAGCTTTGAGCCTGCCCCTGACAGTGATTAAGGCTATCAAATGTCCCATAGGCACTAATGGTACCTCTATAAACCACTCCTTACAGTCCCAACCCAAACCGCTGGTGAAAACACAACATTAACGTAAGACCCTGGGTTACAACATAAAGGGATAAAAGCCCTCTGTCTCTTTAAGAGTGTAAACCTTCACTCACTAATACAGCATACCTCCCATCCTGGGTGCCTTGTGAGTTCCCTGAGCCTCACTGTTCTTGCAGGCTCCCTGAGCCTCACTGTTCTTGTAGGCAGCAAAGCAGTTGGCTTAGCATCTCAGCTTGCTCTACTGGGCAGGGGCTCCTTGTCCTGTGGCTGCCAGGAAGATATCCCCTTGCCAGCCCCAGTTTTGGGCTTATATGCTCTCAGGGCCCTGCCTATCTCCACTGAGTTTACTTCCTGCAGGTGCCTGCTAGTTGTTCCTTTAGACTGTTGCCCCAGTGACCTGCAGCACCCTGCCTAGTTGTCATTCCCGCCCGCACCAGGGCCTTGCCTCGCGATTCCTGCCCGCACTGGGGCCTTGCCTTGTGATTCCCACAATCAAGGCTCAGGTGGCCATAGCCGTGCCTGGCCCCCCAGACCCCCTTCTTGGGTCCTACGCTCCACTGGAGCTTCCCACAGTCGAGGCTCAGATGGCCGTAGCTGTGCCTGGCTGGCCTCCAGACCCCTTTCTTGGGTCTTGCACCCTGCTGGGCTCCTCACAATTGAGGCTCAGGTGGCCGTAGCCGTGCCTGGCCTCCAGACCCCCTTCCTGGGTCTTGCGCCCCGCTGGGGCTTCCCACCTGTGCCCACACCGGGGCTTTACCCTCCCGATACTGCCCACACTAGGGCCAGGGTCAATACACCCCAAAACGCAGCGTCCTCTCCGGCACCAGGAACCCCACTACTGTGGAGCTCCTATGAGGCCTCCTCCAACCCCTACAGCCTCACCCGATCCTCCGGTAAACAGTAAACACAAACAACCAACATAATAACCCAAGCCAATTGGCTGTAACTCAAACATAAGCCTCCTGGCTAAAGCGTAACTCTAAACAAACGTTCTCTAACCCACACCATATCACCCCCATAACTAATGACTTATACCTCCAGGCCTTTCTCCTTTCTTTCCTTTCAGGATCAAGCTTTTTTCCTCAGCCTAACCATGCCCCTTTGACCCAGCTGCCAGTCAGGAGAGGGAAGGAAAGAGAGAGAGCTCCCACAGCCTCCTGTCTGTGTTTTATGGCGGTCAGCCCTGCCCCTTCCAGTCAGCTGACCCACCAGGTGTCGGCCCTTAGCTCGTCCTGGTTGCCCCTAGCAACCAGCAGCTGAGCCCATACTACAGTTTTTCCGTAGCAGGCACCTTAGTGCCCTGCTACAATGTGCTTTAAATTAAAAAAAGATGTGCTCTAGTAGAAATTTCAAACCAATGTAATCACAGAAAAATCTGCATTATATTGCTTATAACTGAGAGGACTGTTTGCACATTTATTCTTCATGAACCTTTTCTCCTTAGGCACAGACAGAAGTGCAGCTCCCTGGTTTAACTCATAGGCAGACAAGGTTCTGTGGGTAAATCTGATATCTTTTATTACAGCAACTAAATAGTTGAAAATTTGCAGGTAATAGTTGAATGGAGCTGGTAAATAGTGAAGAGGTATCTGGGGAGTCAGATGTCAGGCAGGTGATAATGTGTCATAAAACCAATGTCTATATTTAATCCATGATTTTTTTTGTATCCAGGAGGTTGCTGAAGTGAAGTTCATAGGCTTATCTGTAAAAAGTATTGTCAATTCCGTATAGATTAGATTTATGGCACATTATAACCTGACTCACATCTGACTCCCAAGGTATCTCTTCACTATTTACCTGCTACATTAGCTCCCTCCCACTCCACCAGCCAGTCTCTCACTGACTCCTCAGTTTACATCTTCACTGACTGCCTTTCTTGCATGCATACCAGCCTCTAGCTTCTTTACTATAAATTCCATCCAGGAAGTGCACACATCAACTGCAGATGCTTCCTCAGCCTGACAAAGGGTTTTTAAACCTAAAAGCCTGCTAAGAAAATTTTTTTCCAACTATTTAGTTGGTCTTATAAAAGATATCAGATTTACCCAAACAGCCATGTCTGCCTATGTCCTTAGACGAACACGGCTACAACCTACACCTTTGGTCTAACTCATGGCACTTCAAAGAAAGACTCATGAGTTAGACCAGTCCTCTTGACCCAAAAGACATTAGCTGTTGGGTCAGGAGGGTGGGAGTTTGAGCTCCAGTTTGGAGCCAATCCAGCAAGAGAGGCTGCCTGTCTGCAGCCTCTTCCCCTAGCTCCACTGTCCCTGTGGCCCCCACCACCCTGTCCCTGGTGCTGTCTCAGGATGAGAGGAGGAGAAGGCAGGAGGAGAAGGCAGAAGAGGGAGGTCTGTTCTGGGGTATGCCCAACTGTGCTGGGGGTGGGAGGAGAGTGGATTGGAGACCCTCATCTCAGGGAGACTCCAATCCCACCCCCACTTCCAGTGCAGTAGGGAAAACCTCAGAACAGACCTCCCTCCCTGCCATCTCCCCCTCCCCTCCTGGGACAGGTGAATTTGTTGCACAATTGGAGTGCTCTTCTGTTTGGCCATGCCTGTAGAGTGCTTTCAAGGAGCCAGTCTCACAACAAATGTAATTTCTGTCTGTACCTTTTACCATAAGCAGGTCCAGATTTTGTTTTTTTTTATAGCATTCTTAGTTCTAGATTTGACTGGGACAAAATGACAATTGTTTCTTTTACTTTTCATTTATTCCCTCTATAATTTTCCTAACAAGCAAAGATATTCCATTCCCCTCCAGTACAAGTATTTAATAAGATTCTTCTTTCCCTAAAGCTTGAAATATGCTTTGAATAAAGAGAAAAGCTATATGTCACTTGGGCTTAGCCTTATGGAGCACGGCAGCCAGTTTCATAGTTTCATAGTTTGTAGGGTCGGAAGGGACCTGAGCAGATCATCAAGTCCAACCCCCTGCCTTGGCAGGAAAAAGTACTGGGGTCAGACAACCCCAGCAAGGTGTTCATCTAGCCTTGTCTTAAAGACCCGCAGGGTAGGAGCCAGCACCACTTCGCTTGGAAGCTGGTTCCAGATCCTAGCCACCCTGACAGTGAAGTAGCACCTCCTGATGTCTAATCTGAATTTAGCCTCTACCAGCTTGTGACCATTATTTCTAATCAATCCTCGTAGTGCTCAGGGGAACAGGGATTCCCCCAATCCCTGCTGGTCCCCTCTGACTAGTTGTAACAGGCCACTAGACCCCCCTCAGCCTTCTCTTGTGGAGGCTGAATAGTTTCAGGTCCCTTGGCCTGTCCTCATAGGGCCTGCCCTGCTGCCCCCTGATCATGCAAGCTACAATATACATTGAGGTTTAAGTCAGGCTACCTAATTCTTCATCTGGCTATACCTAAGGCATGGAAAATGGGAAACTTTTTCTTGGATGCTAACATCTGAAAACTGCCTATCATATTTATACTATCATTTATTACTGGTCAGAACACACAACTACAGAAAGCTGCTTGTAGAAATGCAAGAGATGTAGTGGTTAGCACAGAAGAGCCAGAGATTACCCCTTGAAATACATTAAACACAGCAAATATTTTCAAAAGCTCTTTGAAAACCAATGGAGACTGGGCCTGAGAATTCCCAGCTAGCTGTGCAGCAGCTGTAATTTAAGAAGAGCACAGATTTCATAATTAGGATACTCATGAACCTTTGATGAGAGAAAAACATCATTTTTCAAAACATTTTGGTGCTATGTGCTGGGACCTGTTGCCCCAGGACTGACTTTTCACACAGGGACTGATAATGCAGCAGGCCTGGCTCCCTGCTTCTGTCTGGTGGTATACAGCTAAAAAGTGGGGACAGCTCCCTGCCTTGTAGGTGGTACCACATCCTGGAGTAACGGAGAGACAGCTCCCGCCCCGTGTGGCATGCACACACTCTTACTGCAGCTGCACAGGGGTCCCAGGGAGCTGTGGTTTCTCTGCCCTTGTATTTGGTACCTGGAGTGGGTGCTCCACACACTCCACAGTAATGCTACTGTGCTGGGTGCCTTTCAATTAATAGCGATGGGTTAGCCCTGGAATATAATCTGCAGTTTACAGTTTCTTGAAAGGACTTTGGCCTCTTCTGGGTTCTTAAAAAACTATTCATGTGTTCAGTGTCCATGGGAAAAAAAAAAGACCTTTCATGTTCCATGTTAAAGAGCCTCGTGAGATCTCTATGAATAACAACACTATTCTGTGCATAATTATACTGCAAAGCCCTCTGTAATAACAATATGCTCTGACTGTACATAGTTAAAACATGGCTATTGTTAAATTTATCAGGTAATTTAACTTGAACTATACAATTAGAGCCCAATCAACTAAATAGGCTTGATGAATGAAAATGCCTTACTCCCAAAACAAACATAAACAATCCATGAAAAACATACATCACCACTGCAAACCCTTTAAAAAATAAAACAAATAATAAGAAAAAATAAGTTACTTTTTACCCAGTGAGGAAACAGAATCACTATATAGGGGGAAAAATACTCCGGAGAAACTTAAGCTAAAATTATAAAGCAATTTTTTAAATCAAAGTCAACACTAAAACTCCCTCTGAGGATTAAAATGAAAAATCAATAGCAATAAGTTTCAAAAGGTTGCTTACTTGACAACTTTTTTAATGTCAAAGGATAAAAACAGGGAAGGGAAAAAATGTTCATGCAGTAAATTGACACAGAGTAAACAATAAACAATTTATCAAGTGTAACCTCTTTTTCTGTCTCTTCAAGAAACTTAAGGTTTCTGCTAATGGATTTGTTTTCCAAAATTATGACACATTAAAAAATAACTTTTTGGATTTATTACAAGCCATTCTATGTGGGGATTGTTTTTTGTTTGCTTATTTGTCTTTGAAACTGTGTTTGTTACTTGAATTGCTAGTTAAAAACACAGGTGCTTGAAAACTGGGGGATGGTCTTAAGTTTTCATTAATATGGATGTGCCGTGTTCGTGATTTCACATTCTTCATGGAAACCACAAAAAAGCAGTTTCTGTGAACCATACCAAAATGTCAATCCCCATGATTTTGGCATTGGAAATGCTGGGGAGGGAGGGAGGACTTACTAAAAATAAAATGCTAGCTCTCCAGTGGGAGCCAGCAGTCCTCAGGACCGTTGAGGCCCAGCCTCACAGCTCACCGGGGGGTGGCAGGATGGGGAGCCACCAGCATGAAGGGGAGCAGCAAAGATGGCAGTTGCCCCCCTACCCCTCACAGCTGATTGGGCAAGAGGGATGCCCATTGTGCAGCTCCGCCCCTCTCCAACTATCAGCAGCAAGGGGCAGGGTCACACAATAGGGAGCCCTCTTGGCCAATCAGTAGTGACAGGCAGGGTTGCTAGTGCCCCTTGGCCAACCAGTAGGGGGCGGGGGTGGTCACCACAAAAATACTACAGAAAATGGTGCCATGCAACAGAAATGGCCCACAATTTTTCTTTCACCTTGGACTGATTTAGCCAGATCCCTATTCATTACTATTTGTACACACTCCTTCAGAACACAAATTCCATAGTTATTTCCAGCAGTAAACTCAGTGGTTTAAACAGGCATTATCTGAGAGAGGTCTTGACACTATCTTAACCATCTCTCCCAACTACTTAGTTTCTCCAATCAAAAATATTTCTAAATTAATAATATTCACATATCCCTGGACCATCATAGCAAGAACAGTACTACATAGTGAACTCACTCAGAAGTTAAAATGAATTGCTGAAAACATTTGGCATCCATTTCTCTTAGAGAAGATAATAATAATAATAATAATAATAATAATAATAATAATAATAATAAAATGTCCCCTTTTATTGAAAATATTTCATGTCCCTCCAGCAGTTTCGATCAAAGAAGAGGTTGTAAAGAACTATCCTTTTGTATTCTGTATTCATTTCTGTGATGGTTTCTCTGACTGCCTTGGCTTGACCACATGCATTGATTCCAACCCTCGCCTGCCACGTCTTGATTGATTTTGATCTTATTAGTCGGGAGGTATTATTTGCCAAAGTAGCCTATTGGCAATCTCTAACCAATTTTATCAGTGGCCCCACATTCCTGCTGTCTTTCTTACCCAATGCATGAATTTAGGTTAATACGCAAAACACAGTCTGCTGTAGTCAAATGATTTTCTTTATTATTCTTTTCGTTCCTTCACACTCACAACTATTACAAGACTATTATATTTTTTGTATATATAAAATATATATATATATTTTTTCTCTTTCATAAACACCTTTGGGACATTTTCTTCTTTATTGATGTATAGCTTAATCAAACTGACTTTCAAAACTGTGTCTTGAATTGTCCCAAAGTTTTCACTTTCAGTTTTACTTCCCCTTTACTTTTGTAGGTACTCCTGCATTCTTCCTTATTTTATAATCAAACACTCTCGCTTAGCAGTCAATAACTTCAACAAAATCAAAACAAGGTGTCCCGACATGTTGGTTCTTTTTCCTTTCTTACTTTCTTTTTTTTTTCAGAGTATCCGCCCCGCCTGTTTCTTGCAGCTTCTCTTCTTCCTACTCCTCTATTTTTTTCTTCATTGTGATCCTATTAACGTTCACTTACATTCTCCAGAATCTCCCAGCTCCCTTCCTTCATCCAGCTTTCTCTGACACACTGGACTGACCTCTAGAATCACCCCGACTCCACAATCTTCTCTGTTCTCTCCCTCTCAGGAGACATCTCTTGCTCCCATCTCATCCTCCATGCCATGCGGCCCCGCCCCGGGCTTTTTTATATGCAGGGAGCAGCTGCTCCTGAATTGCCACTCTCCCAGCTTGATTGGTTTCTCCGCTCCTGCATCCTCGTTTTGTGTTAGTACCTCTTCACAAGTTCCATGTTGGATTGTCACATCAAAACTACTTTGCTTGAAGATCTAAAAGAATCATTTTGTATCTGATGAGAATCAATATTCTCAAAGAGTTTTGTATATCAGGTAAATTTGCTTGTCAGGCAAATCTTCTATTGCAAAAGGCATCTGTTGTCTGGGAAAGCAAGTTACGCTCTTCCGTATGCGAAACTGGGTATAAACGCTTAGAAACTATCAGTCTTCTGTACGTAAGATGGGAAATAATACCACCAACCCTGGAACAACTGTGTTGGTTCCACAGGGAAAATTTCACTTAATCCATTGGCAATGCTGCCTTTAGGACATGGACCACTTGGGAGAAATGAGAGGAAGTAAAATAAATGAAGCTTCTTCCTTCTTTATTGATGATGGATTTAACAAAATTCTTTTCCATTTTATTTTAAAATCAGCCCACATTTGACAGAAAAGAAACTATATTGGAATTTAATAACAGTATGATCATAATAATACTGCCAGTTTGCTACCCTAGTCTGGCTCATTTCCAAAATGTTTCAAGGAGCCACTATAAAACTCGTATGAGGTATAAGTCATAAAATAATGTTACAGGGCAAGAACTAGGGCCAGAAATTTTCATAGATTTCATAGATTTCGTAGACATTAGGGCTGGAAGGGACCTCGGGAGATCATCAAGTCCAGCCCCCTGCCCAAAGGGCAGGAAGTCAGCTGGGGTCATAGGATCCCAGCAAGATAAGCATCCAATTT
>NW_017728921.1:9872008-9876048 GCF_001723895.1 Crocodylus porosus
AGCTGCTGAGGGGGTGTCTGGGGGGCTTCGGGGGAGTGGGGGCGCAGCTTCACCCGCGCATCTCTCACCGCTCCAGAGCTTACCTGAGTGTGTTTTTTTTTTTTTATCCCCCTGTTTGGCCGGCCCTTTCAAACTAGGCGCATGCACAGTGGGCCTGCCATCAGGGAACACTGGCTTCTCAGGCCAGGGGGGCCCTGCCCGGGATTTGGGGGGCCCTGCCCTACAGGAGGGGGACTGGTGAGTACCCCCTCCTTCACTCCTCTCCTTAGCTGTACATTCATAGCCTTTAACATAGCAATGCCCTGACATAGCAATGTCTAGCATATTTACACACTTGGAGATGCAAACTCCATTAACAGTACTTTCTTGGGGATGGTGACATATGCCCCATGAATGGCAGAGTTTAGCCTTGTCTGTCTCACCTATTATGGCTCACGTGCAAAATTCAATAAAGCTGGAGTATTGCCATGATTTGGTTTGGTTGCAAAGAAGAGTAGCATTTAACACAGCAACATGTGAGCAACAAATTCTACCACAGCTAGTCGAGAGAAGAAGAAAAAAAACATAGTAATGGCTTTGATAACATGGATCACAACACATGTAATTCACTATCAACATCTTCTAAAATGTGTTTAATTTAACAGTGCAAAAAAGCACTCTAGATGTGAACAGACATTAATGGGACCTGAGAATACTAAGCTATGACCTTCAGTGTCTCTCCTAGGTAGGGATGAACAAAACCAAATAATTTTGATTGGCAAAAAAATGTCAAGGTTTTGAGATTTCTTTTCATTGTTCTGTGAGACACAGATAAGATAGTTCATTTTTCGTTTTCTCAACAAAAAAAAAAACAGGGAGAGAGTGCTATCCCAGAAAAGCCTGGAGGTTATGGCAGAGATCAGCATTCAAGTCTCTGCTCTGAGCCTCATTCTGAACCACTAAACTATAGAGTCAGCCTCTAACTCTCTGGCCAAATTAATATATAATTACTTTTATTAAAGGGGAACAGCTTCAACAAAAGTGACAGGTGGGGGGGGAAGAGGAGGAGCTCTCTCTGAATCAGGCAAAGCTAGGACTTGACCTCGCATCTTCTATGTCCCGCAAGAGTGTTATATGCACTAGATTATTAGTGATTCTGGGAATTTACTTGTTTCCTGGAAATTCCATCATGGGTAAGAAGAATTTCTATCAATATGCTTCTGTGAAATGTGAGTTTCAACAAAGAAGTATTTTTTAACATGAAGTTTTAAGTAAAAAATTCTGACCAACTCTCCTCTTGGGAGCTACACCACACTTGGGGATTGAGAAAGATGTATTGCAACATATCTGAAAGGATACAAATTCATTTTATGATTAATCAAAAGTGACAAAATGAATTCTAAGAGCCTATTGTTCCACCAAGAGTTTCTTCCCATTTAAACCAACAGGATTCTGACTGAACTGCCATTAGCCAACATCGTCATTGTCAACAGTCCCTCAGTATAAGGATGACAATTTTCCAGTAAATAGGGGAGTCATTAGTGACTCCATAGATGACTGAGGAGGGCAATCTGAAAGCCATGTGGTCAACTGCAGACATAGCAAATGATTCTGGGAGGAAGGAAAATATTGTTGGGTCACAGCTCTTTCCTTTTGTCTCTCTCATCTATCCACTTACATAGTAAGGTGAATTTCCTTGAAAAAAACAATGCCTTCTTATATTTCACAGCACCATTGGGACAAGTCAGTACTTGAGTCTCCAAGGTACTAACGAAAATATTACATTTCTTCAAATTGGTCTTCAAGTTGTCCTTGAATCTTTTTTTGCTTATCTTTATGATAGTGACCATCACTGAGTTGGGAGTATGAGACCTGTCTTGAGAGACAGTTCTCAGGCATCCTTATGATGTATATTGACCAATGGAGTTGACGCCATGTAAACATGGCTTCAGTGTTGGTGGTTGCTTGAGCCAGAACAGTGGTATTTGTTCCCCTGTTCTTCCAATAGATTCTTCCAATGGAAGGATTTTCCAAAGACTTCAATGATGGTAATATTACAAAACTCTTAGCTATCGCCAATATTTCATCCAAATTTCACACCCATACAACAGGGCAGGGATGACGAAAGCCAAGTAGACAAGAAGTTTGGTTTGGGTTCTGATGTCATGACCATCAAAGAAATGATTTTGGAGGTGTCCAAAGGCAGAACTGGCAGATTTAGAATTATATTATGGGTGTGTGTAGATAATGGAGGCTGGGGCACATGACTTATGAAGAGAGGTGAGAGAACTGGGCTTATTTAGTCTAGAGAAGAGAAGACTGAAAGGAAATGTAATAGCAGTCTTCATCTATGGTGGTTCCAAAGAGAACGGAGCTAAACTGTTTTTAATAGTGGCAGATGACAAAACAAGAAGCAATGGTCTCAAGCTGCAACAAGGGAAGTTTAGGTTAGGTATTAGGAAAAAACTCTGTCATGAGGAGGGTAGTAAAACACTGAAAGGTTACCTGGGAGGTGGTAGAATTTCCATCCTTGGAGGTTTTTAGGACCCAGCTAGACAAAGACTTGGCTGGGATGATCTAGTCAGGGATTGTCCTGCTTTAAGCACAGGGTTGAACTAGATGACCTCCTGAGTCCCTACATGCCCCCCCTTCCAACTCTAATTTTCTATGATTCTATGACAATATATATTATACACACATATTATATATTATATTATTTATATACTATAAATGTCATTTCTAATTAGACCTCACTTAAAAATGTGGCTTAGGTCTTTAAAAGGTCAACTGACAGGGTAGCTCTGCTACTGGTTCCCAGTGAGTCTGAAGTAAGGGAAGTCAGTTCCTTGACGGTATTCTAAACCTTTCAGAAATCAACTGCACAACAGGAGCTTGAATACTCCAGCTGTACACTCACTGAACTGTATGTCAGAATGATACAGACCCCTGCATACAATTTGCATTCCAAAAATTCTGATGGACTCTCATACAGACCCACATTTTCACAGGTGGATGGTACTACTATTTAGCTTCATCCTTTTGATTATTACCACTTTATTATAGGAATGAATCAGCATTTGTCTCCAGAGACAGTATCTGTGTTTTTTATCTTGCTGTGGCTGACAAAACAATTTCATTGTTCTTGAGATCTTTACTAAAAAGTAGATACTATATGATACAGATCTTCACTAACTCTGGATACTTGCATTTCACACATCCCTGATTAAAGCAATTTGTACCCCTGCATGGTCTGTGTATAATTAAAATCTACGACCTTCAAAAGACTGTTACTTATTGATGCTGCCAATTTATAGTATAGGATGAAAAAGAGGTTTGCAACAAATTGAACTATTATTGCAATCAAGAATGTTAGCTATTGAAAAACAAAGATTTAGAACATACAGCTAGAATAATTGAGCTTCCTCAGAGAAAAGCATTTGGGTGCATTGTGAACAGGAAACAACACTGGTGATTGCATCACATTTAACAGAACAGTAACAAAAGTGATTTATTTCACATTTCCTAGGCAAAGCCATTTAACATTTTTCATTGCTAGGCAAACACGGTGAATATCTCATGTCTGTACAAAAATGATAATTATTGCTAATTAACACAAAAATATTTTTAAAGCTTCCTAGTTTTCTTTCATTTTCTTGATCTCTCAAGTGCCCTCAGTGGCCTTTCTAGCTGCAAGCCAATTTCTTACAAATATCTGAATGAGTTTTATCTTCCTGACACATATTACTACAGAGATGGCTGAATCTCAAAAGTTCTGGAGTTCAGATTTACTTAGAATCGAGAGCAAAATCATGTATTCAGAGACTTCCTTACCTTTTAGAATTAACCTGTGGCAGAAAGCCACATTGGTTTCTCCCCAAAATCTCTGCCCTGTGACTATGTGATTAGAGGGGCCAGCACAGAGGGTTCACACCTCAGCCTGTCTCTTTAGGTAACCTGAGCTGGCTGCAGTCCTGAGGGAGGGGGAACCTGCTCCCTCTGCCTACGTGACTGGCATCTGTTACCTGGGTGAGGGGCATCTACCTGGGGAGCTGGAATCTGCC
>NW_017728921.1:9876473-9922482 GCF_001723895.1 Crocodylus porosus
GTTGGACTATTAGGCCTGTGTTTCCCCTAGGACACAGGGCCGAGACAGTCCCTTCTCGGGGTGGTGGTGGCAACGTTACCCCCAGACTAGCGAGTGTGCTCCGGGAGAGGGGTCGGCCAAGCATAAGGCACCCCTAGGGGGGCATTTGGAGTCTGGAAGGTGGTCAGGCACAGGGAGGTGGGTGGCTCAACGCAGGAGTGCCCCCTACTGGCCCGCCACATAACCCTTCAAAAATGGAGACCTTATAAGTGAAAGTTTCTTGTGAGGTTGCCAGCACTGGCACATACCAGAAAGCTTCCATCATGAGAACAGCCTCCTGATATCTAACCTAAATCTACTCTCTGCCAGCTTGTGACCATTATTCCTGGTCACTCCTGGCAGTGCTCGGGGGAACAGGGACTCTCCCAATGCCCTATAACATTGTTTTATGACTTTTACCTCATGGAAGATGTATAGTAGCTCTTAATAACTTTTCCAGTTTGATAATTCCCTCTCCTCTTTCTTAATCTGTATCCTGTCAGGAATAGTCATCATGAGCATGTCCAAATGAGTGCAGACATATCGTATGTGTGTACAGCCTGTATGCCACACATGCAGGCATTCCCCATGCCGTTAATTTGCAGTTGGGGGGGGAGCAGGTTTTGGGGTAAAAAAAATGCATGCCTAAAAAAAGTGGGGTGGTACACATGGCAGCAGCACATGCCACCCAAAAACAGAGCCTGGCAGGCATAGTTGCTGATCCCAGCCTTTTCCCCACCCGGGGTAATGTACCCTGTGCTAGAGTGCATGTGGCATAGGTGTTCTCTGGGGACAAGTAACAGCGGCACCAGGGTTCGAATTATGCTTTAACTCTGGTGGGGGGTCTGCAAAAAAAATTGAGCTGACCATCACAATCCCCAAATAAAATCAGAACCTCTCCCCTCCCCCCCAGATTGTTTTCAAATTTTACATAGGGGCTCTCATCTCTTATGGGAGTCTTCAACCCCCCTAACCTGCTCCCCAAGCTCTCCTGTAATTCAAACCCTGAGCAGCACACATTGTGCCACTGCTGTTTGTCCCCAGGGAAACATGTTCCCACTCATGGGAATGCACCCCACGAGTCCATCACTAAATTAAAATAAGCATTTTAATACATAGTATGTTACCAGTTGTTAGCATTTTTTTTTCCTTAAGGTCCTGATTTAGCAACTTGCATGACCACAGTTCCCACAGGTTAAACTGAAATTTATTTAGACAGCTTAAATTGATCCAAATTTAATTCTTCGGTTGCACCTAAAACTGGGATTTTCAAAAGCACTTAAGTGATTTAGGAATATAAATCCTTTGATTCTCTGTTGACTTTCAATAAGATTCAAGCTCCTAAGTTACTTAGATATTTTGCAAAATCCTACTGCTATACAATGATTCTGTTCAACTCACTTTCATTTTCATTAGCTTCTTATGTTTAAGTAGATAGGGAATCATTAGAAGATTTTTTTAAGACAATTAGACAGAAAAATGAGCAAGAGCCTTCTGAGATTTAGTCCCAGATCTAAAGCACAGAGGTTAAGCTTAAAGAATCTTTCAGTCTCTTTTGGAGAATGCCAAACATGCTGTCCCTATTCAACTAGCTTTTCATTCAACTAATATTCAATTAATATTTACTAGTAAGAATATGTGTTTTAAAGCTCTAGAGTGCTTCCTAACACTCTGCTAATAATTTGATTAAATGTACACATGTATTTTTCTCAAAATGCCTCATTGTAGATCAGAGTCACTAAAAAAATGGTGCATTTTACCACCATGTATATAGTTTGATGGACAATGTTCCTTTCTGAGTGCATTAAATATTTTATCTTCATGTTACATTTATATAGAATATCTACACAGTATCTGGGCTTTTCTGGATTTGCTCTATTTTGTGCTCAAAGTTTGGAATTACTCATAAATCAGTAGATGAAATATTCCACTCTGTCTGAATAAGGAAGTAGAATTGACAAAGCTAGCATCTTTTCATCTTGAAAATGTGGAAATATAATCAATACAACACCACTCAATCTGCCTTGTGTAAGCTGTCACAGTATTGTTTTAATCTGCTTTTTCTCCACAGGTAGCACATAAAAACAACCCCGCAGCATCTGAGTTTTTAATCTTCCCTAATAAGGAATCATTTGAGAAGGACATAATCCACATATGATATGCAGTGTACTTCTGAACAGAGCTAAACTTTTGCCATACCTGCCGTCTAGAAAAAACTGTTCTTGATATCTTACTCATTGATTCATTATTTCATACGACTGGCATCAATTTTTTTAACCAGGAAAATAGCTGAGTTCATTTTTTTATGTATTTTCCATGCTAACACAAAATATGGCAATTATTGTATATTTGCTGAATAGAATCTATCATTCTATTCATCTTGATAATCTCCATGATAATAAGGACATAATATGTTTTTTGGTTCGTGAAAGTTTTTCAAAATGATCCTGACTCTCTGAATAGGCATGTGTTTTCTGTAAGTGTTTCCCAACATAGAATGCATTCCTATGAAGAGGACTAACATATAGCATATGTATGATCTACCTACAGATAAAATGGTCTTATGAGAGACTTAAGACATTCATAAAACTTGTGCTTGCCTGGTGCATGGAGTGAATTTCAACTATACTACTTTGGATGAATAATTTTCAGGCTCGAAGCTGGTTTCATTGGGCATCTGGTACATGTTATTCATGCTGTGTAACTGGTCACCTAACTCACACAATATTTTTCTTAGTATTAGTATTGAGGTAATACCCAGAAGATGTCTTGGCAAAGATGACTTAGCATCCTTTGGATCTCTGTGGATGATTGGGAAAGGTGTGCAGAATACCACTTTGCCTGGAGGATTCAGCTTGCAGATGGAGCGAGGTGCTGTGAGGCAGACTGGATCAAGTTTTGTGATGATCAACAGAGGGGGAAAGAATTTGCAGTTTGGATTCAGAGCATTGCTAGTGCATGGGAGTGCCTTACCTATGGGTGGCACTCTCACTTGTGCATCAGATTCAACAGCCATCAAAGAACGCACCACTGCATGCACCATGCTCTGTAAAGAATGACAGTGCCTACTGAGTGCCCAGAAGTCAACTGGATTTAAGTGCATGCTTACGTGCTTTGCTCAGTCACACCAGTGACTGGCTACTGTTACAGCATAACAGCGAACTGCTAACCCACTAATACCCCACCTTCACCCTTACATTTCCTTCTCACTAAAAAGAAGGAAGCAGGGAGTGAATTTTGACTCTGAATAACAGTGTCAACACTGGCAGCTCCTGGCATGCTGCTTTCTTCAGGGCTAGGACTGAAATCACAACCTAGCCTCTTGTTGGTTTAGTACAAATGGGAGATGCCTTGTCTTAGCCAGCAATTCCTCTCTTCGCATGCTCACTTGAGTAAGAAATGCTTTTGGATGGTGGAAGTGTGGTCAGTATACTGTTGTAATTCTATATTCTTCCATTTATCAAGGGTAAGGCATCATCCAGAGGACAGAAATGCAATCACATGATCCTTCAGTGGCTAATAATGTCAAGACCTCTGCCACAGCATGCTCCTTCAATGAGTGATTATCTAATTCCCATCAGGTATCTATTTCCTTTGCACTTTGTATTTTTGCAGTATCCCTTGCTGCCCCTCCTTCCCTGCTACAGCTGCAAGAACTATACTGGATAGTCCTTTGGACTTCATACTTTGTACTGGTTGAAAAAAGCAAGGCTAATGGGGAAGGGGGCAGACACCAACAACACTCCTATCTCTAATGGCCAGTAGGTGCTGAACTAGTGTCAATAAGAAAAATAAGCTTTATGTACCATATCTACAGCCTCAAAGTGTGATTGTTGCACCAGACAGAAATCATGTTGTTTTGTTAACACATTTATTCAGACTATTACCTTTAAATGAAAAAGTAGATGGCAATTTTCTGTGGTTCCATATAATTTTGAAGTATTCTGATATTCTTAAATAACATCATTTACTGGATTGGCGGGGGAGTGGGAAGGGGAGTTGAGTGGGATGTGGGGGTCGCATCCTCTGGATTTGCTGCTGTTGCTCCCTGTCAGAGACAAGATACTGGAATAAATGTATTGCTAGTATGATCCAGGACAGAAAATCTAGATTATAGCAAATGCATTTACTGTTGATGTTTATTATGGATGGGTAATTCTTTTGGCAATCTCAAAGCTCTAGTCAAGATAGAAGCTGCATTGTGTTTACTTGCTACAGAAAAAATGAAGTGGACAAAGTGCTTGCCCTAAAGCAATGGGTCAAATAATGGAAATCTTTTCCTTTGAGTAGTCATCTAAGTTTGGAAATGATTCTTGCCTGGACAATTTTGCAGCCTTTTGTGTTTAATTTTATTTTAAAATAACTGTGAACTTACAAAACCCACATGGCATTTCAGTTGTCATTGCCTTTATTGCATTGTTTAACTATGATCAAAATTCAAATGATAAGTGAAGCATGTATCATCTTAATTTCAACAGTTGGGTGTTTGACTGAAACTGATAATTTATTTGGCTTCCAAGTTAATAGTTTGAATGAAACAAAGTTTGTTTTTCACTCTTCAATTAGAACCAGTATTTCAGTTTATCTTATGTGAACAAGGCCATATTTTGAAAGATTTTCTTTACAAAAATTCTCTGCAGGAACCTCCAGTCAAATGTCAGAAAGGCATACTACAGAGAAATAACTCAAATTGACTCCAACATATAACCATGGACACAGCTGTGAGCATAGAGATGGCCCTTCAATATGCCAACCTCTTCATTAGCCACCTGGAAGAAACAGTTATAGAAAAAATGCACCATCAGGCCTGCACTACACCTGCATTACATAAATGATGTGTTCGTTATTTGGCCTGAACACCTGGACTCACTTACTGACCCCCACTTGTACTAACATCAGCTTTCAGGACATTATAATGCATATCCAGAATGGCACCCTGCAAACCACTATATACATAAAACCCATAGATCACCATACATATGGCCACAAGACTAGTAATCATCCTAAGCACACCAAACAAGCTATTATCTACAGTCAGGCCCTTAGATGCTACTGCATCTGCTCTGAGGAGAGCGCTGTAATGCCCACCTGGCCAGCCTAAAATCTGCTTTTATACAACAAGGATACTCCAGTAGAAAAACGGATTGTACATTTGAAAAGGCTATCCAAATATGCCACAGCAACCTGCTACAACACAAAAAGAACGCCCCCCTCCTCCGCAACCATAAACCCTGATACCATCCCACCTGGCAACTGATAAGAAGAATCAACAAACAACTACAGCCTGTACTTGAAAAAGATCAGACCTTGAGAGAAATATTTCCAGCCCCTCTGGTCATGCCTCTCAAACAACCCCCTAATCTTTCCCAACTCAACATCAGAAGCAAACTTCCTACTGCCCAACAGACTTCAGGTGGGACACAGCCTTACCTTGGCAAGAAATGCTTAACCTGTTCAACACATCTCCACTGCCACTACATTGAACACCCCCATGACAAACCTATCAGATTCCATAGTTCCTACCCATGCCTGATCCAATGCACCAAGTGACCTCATGGCCATTACGTGAGTGAAATTTATGTAGTATGGTGTCAGATATCAACTTCCAAACCTATGAGCCAGTGTCTGGTCAATGTGTGGATTCCAATCTACCCCCTCTGGGCATTTGTAAAGATTGCAACTTTTGATGAAGTGCTGTGCTGTCTGTTCGACACCGCATTCGTACACGGGTCTGTGCAAGATGTTCATGTTGTGAAGTGTTGTTTTGAAGAATCCATATCCAGAACTCAGTCTATTCAGCTTAAACCATGCTTCTCTGTCAAGGTCGTGCCCAATGGAGCATTTGTTTGGTGTAAAAGGCTGTAGGAATAAACCTGACCTTTCCCAGCAGTTGGCCTGCTCTGTTGCTGCCCATAGGTTTGGTTCAGCATCCCCAATCTCTTCCAGGAGCTTGTAGGTGTCATGTGCTAATGGTTTACAACTTTTAAGCCTCTTAAGCATCCACCTGTTCAGGTCTTCAGCTAACAGTTGATGGAGCGAGTGATTTTCATTATGTCTTGCCTCTATGGCCAGTAATGAGGTTAGGGTTTGTCTTCTTATATCACTTGGTCTAATGCCCAAGAGTCCATGGAGTACATCTGGGTGAGTGTAAGTTGTGCAGCCTGTTATGAGTCTCAGTGCACTGTTAAATACAGTGTCGAGCTTCTTAGTGTGACAACTTCTAAACAATACAGGAGTGCAATATCTTGCTGGGGCATATAACATTGCAAGAGCAGTGGCTCTGAGAACTTTGAAGTTGGCATTGCATGTCATGCTGGCTAAAGGCCTCTACCTATGCAGAGACTTTATTGCAGCCTGTAATGGGGAAGGCCTGATCAGGGTCCGTCTACTGGTGGCCCCGCCCACCTGTTATGGGCCAGACGCCCATCTTCTTGCCTGCCTTGACTTGTTGTCAATTAATTGTTGTTAATTAAACGGGAGGCTTCCCATTGTATGGCCTGATGCCAGGGGGTGCTATCTGCAGCTCCTTTTCTCCCCTACACCGCAGCCCAAGCCTCGCAGATGGTATTTGTAAATTTCTCTTTATGTTGGGGTCTCAGCTGCTGTGGGCCTACCCCTTCTCTCTCTAGCTAGGCCTGTCAGTCAAAAAAACCCACTAATCAGGGTTTGACTCCCAGGCTCTAGCTCTCAAAAAAAACTCACTCGGGCTCCTGTGCCCTCTGTGGCAGTGGGTTCTGCTCACGCCTGAATACTGTGCCCTCTCTAGCACTAGGGTCAGCTCACCCCCAAATATTGTGCCCTCTCTGGTGCTGGGGTCCCCACACTGCAGTGGGCCCCCACTGAGGCCTTCTCCTTCCCCAAATAGCCTCACCCAAACCACCGGTCTTAACGTTCAACACAAAACATAGGCTTCCAAGGCCATATAATGGAAAAATGATAATACAGAAACAAGAGAGGCAACATGCCTGCTTACTTTAGATGATCATGAGGATGGCTCAGAGCATGACAACATGACATAGTCTTCTGATAGAGACTGCAGCCGCAGCACCGTAGTCATTGGGAGTCCCCTCCGGCCTTCTCCATTTGCCATTTGCAGGATTCTGGCCTTTCTCTGCCTAACCAGCTGGTAGGGCTTGAGCCTTAACCCCTACTTGACTGGCCGGCTGTGACTGGAAGGTTCTGGATTTAAAGGGACCACCCAGCCTCTTAGTAACAGGGCTAGGGTTCCCTGTTACACAGCCCTTCTGAATGTGAAGTTTATAAGTAGCGGGTTACCAAAATCACTGAGGGAACTTACCAATGTTTACAGGTGGATCACAGTGTAAAGTTCTAATTCCGCTGTCATTTCAAGGCAGACCCACCCCTCAGTGCTGATTGGTGGAAAGGCTCCAATGGGGGGAGAAGAGATGAGGGGTAGCTACCATCTTGTCTGCTGCCCTTTGTGCACCCTGCCAGTCAGCCCCTGCCCCTCCTGGCAGTGAAGACTACTGTCTCCTACTGGGGAACCAGAATTTTATTAAGGATATTTTTTGTTGATTTCATGGATTTTGCAGACAATTCTAGATTTTGCAGTTTCCACAAAATATGCAATACCGCAAATTAAATAGGTCCCTACTTATAGGTGAGGGAATGGTCTAATGTGACTCATAGGTAGGTTGGGGTATGCTCATGGGGAAGGACATGGTTGCCTACTCTGATATTCAAAGTGCTTGTGGTTTGACAACTGTCTAGGTAGCAGAGTGAAGATACTGATTTATTGATGCTCAACTTTAAACAACACTTGTGCAGATATTTAGCAATGATTTCCATGTCAGTACTCAGTGTCTTTTCCAGTTCTGTCATATCTATTCCTTGGGCTACTATGGCAACATTGTCAGGGTACATTTATTGCTTAGATATTTTATACAAGAAGTCTGAGATATATACAATGTAAAGTAGAGAAATCTACCTAACATGTTTGAAAAGCAAACTTGGGGACAAAAATTCATATACTGGCTGGACACTGAGGACTAAGGAATTAACACTGATATTGGTTTTATGGCACATTATAATCTACGTGGCTCCTGCATTCTTTCCACACATGAAAGGTAAAAATGACCCTCTTCCCTTTTCATAAGCCTTATTCTCCAAGTAATCAGTCTCTTTTCTTCTGCTAATTGTGTGTCTGCTACCTCTGGCAATTTCTTTCACCACTTCATGCAACTGTTTTTTACTATGTTGCGCTTGACTTGTTCTGGTCAGACCTGAAAAAGCATGTCTTGCATTCAAAAGCTTGTCTAACTATATTCCAATTATACCAATACCATTGGTTCAATAAAAGATATCACTTTAAGAAATCCTTGCCCTAACATATAAGCAAATCTCAAGACAAAGCTACTGAGTTATTCATATTCCCTAATGCACTGATGAGCACTAATTCTTAAATATAAAAGTGTTTCAATGGTCAACAAAATCAGAGAGAAGTTTATGATCAGATCCTAATTTACTACTGCTGTGTTATTTCTTTTAAACAGGATTTTGGAGATTTCTTTAGAAAGCTGACTGAAAAGACTTCTATAAGAACAGTCATAAATAAATTTCATGTCCAAACCTTCTGAACATTACATTAAAAGCCAAAGTGGTATCTCTACCAGATGTTACAGTTTGCTCAAAAATACAATGCAGCACTTTGAAATGCCTTCAGGGGGAGTTTAAGGAGAAAAAGTGGAAAGTACAGGTTAAACTAAGAATAGAAAAGGGGAAAAAAACAGCTGCCAAACAGTTTATTAGTGGCATGGGGTGAAGGGATGAAGAGAAAGCAGGCTTTGCTTTTGTAATGCAGTTCCAAAAGGGCACATTTAAGAAATAACCATACAAGCTAAATGGGTCAAATGTGGCAAAGTGAGTTATTTAAATGATTACCTACTGCACATATTAAGTATAAATGATGCACTGTAATATGCTATGTATTTTTAATGCCTGTCCTCTGGTCAATTGTAATGGTTTCATAACAGATGTGACTTACTTTAAGTACTCATGAAGAAAGAGAGGAAAGGTTTGACCATCATTTAGCTAATAAGATACAAAATTTCAGAAGAAAAATATGGCAAAGTTTGCTTTATTTATTTGAGGAAAAAAGGATAAATGATTAATAGTACTACTAATAATTCCAAACCAGCTGCCCTACTTAACTGCTATAGTCCATGAGAGTGGGTGGAGATGGGAAACACTAAGTAGCTGGGAATCTTAAAAAGCTGTTAAAAGAAAACATTTGGATTTTAATTATTGTTTATTTTGGTGTAATGTTGTGGTACAGCTACCAAAGCACCATCTGATGTTAAGAGCAACTCAGCTAAGGTAACTAATACAATTCAAATTAAGGAACCAATGTTACCACCAAAATAACTGACCTTTGGCAACACAAAGTTGGCCATGACATATTTGGTACTCAAATATCAAGGCCTATTAAAATGATGAAAGAGAAACTCTGTGTATTAGAGGGTGGTTGCATAAGACTAAACACGTAAGCTCATACTGTATTAAAAAGTCAGCATTTATTCTCTCTTGCTGAGAAGTTCAGTCTGAGTGTTTTAATGAACTTCAGCATATTCGGCAAATGATAAAAAAAATGAGAATGTAAGTAATAAAATATTTTAGCCTTGAACAATTTTCTCAGTCTGAGGGAAATAGAGCCATAATTTCTAAGGTGTTTTGTAAATACACTCTACAATCATAAGCAAGCACTGACAAGGAGGACCAAGATCTACCCATGAAGGGGCTGTTAACCTATAACCCACAGGCTGGATCTGGCCTGCCAAGTGATTGCATCTGCCTCGCAAAGCCGGGTTATCAGCTGCAATATGGAAATGGGGGTTATTGGTGGCAATGTAGCAGCAGGTCAGCAGCAATAAAGCCATGGGGAAGCAGCAGCAATTCGTTGACAAGTCAGTGGCAATGTAGTAGGGATCACGTGGTGGCAGTGGCTGGGTCAGAAGCAGCAGCCTGCCTTCCAGCCAGAATCAGTTAATTCAGCTTGATACTCCTAAAAGGTTGCCAGCCCCTGTACCAATGGATCTGAACAGCCCCAAGAAGAAAGTCAAGCAGGCCACTGAACAGCACCAGAAGTGAAGGAGCAACCCAAGTAAAAGTCCAGTAACCCCACTCCCCCTGAAACCCAAATGTGTTCTTCACAACAGTAGACACCCCTACATGTGGGATGAATGCTCATAAGTAAACTCCAGCACAATTTGCACCATAGTTTATTGCTCCCAGATCCAGCATTTACATGTGTGCCTAGGACTGCAGCATGTTGAGCTGGGCTGGAGCAGCCCTGGATGGCAGGGGTCTGGGGGGGTCAGCCTGCCAGCTCAGGGCTACTCCAACCCAGTTCAACGTGCTGTGGAGGGGCTGGCTGGAGCACAAGGGTGCTTCAGTGTGGGGCCAGTGGGCAGGCAGCCCCCCCACTGAAGCACTCTTATGCTCCAGCCAGTCCCCTCAGTGTCTACACATGCACTGCTGTTGGGTAAATAACTCTGCCACAGGACAGTACTTGTGTTCACAAGTACTATCCTATGGTGGAGTGAATTAGTTTACTCCAGCTTAGTAGTACCATACATGTAGATGGATATGTTTTACTGTGGAGCAAATTAGGCAACTCCTCAGTAAATGTCTCATGTAATTAATTAAATTAATTTACATAACTACTGCAGTCTTTGGGTGGAACTTGTGGCTATTAGTGCAAGATGCAAAAGGCACTTTCAAGGAAAAAGGTGAAGAAGTAAGTCCATGCCTGGATTCTGTCTCGAAGCCAATGCTCTTCACTAAGGGTACAGTTAAATTTGGGAGTGCACAGCAGCTGCTATGCTTTGTGTGCATGATCCTGTAATGATACCAGTGAGCTGATACTCCCCAAT
The DNA here is from genome assembly GCF_001723895.1 of Crocodylus porosus. Lineage (NCBI taxonomy): Eukaryota > Metazoa > Chordata > Crocodylia > Crocodylidae > Crocodylus > Crocodylus porosus. The sequence continues at coordinate 9,887,384 of NW_017728921.1, forward strand.
TTTAACCCAGAAAGTAAGGTTAAAGCTAGAGCAGTTTTGGTACATCTATATCTCTATAGGTTTGTACACACATAATTGTTGCAACATAACAGCTGCTGCATTGTCAGGACAAGCACCTCCCCCTCCCCTTTCGAAACAGCTCCAATTGAACATTTGTCCGTGCTGTAAGTTCAATGGGAGCTTTGATTTACTAGGCAAGTCAAGTTGAAAATGCACTGGTATGAAATAATAATGTTCTCAGAAGAAGATGATACTGCTTGCCCAGAGATACCTTTCTGAATGATAGTAATTCCAAGCAAATTCACAGGAGAAACCCTATTTAAAAGAACATACTGCATTTTTTTCTAATTCAGAAGTTTGATCTTTACATACCAGAAAGTAGTTGAAAAGGTATTTTAAAAGAAAATGACCCCAAATCTCCTCTTCTTTCCACCTTGACTGGGATGCCAGAGCACTCTAGGGTGCCATGAGAGCCTTGTAAGGGTGCTGCACAATATGAACACTGTTAAGTGTACAAATGACTACATAATACTTCACAAGCTAAACCAGATATTTCAAACAAGAATCATAGTTGGGACTTAAACCAACGATCACTTAGAATCCATACCAGTGCTCCAATGTGTGCTAATTAGCATGCTCCAGCAGCCTCCATGTTTTGTGTATTCAGTAGCCCCACATTTCTAAATGGCAGCAGGGACACTTTAAATAAAGCTCATTGAACAAGCTTTAATTAAAGTGCCCCCATCGCCATTTTGAAGTCCAGGATGCTGAATACACATGACACTGTTGGCGCTTTAATTAAAGTGGTTCCCTGGTAAGTAGACAGCTTGCCAGTTCATGCGTCTGCAAGTTCTCACCTACCATGTCTTTGGTGTTATAGAAAATAGAGAGGCTGATCTTCAACACTCTCATACAGCCTTCACACAGAAGCCACGTATCCTGTGTCTTGGGGCTCCACCTCCCCTACACCCTACCTGGCGCCTCCCAGATGACAAACATAGGCAAAGAATGTTCAGAAAATTTTCCCAAAGTCCTTTTCTGGTGTTGAGGATAAAAGAAATGAAATCCTCAACACGGGTGTATCTCCTCTGCTCAAGAAGTAAAAAGTCCATATCAAAAGCACAGTCTGTATGCTCAGACTAGGGGAAGTTGGTTCCCCTTTCTCTTTGCTCACCCCTTTAACTGACAACTTTCTGTCTTGCCTGCAGGTCGTTCCAGTCTGCCACCACGGAGATCCAGTCCCCACCTTCTGGTAAGTTGCCCAGCTTCTACAAGCCAGCTTTGATGAGAGCCACTTACTGCCATGGTTCCCAACATTCACCCCTGCCAGGGCAATTCCTCAGGTGTGCAGCTGCTGCTGTACTGCCACAGCGACTTCTGGTCCTCCCACCTGACTGTTCCAGTTGATTTTTTAAGCTCTGCCACCATGTTCCTCCCCTCCCATTGGGATCATTGAGTCTTTATAAGCCAGGCTTAACTTGGGGACAGCGTCCTCTGGCATGCCTGCCATACTTCTGGGTTGCAATCTGGGAGCCTTGGGGGTCACAATCTGGAAGCCCAACTGTGTGTGCGGCCAGTGAAGCGCCGCTGCCACAGAGAATAGCATCTTATCCTTTAGGCCACATTGAATTTCTAAGTTTCAAAAACATGTTGATCTTTCTAAGTTATTTGCAACAGAAGAATTGCTCTATTATTTTTCCAAGGGTTGACTTGAATCTAAAAAATGTTGAGAACCACTGTCTTTGATATTATCTCTGCACAAAGTGAATATAAAATACTGCCACAAGCAAAGAGCTCTGATTTGAAAATACTTCATCTATTTTCATACATGACAAACCCCAATGTGGCAAAATATTTAAGCTCATACCTAATTCTATCGACTTTACAGCAAACTATTAATATACATTGAGTGTTTGACTTGGGTGTTGACTTGAAAAAAAGCAGAGCAGACATTAAGTGCTTTCCTGAACTGAGATCTAAGGGACTGCACAAGGTCTAAGATTTCTGTGCTTTGCTTTTTTTGAACTTGTGATTAAAAGGGGACATCATTTGTGCCACCTTCAGTAAATACTGCATATTCTGATTTAAATAGTATTATAATCTGAGGAGATACAATGTTTAAATATTAAGCAACATTTTAAATATTAAACAATAAAGTTTTCCTCCTGACTTTTTAACCTGTATTGAGCTTTTATAGAATTAAAAATGAACTAAGAAAGTTTCATCATGAAAAATTTACATCACTTAAATAGGAGAGCAAAATTGGGAGCAGGACATCAGGGACACCTCCTCATTTATATAAATATTTCAAATAATGACTATAAAAGAAAGTATAGCAGGTTTCTAGAATGGTTCATATCATCTCAAATAAACACAGTTTCCGATATCAATCTGGATAAAGAGCTGAAAGTTTTAGTAAATTTATCTTGAGCTGTGTATAAACAGATGAAAACATGCAAAAAAAAATCCTCTGGATTGGTTCAGCAAGTTCTAACAAATAGTTCTTATATTTAGTTTGTTTTAAAACATGTTTTAATGTAAATCTTTTGTTAGGACCCAAATCTTGAAATTGGTAATTATGGGGCCTTTGGAATAGTGATATGTGAATTTCAATAGATACAGTTTGTGTAAAGCAGCCAGAAGTTAGGATATCTGTCTAAACCTTTAGAAGTTAAGAAATCAATGAGAGGATTCTCAATAGATCAAGCCTTCTCTCAAATTTTTATTTTTCATTCTCAGCAAGCAGGAAAATCCTAGACAAAGAGTACCTCAGTGGACCATATGCATAATTTTGACTTGCATGTCAATTTCTAGGCAAACCAACTCAAAATGATTACATCTAAAACAGAAACAGCCAAGGAAGGGCAATGACAATGATTATAGGTGGAGGAAGGTTGCCATAGGTGTCAAGATTTAAAATGCTTGTACTATTTGTTTTGATGGGTGACTACAGTAAAAACCCATAAAATGAAGAACAGTATAGAAACAGTCATTTAGGTATTTCTATTTCCTTTCCAATAATAGAAGAACAAAGGTAATTTTAGAAGTGCCAAAGTTAAAACTGTTAATGCAACACTTAATTACTCCGTTGAAGTCACAGATGTTGGGAAATCTAGTAGGAATAAAAAAAAGATACCTGCGTGAACAATACAAATAAACTCAATTATATTTGTCAAAATAAAATTAGAGAGAGATGGACAAGGTCATACTCCAAGATTTAGCCAGTAAGGCCTGCTATCCAACTTTAGGGAAAAGCTATCAGCTTTACTGCTAAAACAATCGTTATGAGAGTTTTTAACTTTCTTCTCAACTTTTCTACCCTACCGGACAAAGTACAGAACTATGTACACACATTGGATTGTTCTAGCATTGCATTTTCTGAGTTTCTAATTAAATTTGGAGTCAGTGGATGCATCAACACAAGCTATTAACATGAAGCAATAAACTCCAGTGCAGTAAACTCTGGTGGACCTGGGACCACGACAGTTTGAGCTGAGGCAGAGCAGCCCTGGGCTTGCAGGTGGCCCAGGGGCTCAGCCCCAGGCTCTGGGTGGTGGCATCAGGCAGCAAAGAATGCTAAAATGCAGGTCTATGTTTAAACATATGTTTAAGGCAATGTAATTTCTCCACCATAGGACAGCACTGTCCCTGACAGCACAATCCTATGGCAGAGTTAATTCACTTACTGTGCCCTAACACTGGTGCATGTGTAGACAGCGACATTTCACTGAGGAGCTACTTAGTCAACTCTGCAGTAAAGTGCAAGTGTAGATGCACCCAGTGGGTGTATCTGTGTGTGCAATTAATTTGACACAATAAATTCCACCACAATTTATGCCAGAAATTATTGTTCCCAGGTGCATCATTTACATGTGCACCTGGGATCACAGCACCTGAAGCCAGAATGGAGCAATTCCAGGTTGCAGTGGGCCCTGGGGGTCAACCAGCCAGCATGGACCTGTTTCGGCCCAGCTCAACGTGCTGCCAAGTGGCTGGTTGAGCACAAGGGAGCTAAAATGTAGGGTCTCATACTGTAGCACCCTTGTGTCCCAGGCAGCTTCAGTCAGTATCTACATGTGTGTGTTGTGGTGGAGTGAATAACTCCACCATAGCATAGTACTGTTGTTGGGCAGTACTATCCTATGGCAGAGTTAATTAGTTTACTTAGGCCTAATAGTACCTCACATGTAGATACTGATGGTTTACTGCAGAGCTATTTCGTCAGCCCCACAGTAAACATCTCATGTAGATGCACCTAGTAAAAGTTAATATAGACCCCCTGCAACACTTCTGTTTTACCAACACACTTGCTATAAAACTTCCCTCTACACCAAGTTCATAGCAAAGAAGATAACAGAATGGATGAAGCTGTTTCCCAATCTACTCCATTTCATGAATGTAGCAGAAAGGGCAATGCCTTCCTTAAATCAACAGATGCAACACAAGACCATGCTCTATTAGTAACACTGTGGCATACAAAACATCCTTCCAGTTCTTTTTAAGGATGAAATTTCGTAATCACGGTCTCACCCTTGTCCATTGTGATTTGACATATATAACATATAATTCCCTGCCAGGAAAAGAAGTGATTATGATCCATGCAAAGCAATCAAGTAACCCATCCGTTCCTCCTAGCTCAACATGCCATGACTTATAGCATCTCATTAACTGATGCATATTTTTTTTCAAAGGATGGTTCACTTTTATTATCAGGACAAAATGTATTATGATCCCAAATTTAGTACACCCCTCCCTCATGCTTGCAAATGATTTCTTATTGGGAAATAATAATGTCCAGCAGTTAAGGCACTATACCAGGAGTCAACAGAGCTATGTTCTCTTAGCCCTGCCTGACCTGTTGAGTGATCTCATTTTGCTTTCAGTGACTCCATGTCTTCATCAGTAAGACAGAAATAATGACACTTACTATACTTTATGATGTGTTTTGAATAGTACTACACAGCAGCTAAAAAGTACCAATCTGTCTGAATTATTTGAAGCCACATCCTCATGTGATTTCTCTTTGTCTATTTTATGAGTCTTTGTTAACGGCCTGGACACTTTATAAATAAAACACTGTGACCTATTATTCATTATATCACAGTAAAACAATACAGACAACTTAAAATAAACTGATGCTTAGAGTCTAATCCAACACCTCCATCAGAATTAGTCAGGCCCTGGACATACAGGCAGTATTTAGCCAGATAACTGTGGCAAAAAACAGCAAGATGAGACAAGCATGTATCTTATTGGTAGGTTCATGATCCTCCAAGGTTCATCACGGTAACTATTTCCTTCATTTGGTACTTAAATTTATCTGCTTTAATGCACATTATCCTCATGCCTGCTATATTTAGAAGTATTATTTTTTATTAATAAAGGAGTTTCTTTCCTTCAATTTGCCCTGAGGAAGAAATTATTAGTATGCAAAAGGAACTATAAATTACTGCTGGAGTTTGAAAACAGTTCTCCCAGTTGTGCTCTGCATTAAAATGGATGTGTGTGTATGCACGTGCACGTGTGCATGCGTGTGTATCCTGCCCCCCCACCCCAACTTCACTGCCTCATGCTTGATTGTAAGGCAAGGGGCTTTTTTCCCCATGTTAAATTGAGTGGGGAGGGGCAAAGTAATTTTATAATTGAGTAAATATGGTATTTTAATGCACCTTCGGATAAAAAATGCCATTCTATATATCAGAAAGCCTTAAGTATAGCAGCCCTGTCACCAATTCTTGGTTCCCTAATATTTATTGAAAGTTTTTGATCACAAGGATGGTCTCAACAGATAGACATTTCATTTTTATGAGAGCTATACAGCAGTTTTTGACAACAGGAAATGGGAAAGTCTTAAGATTTTCCTTTCCTTGTTCACTTTTTCCTAGTCCCTGGCTTTCTCTATCATTTGAAAAGATTAAAAAGAATATTAATCACTTGATGCACTCAAAAAATCAGGAAATATATTGACCCCCACTTAAGATGAATTCAGATAATAACATAACTCAGTAACTCAAATATTGGATACCTTGGTGATACATTGCATATGTATTTCCTCTCTCTTTTTTACATTCTCTTTCCTATCCTACAAAATGTTAAGAGCTAGAAAGCTCCTTCAGACCTCTCAGGTTGAGATGCAATAGTCCCAGGAAGGGACTATTTAAGTGGTTTTCTATCAGCAGGACTTGGCTAGGCTACACATATTAAAATGTTTAAACTGACTTTCAAATAACTCAGTAAACTTGAGATGCGGCATATATGTTTCAAAGACATAGTAAGCTTGAGTACAACGCTAACAATATAAGACAGGACACTCTAAAAGTAGAAGCAGCCACAGCCTGAGCAGTCATGTTTGACTTTACAGAGACTAATTCTAAAATCTCACCTGTAAATCTTTGGAGTGAGGAAAAAACACAGTAAAAAACAAAACAAAGCAACAAACACACATACATCAAACCTCAAGCACCACAATGCTACAGCCAAATCCTGCCTAATGTATCTAAGCAAGTGGCCTCAATGAGGTAAACTGGAAAAATGTATTATTTGATTGTAAAGTAATCTAAATAACAGTGAAAAAAACCTCACACAAAACTTCGGACTTCTGATACATTTTAAGATTCTGAAATGAATTTCTTCTAAAATAATTTTCCCAGAAATTCCATTAATGGCCACTGTGCTAGGCTCCAATAGAGGAGTAATAAATGCAGTGAAGGAAAGGCATTCTTCTGTCTTTAACAAAAACTAGTGTGATGAGATAATGCTTAGCATCTTGCTTAGAAATTTCATTTAATGTGCTACATACTGGAAAAAAAAAAAGAGCATTAAATACTTGTATTTCTTCCCTGTACAGAACTGATCATGACAATTACTGTTTAATCTGTGTGAATGTATGTGGGTCCTTGCCTCTGAAGCATTAGGAAAGGTGTACCCGACCAGTATAAAGTTGTTCATTTATTCAATTAGCTTGTGTCTATACATTCTCTATCTGTGTCTTAACCATTAAATGGGTTTCTTGGCAAATTGTGGTGGTTACATTATTTGCCTTTTAGAATAAAGGGATTGTTTCTGTAAGCATCAACTTCTAAAACATATTTCAGCTTTTAGAATATTTCTGTCTATCACTCAAAGACTCTTATACAACTTAGAATACAAGTCATTTCCAAATTGGTATATTTCTCTGGATGCAGAGAAGAAAATATATATTCTTCTCCTTTGTGCTACAGTCTATTCAACCATCGAATTCCTTTCCATTTACTAATGGCATTGCAAAGACTAACTAACAAGTAGGCAACCTGATTCATATGCCAAAGGCACTGAAAACCAGAGTAAGAACAGTAGAAGACCTATCAACACTGAACAACTTATTCTCAAACGAAACTTTCTTTCTGCTCTCAGGGGTCATGTTTTTTAAAGAATGCTTTATGACTTGCAGTGGTTCAACAAATATTTTTAAGTCGCCTTGTTTCCACCTGGGCCATGCTATCTCCAATATGACAGTGCACATTGCTGAGGAAAGAATTTAAGTATCTTTAACTGGGTCTCCCTGCCCTTCACTTGAGTACTGAGGTAGCACAGACAGATGACTTTGTAAGGAAATAGGTCTCTCCTATGTTTGGTGCTAGTCATACCAGAGACTATAGTACCTTAGGAGCCATAAGCAAAAATTATTCATAGACTGATCTCTTGAGGACTCAAAGCACTATCAGAGAGTTTTGCAGGCTAGGAAAACTTCTGGAAAATTGTCACAGAGGCTGCAAAACTGAGACAGCAGAAGGCTGAGAGTCTGAAAGAATATAATGGAGAAGACCAAAACCAGAGAGACAAGTGACAAGGTACTGAAGTGGGTGTGATGTGCCATATATTAGACTTTTTGGAGGGTATACATAGAAGAAGAAGCTGGCTGATGTGATCAAGGCTGGAGAACCAGATGCCAACTTACACTCCCCTTCAAGAAACTCATCTTTGTAGTTAGCAAAAAAGATATAACTGATGCTTGGTGTGCCTTTAAGATTTATCCATTATGGGAGTGTCTATAATTCGCCATATCATGACGTTGCTACAGCCCCAGGCTTTAGTACTTCCTTTTGGAAGTACTTTTGGAAGTACTAAAGCATGGTGCAGTATGTGTGGTCACTGTACTATGCACATGGGTAAATTTTCCTGCTACATTGCTGCACTGGTGCTCTATACCTGGGAAATGCACCTGTACGGCAACGTAACTGGTGATCATGTGTAGACACATGTGATCATTATTTTGCCATGCTGTACAGTGACATAGTGCATCACTATGTCACCGTAGGGTGACATGTAAATGCACCCTATATGTCTTTTCATTACTGAAAGATGGCTTAAGATGTCACTTATGTACAGTTCAAACAGGTTTTCTTATTAGACAGTGAGAACTTGTGCTAAACAGAAAAAGGAAAAAAATGTAATGCTTGTACATCAGTTATTTAAATAAGCCACTTGCTATGGTTCTTAATAACCAGGTAGACTTTTAAATAATGCATCTCAATGTTACAATGCTTTAGATTATGTATTACCCCAATTTAAAATAACACGGACCATTTACTGCCTTAATTTCCTGCTTAATGTAGAAATACATTTAATATCTTTTACCTAAATTAACTTCAAAAAACTGTTTCAGTAGTATACTGAACTTGTTTCACGAGCTCATTTAAAAACAAAAAAAGAATGAGAGCCACAGCAATAAAGCAACTACACCTAAAAACGAAGGGATGATATTCTATAGAAAAGCATGATCTCTGACAGACTGAGGGATATTTCTCACATGTAATGAAAGATCTAGACCAGATAAGAGGAAAGAGAATTTGGGAGCATTTGTGAAATGACAAATGAAAGATAAATGACTATTGGCAACATCAAAAAGAGCAAGTAAAGGAAGATGGAGTCACTGGAAAAAGCCCTATGCAGAAGTACAAGGTGTAATTTTCCAGAGTACTCAGGATTGGCTTAACTCTGTTCCCATTGATATCAATAGGAGTTTCGTCACTGACTTCAGTGGGAGAAGAGTTAAGCCAATGCAGAGTGCTTTTGAATGTTTCTGTTAGCAAGAAGACAGGTCTGGCAGCAAAGCAGAGAAATAATCAATTGGTGAATTTTCACTCGACCTCTTACTTGGGACATTTATCAATAGTTCTTGTGATATGGATGTTACTGTGCTTTGGCACAAACCAGAAGCTCAGCTGAGTGAAATAAAAGGGAGCTTCCTCTGAAGCCAACAGCAACTGTGTTGAACTGATCTTAGTTTGGAAGTCTGCATGTGTAGATCTATAACCGCCATCACCACAAGCTGCTTTTTCCCCAAGTTACCTGTATCCATTGTAAAACAGTGTGTCAGCATGCTTGTCTTCCCCCCAAATCCTTCTAAAACTAACAGAAGAGATCAGTGGGAACTACAAGTACACACTAACAGAGCAAGGGATCAACATTTTCACAACATAATTGTGTACAAAATGCAAAGCACAGCTACCATATGGGGCATGGAAGACTTGTGATTAGGAACCCAGGCATCACTATAGTGAGCATAAATATCCCATAGAAAAGTTTTTATGTCTGTAATGTGACAGGCCTCCCCGGGCCAGAGTGGGGTTAAACCTTGGCTTTCCAGAGCTCTACTGCTCAAGCTATATCTTTATGTCCAGAAAAATAAAACAAAACAAAGAGATGATGCAGGCAAAATTTAGACATAATCTGCAGCTAGTTCATAACATACATCCTTTGAACTCCATGTTCATCCAGGTTCCATCAACTGAAGATTATGGATTCCCCTCCTCCTCCCAGTCGGCTTGTTATTAACCACAGCATCTAACGCTATTTTTCCCCCCAAAGTAGGTCATCAGAGAGGAACAGCAGATGGTGTTGGTGTTGCTAGTTAGAGAGCAACAGCTGCTATAGTATTTGAAGGTGTCTTCATCACTACTGTTGCATCTCAATATAATGTTATGTATATTTTTACCTTATCAGTAAATGTAAATATAAATGTTTTATATAAAAAATGCTTGCAATAGAAAATTACATTTAACTGTCTGAGGCCATAATTAGGCCATAATTATTTAAGAGAATATGTAGCAATGCTTGCGACTTTTAAAGTGATATGTGCTAAAAGACATTCAGACTTTCAGCTGCTTTTATGTGTGTGTTGTGAGGAAGAGGGCCAGGGAACCCAAGTCTTGGGCTGCTTACATTGATGCAGCAGCCCACAGAACTGAATTTGCTTCTTACTGCCTCAGTTGTCGCTATTTGAATACCTTTCAGACAGGAGTTATACGCACTATGCGCTTCCTAATGCAGAGAAAATTGTCATCCAGATTACATGCAGACTGAGAGCAACTACTACTCAACAAATTTTTTTTACATTTGCTGAGGTTCAATGCATATACCCCTTCATATCAATTTTATTATGCAACAAGATTACTTATATGTATTATAGGTCCTTATGTACAGCAGGAAAAAAAATACTGCAGTTCCATAAGTTTCTTACAATGGCCAAGAATCTGACCTGGTTTCTTATAGTTTATGCAGCAGCTGTATCACCTCTGAAGAGGAGGACTGGGGAAGCAATTGCTAATTTACTAAAGATGTTAAAAAAACCCCAAACCACTCCCCCACCACAACCCTCCCTAAAAAAAACACAACAAAACCCTAGCTAGCTCCTTGTACCATTTGGACAGAGGATTATGTATGTTATGGAGATGAAGGGGGAAAAGGATTTTTTATAAAGGAAAAAAATCTAAAAATATTACTAATTTTTCATCATCTCAGCCATTTTCACCCACCCCTCCTTTTTTATTTGGGAATTCACTATTATTATGTAGCTAGAAAAAGCTTACAGTTGCACAGTGGCACATCAATTGAGTAAGGATGATGAGGAAGCAATCTTGCTGATATATTAATTTAAAACTGCTGATATTTATTGAAGAGCCATCCCAGAGTAATCTAAAAACTTTCCATTTTCTTTAATCTCTTTTTTCCACAGAAAGAAGCAACAGAGAAAACATGCTGTAAATCAAGTAGGATGGCCAAGAAAGGGCACAATCTTGCTTGCCAAGCAGGAGTAATTGGTTTCTTGGTTCTCCGATTTTAATATATGTTAGGTACTATGTGTGAATTCAAATGTGTGAAGGAGAGGGATCCTGATTCCTGTCTTAATCTCAAGAGACAAATAATAGAAGAATCAGCAGGGTGGCCCAAAGGATAGAGTATGAAGAATGAACTTACTGACTCCAGAGGAAACAGTTTGGTTCTCACTGAATTAAAATGGAGACTTATTGGATGTTCAGGCCACCAGTGTCAAGCACTTCGCCAGTACTATACAAGGTGACCTAAATGGAATTTGGTGATCATATCCCTTTACAATGAATTGAAATGGCATGGTCAAATCCTGTGAACAACTCTGAAAAGCCCACCAACAAATATTTATCTCATCTAATGAATGGAGGCATCTCTTACTAACTCAGACTTAGCTTTTGGGAGCTATACCAAAGAAATAAAAATTCAGGAAAGATGTGTGTGAAGGGACGGTAGATGGCTATGGAACTGTTTATTTCCTTCTTCAAGATCATTAATTATGTTTCAACTATTATGGCCCAGTGCCAATGTTGTATGATGGCTAGCTACTCATAGTGACAGCTCACTTAATCCACTAACTGGTTGAGTAACTGTTGCTGATGTGCTCAAGTTATGCATCATTTCCCACAGGCTTCATTTTTAATTGGTTGAAATGCCTTGTAATATTTATATATGTATTTATCAATATAGCTTCACATTACTGCTAGCCCCAGTTTACTATCTGTAAGCAATTTCCATCTTCCCACATCGTTCAGGCTAATTTATTTCATAAGGAGACTTCTTGAAGGGGCACTGCTCACTGAGGTGTGAAATGATTGTGGCATTTCATGTGTTCATGATGGGCCTGAGATATCACTCTTCTCTTCCCACACAGCTTTTTAAATAAAAGCTGCCAGTTTGCCGACCTTTCCCTCTTCAAGGTTAATGGGTTGTAATCTGTAAATTACTTTTCACAACACACCTTGGTTTATGGACTCCATAGTTGTTTTCTGTAGACCTTCCCTTTGCTTTGCTTCAAAATTATACAAAAGCTCAGTTGCTGAAATAAAAGCACTGCAGAAATAAACTGCAACTGTGTCCTTCTACTGAACAACACATTCTGATTTTTGTACGTTTGAGGCCCCAGTGTCACTGCCGTGATGTCACTTCCTAGTCAAGCAATGGTTCCCAACCTCGGGGCGTGACCCAGATCAGGGCTGCAGGGGGTCTGTCCCTCACTCTGCTCCTCCCACCTGTGGGGCTCTCCCAGCATATGTCCATGCAGTTCTCACCACCGCTGCCCCCTGCAATCCTGGCCCAGCCTGACCCGGGCTCTGCTGGTGCACCGGGCATGAGTGAGTTGGTGGCAGGGGCAAGGGTCACAACCTGGATTTAGGGTCATAGCAAAAAAAGGTTGGGAGCCACTGTAGTAGAGGTACTGAATGCCTTCATGACTGCAATTTACAAAGAACTATAATTAATGACCTCCTTCCAGCTCAGAGAGTCTCTAGACTGAAAAGACTACAGAGAGCATGTGATTTGACTGCAAAATAACTTACATTCATCTGCTGCAAATGTTGTAGTAGAATGACTTCCTACTATGTAGGTATGTTCCAAGTAAAATGACAAGCTTCTTTGGGTACATCTGATATCTTTTATAAGACCAGCTGAATAGACCAATTAAATATCTTTTATTAGACCTATGTAGTTGATCTGATAAAAGATATCAGATGAATCCAAAGAACCTTGTCTGCCCATGTCCTTCGACCAACACGGCTACAACCTACACCCCTGCTCCAAGTTAAATGTTTTTCATCATACCACATCAGAGAGAACTAGAGCTAATTCTGGATTGGAACTTGAGAGGCTACGTGCACTCTCATGTACCTCTGAGGACTGTGAGACTAGAGGTGTTCATGGTCAGCAGCTCCTGGCAGTACCAGCACAAAAGCTGTCCTGCTTTGTAACGGTGTATTACTTCCTTTTTTACTGGTCAATCTCTAAGCCTGTGGGAAGTTGTGGGGGGTGGACATTGTATGACTACCAGATAACAACTCCAGCGATGACCTGCAGCTCTCCACAGCAGGACGCATTGCTTCACACCATAGGTCTAATTTCAGTTAAAAACAGAGCTCTGAATGCCTCTTATCTGACACATTGTTTTCTGCTGGGTGGTTTGTATGCTGACACTGCAACAGAAAAATGAATCAGATAAGAATTCAAGCAAGGCCAATACATTTGTGGTATTATAAATTGGTTAATTTATCTGACTTTATAGAAGAGATTTTATCACAATATATTTTTTAAGTAAACCGAGGCATTAGGAATAGTCTTGCTGCTTAGAAAAACAGACCTGATTCTCTTCTCTCAACAGTGGAAGTCTGGAGTTATTCCATGAAAGCCAACGTGAGAGGATAAGCAGTGCAAGATGGAATAGGTATAAAAATTAAACCCAGGGTTCAAATTACATTTGGACTCTTGTGGGGTTTTCAGCAGTGGCAGCCAGAACTTGGAAGGAGCCATGACCGCTGCTGCCGCCACCTGAGCTGCTCAGAAAGGCGCAGTGCAGGCAGGGGGCTCTCATCTCTTATGGAAGGGCTCTTGTCTCTTTTGGGGGACTCATCCCCCTGGAGTCCCACCATATTTTAGATTAAACTAACACAACAGTGCTCCTTCAAGCAGCTCTGTGCTCCTCATATATGACATTAAATACAGTTTGGGAAGGACAGTTCAAAGAATTTCAGCCAATTATGATTCATCCCCTGTACAGTCTCTTAAAATCTGATGTTTCACATTCACAGGTTGAGACCCCAGGTTTGAGGTTGGAACTAAGGACTTTAGAGGATATAATATGAACAGAGATTTTAAGAAGAAGTACAATAACTGACAATATGCAGAATTAATGTCTGTGAAACCCCCATGGGCTATACTTCCCAAATGTGGAGCGATGCATGAGCAAATTTTGGCCTCCAAAACTCTATCATCCCTCCCATTGATGGCAAAAGGGAGTATATTCCAAATAACACAAGGCAGAATGGGCCAGAGAAAGCAACACTGATTCTACTACAGTCTGATACCTTCTCATCATTTTGCTAGAAGATTCATAAAGAGCTAGGGTAAGCTAAAGTCTTTGCTGTTGTAAATTAGCAACAGCTGCATTGCTGTCATCTAGCAGAACTGGAGACCTGAAGTCAGAGTTAAGTCAATTTACCAATAACTATGAATTGGACGTGTTATGTGACCCACATTTTTTGTCTCTTTGATCCACTGAAACTGAATCATCTTTTCTTCTTCTTTCCTTTCTTGCCTTCACTTTTTGAAAAAAATCATTACAGTTGTTCTCTGGTCTTTATTTGTCTACAAAAACGTTTATATTTTAATAATTGAGCACTTGTTTTGCACACTTTCTTCCTCTTCTCATGTTTTTCCTCTTCTCATTTGCATTGGTTTCCCCTTAGACTTGTATAAAGTACACTGAAGTTATGTGTCTAAAAAATCAAAATGCCTAGCTTATCTTCACAGATTTGCAAGCATTTCACAAGGGGAATGGGCCTTATATCGGTGCTTTCCTCACCACGCAAAGAAGTTGTGACATGGAAGCACATAACTATCCTGGAAAATGTTTCCTTTAAGCATATACACTGTCAAGGATTAATTATGACTTTTTGCAACTATTAAAATTATTCTAGTATTTTTTTTCTTACTAGTAATTTATTTTTTCCTGAAATGGAAACTATAAGGTTGCTGTGGAGAGAAACATCCCTTTTGCTGTTGAGTATACTAAACTTGCTTTACTAAAGTTTCTCTTACAGCCCGTTCCCTAAATCCCAGTATATCTAGGATTCCCATATCATCAAAAAGTTTCTGGACCTTGTTTGTCTATGTCAGTTGATCAATGTACTTAAGCTATGTTTTGAGCAATGTACCCATTAGCACTTTTTAAATCAATAAGGATCCTGGAGTATCACTTTAAAAATACCTAAGAGACATAGAAAAAGAATGGGATTTGGTGTCCTCTGAAAAGGTCTAGCTTTTCAAAGCTGCTTTGTGATTTTTTCGGTGCCACATTTTAAGGACATTGACCTTCCAAAAAGTCAAACCTTTTCAAGCAATCTCAAACCAGACACCTGGAATCATCAGGTAACTTTGAAAATCTTCACCAGGTTCCAAAGTCACATACATTAATTTTACTCCTGACCTTTGTTTGCAAAACTTCCCCTGAAATAAATGGAAGTGTGGTTTGAGTAATAAATGTGGGAGTAGTATTCTTACCCCTGAACTGAAAGTATATATGGTCTATTTATGATGGAGAAGCTGTTAAAAAGACAAAAAGCTTTTGAGTTAAAAAGAGAACACAGCACTGATGCATTTCCATCAGAATAAATCAGGATAATAAAACTACCAATTATTTTGCCCCTCTGCAAAATGTATATTAGGTAAAGAGACAAGTCTCATTATCTAAATTAAAATTATACTGTATTTATTGAATCGGAGTTGATGTAGAGTCTATTTTTCCCCCTGAAGTGTTGTTTTTTCTATTCGAAGAGTTTCACACTGTTAGTAATTACATGTGTTTAAAAAATCTGAAAAAAATATTGCAGAAAGTGCTTATTTTAGATTTTTGTTATTTTCTTTTTTTACATGGAATCCCACAGGTTTTACCTGATAAACAATGTTAATGTTGGCTCTACCAGCTTTATCATACAAAGATATTTTGTGGCAATTATTCTTAATATCAAAGCAATCTATTCCTCGCAAAAGCTGTTACGTAAAATAGATTTCAGTGCCATGCTATCCTGAAAATTCCTAACCAAAGTAACACCAACATCCACATTTTGTAGAGGTATATCACTATGTGAGTCAAAAAGCTTTAAAGACACAAAGAAGCTTCTGAACTTGAAGGATCATATCTTTTTTTTCCCCGTTTTTTTCTATTCTTGTCTGTTCTCCTCCCATGGGACTGATTAGGACTCTTCAGGAGTAGCAAAATTGTCCAAAGCTCATAAGTGTATTATATTTCTCTCCCATGCTTAAACACAGAAAATGAGGTTAAAGGTAGTGCTGATTAAATTTGGAGTGGACATCCAGTGGACATCTCCACATTTCTCAGAACCATTCCTGTAGCAATAACTGTGAGTGCCAAGTTAACACCAGGGAAAATTTCCTTCATTCATATTTTTCTATATGATTGTTCCAACTAGAAGGCAAGTTTTTCAGTATGGTCTCTGAGGTGGTACCACATTAATGGCTGCATTGGTCACAAGTGACTCTTACCCACGTGGCAGTAGAAATCAGAACAGATAGCAACATCTCAGGCTGGCTATTTTCTTGAGCGATGCTCAAGGATACTCAATAGAAAGTTGGTTTTGACTCTAAATCCTGTCCAGTGTTACAGCTAGAGAAATGGCTTACTCTTTCCTGATAGTAATATTGTACAAAAGTACATTCAGGTATCATGAAGACACTAAGTCTCACAAATTCGCTATTGGGGCTAACTGAAACCTGGAATTTCGAGTCCATAGAAAAATTTGATATTTGGAAAGCTTTCTTTCTAATGTGGAACAAAATACCAACATTTTAGAATTTCCTATAGAAAAGGAATTTCCAAACTGTTCATTTGGAAGAAGCTGAAACATTTCCATTGAAAAATTAAATTGGGTATTTAATTTATGTTGATCTTCCAGGATCCCAGCACCATCATAGAGATCCTGGAGTGGATCCTGCATGGTGGGGCTACTCAGGGCTGCAGACCGTGGACACCAGATCAGTAAAGGGGCAATCTGAACCCGGTGTATATTTCACTGGAATTTACTTTAAACCAACCACATTTCTGGAAAACATTATGGGTTTGATTAAATAATATTTCTCAATGCTAAATACCATCAGGAGAACCAGGAACTGGTTTGAGAAGATCAAATTTTTAAGATATCAGTCTATGCAAACTCCAACATAGGCACGTAACTGGGGGCTTCCAATGCCCATGTAACCACATCGAAGCACAATCCTTGACTTACTTAGTGCACACTGTGGAGACTCTGTGTCTATGGTAAGAATGAAAAGAGGACAACATGCCTTTCTGAACATCAGGAATCTCCCTCTAAACAGTAGAAAGCATGACATGCATGCAGTTTCTGGCTCTCACCTATAGGCTAGGGACAGAAATTACGTATCAACTGGTACAAGTGATCGGAAACCAGTTCAAATCTGTAACACAACAGAAGTTCAATGCACACAAACCGCTTTCAGAAAGGCAAAAACCAGTTTAAGATAAACTGGATGGATGTAGTGTCATGCTTCACTGATTTAGGTTAAATGAGTTTATTGAACTTCTGTCCCAGATGCCCTCCAGATTCAAGTTAACTCACAGTCCCCAGCATCCCAGGATGCTTTGTACCTCCCCCACAATCCACCACCCTCCCACACACACTTCGTAGAATGGGCAAGCTAGCCTTGGCCCAAGGTGTCTACTCCAGCAGAGCAGGGAGGCATGTAGAGCACCGCCTCCCCCGCACCCACACACACACACTTCTGGCCTAGGCCACCACTGAAGGCATGTAGCTGCATTTCCAGAATCAAAAGTGAATGTCTGTTCACTTGCTTATTGGTTCAATCTGTGCAGCTTAGACTAACTAGCAAATACTGAATCGATTCACCCTCAGGCTTTTTTACTATAATTAGCCCTAGAGTGAACAGAAATATTTGTATATGAAGCAAGTCCATTGTGAGTTGGCCACAGGGTTTGAATCTCCAATACAGAGCAAAAGTTCTACTACCTGAACTCTGTCAGCTTCTGCTACTAGCTAACAAATATTCTTTGTGTGCATTAGCAATTTTGTTTGTTCACAACACACTTAGCATTCTTATAGATGCATATCTACCAATATGGACATGTGATACATGGGTTAAGTATAAAGGATCTTCTATTAAGTAGAAAACTAACATGTGTTTTATAAAGACACTGTATGTGGAAAGAAATGTAACATATAATCTATTTATCATATCCATAACATAGAACCCCACTCTTAAATTAATGATATCAGTGCTCAGAAAAACCCTAATTTTTTTTACATGCCTCAGAATGTCAGTCACCCCCTTTTCCCTGCATGTTCTAGACGTGTCTTTACATTAATATAACTAATGTTTACTGGACAGAACTGCTAGAAACAACAGATCAAACACTGTGGTAAAGGAAATCCCCATCCTTTAGCAAGAAACATTTGATTAGAGAGTTACCCTCTATTATACTGATCTGAGCCAGCCCTTGCAGACACAGGCAAGGCCACTGTAATAACTATAATTTAACCACAGATGCCCAATAAATGGGAAGTTAAATGTGTTTTTTCTTCTGATTAGATGTTTGTAGTGGAAAAAGCTCTTGGAGGTGAGGCAGGAGCACTGACCTCAATGTAGTTGCTGAATTACTTCTAAGAAATCACAGTTTTTCCCCTTCCCCACCAATTCGATCTCTCTGTCTGTCTCTCTCTCACACACACAGCTTGGTTGCAAATCAGATATTCTCTAAGAACTACTCTGTATTTTCTTTGAAAACTGTCTTTTATCTTTCTTTTGTGTGTTAAACAGGATTTTGACACTTAAAGGTTTGTGCTTAAGTGATGAAGCCCTAGCTTCAGAGGATCTCCCATTCAGGCAACTTCAAAGGTGATCTAGCTTCCTATTCTGTAGGGTTATAGAGGACCCTTCTCAAAGGTGGTGTAGTTCTGGTGTTCAGAGATGGAGAAGAGAGACAGACCCATAGCAGAGGTGTTAATACCCAATGCATTTTGCTCTACAGCAGGGGGTGGGCTACTTTTTGTCCACATGAATGGATGATTCAGATGACTATTCCAAGTCCTGTTGCTCAAATACTGCCTGGAAACTAGAGTTCCATGGAAAATTAGGTAACTTCAAGAACAATTTTGTTCTGAAATTGAACGGGACCTGAAGCTCTTCAGTCTTCATAAGAGAAGGATGAGAGGGGATCTGGTGGTCATATATAAACTTACCAGGGGGGACCAGTGGGGAACGGGAGAGTCCCTGTTCCCCCGAGCACTACCCGGAATAACTAGGAATAATGGACACAAGTTGATTGAGAGTAGGTTCAGGCTAGACATCAGGAGGCACTACTTCACAGTCCAGGCAGCTAGGATCTGGAACCAACTTCCAAGCAAAGCGGTGCTCGCTCCTCCTTTGGGGTCTTCGAAAGGAGGGCAGATAATTACCTAGCTGGGGTCATTTGATCCCAGCATTCTTTCCTGCCCATGGCAGGGGGTTGGACTTAATGATCTGCTCAGATCCCTTCTGACCCTATCAACTATGAAACTATGAAACTATGAAGGAAAGAAAAAAAACAAGAATTCCAAAATTTGATTTGGATCTTTCTCAAAATGTTTCCAAGACTCCCTGGAGCTCCTGCACTTAGATGGCTTGGGGAACTAAGGAACTGGGAGTCTAGAAGCCTTGCCTCTGGGACAGCCCAGCTAGTAAGCTGCTCTGGGACTGGGGATCCTGTAAGCCTGGGCTGCCAAGGAGCTGCAAGCTTGGAAGTTCAAGAGATAGGGCTTTCAGCCTGCAAGACAGGGAAATGGCAGGAAACCAAGCAGGTTTATGTTTAAAAGGGACACGCAGGGTTCCTCTGAAACCTGGTTTCTTCTAAACCAACATATTCCCCAAGAACTTTTTATGATGGCAAATATTTGATCAGTGCTGCCTTTCTTAAGTTCGGTGTTATGAGGTGAACACCTTCCTCTCCTACTCCTAGGAAATCTCTGGAATGCAACACATTCTTATAAAGAAAAAAATCATGGAGTTACATGAGGGACAGAACATGCTGCTTGTTCCAACCCACTGAACATTGTTTTAGCATTTGCAGGACATGGTCTTATGAAGAGAAAAGAAGAGAGATATTAGCTGATGAAAAAGAAATTGAGATGTAGGCCTGTCAAAGCTACTAGTATTAACTTTGGATCTGGATTTGGCTGATTCAGGGGACAGTGATTTGATTTGGTGATTCCAATCACTGTCCCAAATCAATTCAGCTGAATTTGATCAGATCTCCAAATCAGCCCCATCCCCTGCCCGCTGTCAATGGCTGGCCCGCCCGCTCTCCCAGCTCCCGGTTCTTTTGAAAAAAAAAAAAAAAGTCTCCAGTCAGTGCTGCTGCCAGGTTGGGGGCAGCAATCTTCACTGCCCCCTGCTGCTCCACACCATGTGAGGGGCTCTTGCATGAGCCCCCCAACCCCACCCACTCTCCCAGTCCCCCCAATGGCTGCCCCCTCCATCCCCTCTCAATGGCTGCCCCACCCACTCTCCCAGCTCCTGGCTCTTTAAAAAAAAAAAAAAAAAGACCCGTCTCACGAGCTAATGCCAGGTGGGGGAGAGGGTGATCCCTGCTTCCCCCACTGCCCCGCACAGCATGGGGAGCTCTGCCATAAGCTTCCAGAAGCCTTGAGGCCACTGCAGCAGTCGGTTAGTCAGGGCTTTTTTTTTAAGGGCTGGGAGCTGGGGCAGGTGGGGCAGCCACGGGGGGGCTGGGAGAGAAGGCGGAGGTCGGGGGACTCATGACAGAGCCCCCACACTGCGTGGGGCAGTGAGGGGCATCAGGGATTGCCCTGCTGCTTGGCAGCAGCTGGTGAGTGGGGGCTTTTTTTTAAAGAGCTGGAAGCTGGGGCCAGGTGGGGCAGCCATGGGGTGGGGGCTGGAACAGCGGGTGGGGGTCAGGGGGCTGGGGGATCAGGCAGGGGTGAGGCCTGGTGGGGGTCCCCTCACGGTTCCCTCCCTCCTTCTCCAGGGCCCCTCCCCTGCTCCCTACTTACCAGCATGGAGTCTGGGTCCAGCTCCCTGCTGCAGTGAGCAGGGACTGCCAAAATCATCGAAGCTCTCCGAATCTTTTCCAAAGTGATTCACAAAACTTCAAATTGATTCAGATCTTTTAATTGGTCTCTCAATTCAATTTGGATTCAGAAATTCAGCCACCGAACTGGGCCAAATCTCCAGATTGAATCAGCACCTGAAGCTTTGCACAGCCCTATTGAGATGGGGGTACCTCCCAGGCCCTAAAATTAGTTCTGATCAAGGGCATATATTTTTTTTTACTCCTGGCCTTGGAAAAATACTGTCCTAAAACTCTACTTGTCCAGAGAATGGATGGCTCTGGTACAAATACAATATTATAAATCACCCTTGGGTCTGTACTAAATTATCAGCCCTGTGATTTATAGGCCACACTATAGTTCAGAGTGTGAACATGGCCTCCTAGTTATTCTAGCACCACCTTCCATTATTTATCCTAGACCAATTTCAATGTTGACTTTGCAATCATTAAGCCTCTTGTAGTGATGAGGATTAAAATGCGAATAATTCATGATTCAACTGTCTCTTGAAATGCTGAAGTCTATAACAGAAAAGGCCACGGTGAACTGACTCAACATTCTCCTACATCTTGAAGTAGATCCAAAAATCCTTTTAAAGGTTAAACACAGTTTGCTTAAATACCACAACCCCACCACAACTGACAGGAATTATTCTCCCATCTTAAGCTGTTTTGTGGAAGCTCTGCAGAGACTACCGTGTTCAAATCTCAAGTGTGGTCATTTGCCTGAAATAAGTGCTGTAGGTCTCTGGAGAATCCCTGGATTGTGTGTTTATATATATATGGGATGGCAAAAACAAATATCTGCCTATTTCTCAGAGCATGCAAAAAAAAATACAGTGGTAAATTGCACAGCAACAATGAACAGTAGCTAAAGCAAGTGTTACTAGCTTTCCTGGAATTCATTTAGTTAAATTTTTATGAAATTTTCCTACATTTCCCTGGAATTCCACAGATTTCTAAACCTTACCTAGAGCTGGTGACATGTAGAGTTTTTTTCCAGTTAAATTTAGCCTCACAAGAAAATAGAAATAAAAACTGGGGCACATTTTCAAAGCCTCCTCTCAGAACATAAAAGAAATCGCTGATAGAAAAAAAAAGGGAAAAGAACACTGTTCTGTTGATGCAAACTGATATGTGCTACTTTAAATGTAGTCCTTTCCTCTGTCTTTAAAAAATTCCCATAGACAAAAGAATATCATAGCACTCCATAGTTATGTTTTAAAAATGTAAGAATCATGCTGTATTTTAGAATAGGAAATTGAGTTTTTATCCTTCTTCTCTATGCAGGATAAACCCCTCTCTCAGGCAAACCTTATCATATACATAGATGGTTCAAGAATACAAAAACAATATATCAGTGCTAAGTTATTATGCAAAGACCAATCTGTTCTTGATAAAGAGTATTTGAAAGATTAAGGGGTGTACTTGGTAGCTGTGTTGGTCTGAGACAAAAAGACATACAAAAAACTAGAACTCTTGGTTCCACAATGATACCTTTTATTAGACCACCTGGAAAATGAAGTTTATTTCCTACCTATGGGGACTTTTTACCATCTTGTACCATCTACACTTTTCCCAGAGACTGATATAGGGACTTTGATCCCAAAAGCTTGCAGAAAAGGACAATTTTCTTGCCATTTTCCAGTTGGTCTAATAACAGGTCTCATTTTGGAACCAAGAGTTCTAGTTTTTTGTATGAGAGATTAAGAAAATTCTCATCAGCATTAGGGCAGGTCTAGAACCCTAGTTTCTTAAAACTTCGGGCTGCATTTGCATCAACTTAAAGAGCTTCATTTGTATTATTATTAAAATGTACCATAAATGAAATTATGCAAAGCCAGAGTCAGAAGTCTAGCGTAGATTTTTTACATGAATATACTCAATGACCCTTATCCAAGTCTCACTTATAACACCTTCTAAAAAACTTCATCTGCTTCTCCAGGCTGTGTTTTTGGTTCCTCATGATATTTATACTGAAAGCATCTGAGCTATAAAACAACTGGTTAGACTTGCCTTTTTGATGTTTTTTATTGCTTTAAAAATACAGTATAACAATTGAGCCAGCCTACAGATTAAATGGGCCATTACTTTATAATGCCTCTGTTGAACATTGGCTTCAATGAGGTTTACCATTTAAATGCTATCAAATGGAACATGAGCACCTTTTAAATTCATTTAGAAAGAAAACTTGATCCAGTGGGTTAACTATTGAATTAACATAAAACCATCAGAGGTCCTGGCTCCCTTCATAGAAAAATGTGGCACTGGTGCATATTGGTCTGGCAAGACCAGGGTTGTCTTCTTCCTCTTGCTTCTTGAAGGAATTGCTTTGGGGTGGCAGGCCTGGTAGGTTCTGATGTGCCTAAGGTCTACATCAGAATGGGGGATGAATTCTGGATCAACAGTTTTTTCAACGTGATGGATGGATCACTGAAAGAGCTTCACTTTCTCCTCTTCCCTTATCCTATGATAGAAGTAGTGGTAGGGGATTTCAGCTTGACAGCCCGCAAGTTGAAAACCTTTTGTCAGTCCATTTCAGATGTCTGCTGCAATATTGTTGGGATATATGGCCCACACTTTCCGCTCATAGCACAGAATCTTTTTTAAAAAGAGGCAGCAAATGAGACACAGCACATGCTCTTCCCCATCACCAGACAGTATGCATGTAGGGTGACCATCATATAGGACAGTCTGGTTGTCCTCTGTCCTCTATTGATACAAAACCCGATGCCTTTATATCCTCTATTTTTCTCTTCTCTTCAGAAGAGAATTGTTTGCCCCTTGAGAAGAGAAGAGAAAAATAGAGGATATAAAGGTGTTGGGCTTTGTATCAATAGAGGACAGAAGAGCAGAAAACCAGAATGTCCTCTGTGATGGCCGCCTACATCCATGTGATCCTAACTGCCTTATATCTCATTCACTGTAGGTGGATCTTCAATCCCTGGGAAAAGAATGGAATTGGGAAGCCATGCCAATGGTGGGTGCCCCTGGAGCCAGGACTGGCTGACAGAGTTTGATCTGAAGACAGTAGAAAGACATACAGACTCTTTGAAGCAAGGACTGCCTTTTCATTCTCTCCTTGCAAAGTGCCTAGCATGGTGGTTCTCAACCTTTTTAGACTTAAGGCCCCTCAATACTCAAGGCACCCACAGGAAAATGTCAGCTCTTAGTTTTCACTCAGTTTTTGTCTACAGAAAAATACTAGAGCAATTCTTCTGTTGCAGAGAACCCACAGAGCGTGCAACAGGTCAAAACATTTTTCACAACAAGGGTACACTGCTGACTCATATTCAGTTTATTGTCCACTGTAACCCCCAGGTCCTTTTCGGCAGAGCTGCTGCTTAGCTAGTCAGTCCCCAGTATGTACCAACACATAGGATTGTTCTGTCCTATGTGCAGGACTTTGCACTTGTCCTTATTGAACCTCATGATATTTCTTTTGTTCCAATCCTCCATTTGTCTAGGTTTCTCTGCACCCTAGCCATACCCTCCAGCATATCCACTACTTCCCCCAGCTTGGTGTCATCTGCAAAATCTTCTCTTCTCCTGTTTCAGTTTAAATTAATCTTTCCTGAATGTAATGATCAGAATTGCACACAATGTTCCAGCTAAAGGCTCATCAAGACCTTGTACAATAGAACTGATACTTCTCTCACTGTACTGGGAATGATCTCTCCCAATGTATCCTAAGATTGCACTGCCTTTCTCATGGCTGTGTCACATTGGTGGTCCAATTATCCTTTGGTTTTCTAATGCATACAGATCCTCCTCTATCTTCAACCCAGAAAGATTTTTCTCCTCCAGTTTGGTTTATAAGGGGGCGAAAATCAAACAAAATAAAGATTAAGTGGTAATTTACTATACCTTATACAACCATGTTAATAAAGCGAACTCATGCTGGTTGTCTGTTCTTAGTGAGTGATGTGCTTCATTTAGCTAAATTACATTATCCAAGCAAATTACCAAGTTTATTAGTGCTTGCCATCAACTAGTTGCAACTTTTTATCACACTCAGTAGATACATACTAGGGTGGGGTGGGAGAGGAGAACTGGTTACTGTTGTACAATAATTATTGGCTGGGATTATGGAAAAAAAACTTACATGGACTGTTCTGAAGCTTCACCAGAAGAGTTACAATTGGAATATACTACTGCCTTAAGGTAAATTGAACTGTGATAGACCCTTCCCACACTAAAATGTATGATGGAAAGAATTGGAAATGATGCATCTAACCACTGCTGAAAAAATTAATTGCTACCCACTATAGACAAACCACAGATAATAAGGTGCACACAAAGGGAAGGTATTCATAGGATAGAGAATTTACTCACTGGATTTAGAGAACAGACACCAGGGAAGGGATATAAGAAATGCACTACTACCTTCACAGAGAACTGTCTTAAAAGTACAAAACTGATTTACATCCTTTAACCCTCTGACCTCTTATCACCATTATGCTTTTAAGTTACATGTTGCTTCTAACTGAGGATCAGAGGCAACTGGTATTGAACAAGAAAAATCAATAAAACTTTGTGAATGAGACATCTTTATCTAGCTACCTCTCACAGTAATCTATTTTGATCCATTTGCTTGCTGCCCTTTTCTTTTTTCGTTCAATTTAAAAAGAAATTGCCGTTGAACTTTTATGTTTGTTTGTACCTAGAAAAGTCTGATGTTCCCTCCCCTAACTGGATAAAGTCATTTTGTGTGTGAGGGTATGGTCAATGCCAACTGTAATTTTAATTGTTCAAAATTAATAAAGTAATACAAAGACAATTCCCAGAATTTACAGCAACCTACCCAGCCATACCACATTTTAGCATTCATGTTTAGTAAAATCAAACAATCATAGAAAATCAGGGTTGGAAGGGACCTTACGAGGTCATCTAGTCCAACCCCCTGCCCAAAGCAGGCCCATCCCCAACTAGATCATCCCAGCCAAGACACTGTCTAGCCAGGTCTTAAAAACCTCTAAGGATGGAGTTTCCACCACCTCCTGTTCCAGGGTTTTACTACCCTCCTTGAGAGAAAATTCTTCCTAATATCTAACCTAAACTTCTCTTGCTGCAACTTGAGACCATTGCTCCTTGTTCTGTCATCTGCCACCACTGAGAACAGTCCAGCTCTATCCTCTTTCCAACCCCACTTACATAACTGACAGCTTCTAGTAAATCCCCTCCCTGTCATCTCTTCTCCAGACTAAATAAGTCCAGTTCCCTCAGCCTCTCCTCATAAATCATGTTCCCCAAGCCCCTATTTTCTTTGCCCTCCCCCGGGCTCTCTCAAATTTGTCCACATCCTTTCTGTAGTGGGAGGCCCAAAAGTGAACACAGTACCCCAGATGTGGCCTCACCAGTGGTGAAAGAGGGGAAGAATCACTTCCCTTGACCTACTGGCAACACATGTTTCCTTGACCTACCCCCACGAATCCAGCCCAGTATGCTGTTAGCCTTCTTGGCAACAAGGGCACTGTTGGCTCATATGCAGTTTATTGTCCACTGTAACCTCCAGGTCCTTTTCTGCAGAGCTGCTGCCCAGCCAGTCAGCCCCCAGCCTGTACCAGTGCATGGGATTGTTCCATCCTAACTGCAGGACTTTTCACTTGTCTTTGTTGAACCCCATGAGATTTCTTTTGGCCCAATCCTCCAATTGGTTGAGGTCACTCTGAATCCTAGCCCTACCCTCCAGCATATCTACTACTCTCCCCATCTTGGTGTTATCTGCAAACTTGCTGAGGGTGCACTCTATGACACCTTCCAGGTTGTTGATGAAGACACTGAACAAAACCAGCCCCAGGACCAACCCCTGGGGCACTTCACTGGAATATTAGAGCCAACTAGACATTGAACCATTGATTGCTACTTTCTGAGCCTGATGCTTCAGCCAGCTTTCTATCTACCTTACAGTCCATTCATCCAGCCCCTACTTCCTTAGCTTGCCTGCAAGAATGCTGTGGGAGACTATATCAAGAGCCTTCCTAAAATCAAGGTATATCACATCCACTGGTCTCCCCATATGCATTGAGCTAGTCATCCCATCATAGAAGTCAATCAGGTTTGTCAGGCATGACTTGCCCTTGGTGAATCCATGCTGACTATTCTTAATCATTGTCTTCTCCTCCAAGTGCTTAGAATTGGATTCCTTGAGGATCTAATCCATGATTTTCCAGGGACTGAGGTGAGACTGACTGGTCTGTAGTTCCCTAGATCCTCCATTTTCCCTTTCGAAAATATGGGCACTATATTTGCCCTTTTCCAATTATCCAAAACCTCTCCTAATCACCATGAGTTTTCAAAAGATCGTGTCCAGTGTCTCTGCAAACACATCAGCCAACTCCCTCAGCACACTTGCATGCATCCCACACAGCCCCATGGACTTGTATGTCCAGCTTTTCTAAAAGGTCCCTAACTTGTTTTTTCACCACTGCTAGCTGTTCATCTCCTCGCCAAACAGTGCAGTAGTCTGGGAGCTGACTTTGTCTGTGAAGACTGAGGCAAAAAAGGCATTGGGCACTTCAGCCTTTTCTGTCACAAGGTTACCTCCCCCATTATCCCTGCATGTCTGAGCAATACTCTTATACTCCCTTGTAGTTGTTTGTCCAAGTTTCCACTTTTATAAGCTTCCTTTTTGTTCTTTAGTTTACTGAAGAGCTCCCTGCTAAGCCAAGCTGTTCTTCTGCTATACTTGCTAGTCTTCCTGCACATCAGGATGATTTATTCCTGCACTCTCAGTAAGGCTTCTTTGAAGTACAGCTAGCTCTGCTGGACTCCTCTCCCCCTCAGACTGGCTTCCCAGGGGATCCTGCCCACAAGTTCCCTAAGCGAGTCAAAGTCTGCTTTTCTGAAGTCCAGGGTCCTTACTCTGCTGCTCTCTATCCTTCCTTGCCTCAGGATCCTGAACTCTATCATTTTGTGGTCACTACATCCAAGTTGGCATTCATTACTACATTCCCCACCAATTCTTCCCTGTTAGGGAGCAGAAAGTCAAGAAGAGCACAGCCCCTAGTTGGACTTGCACAACACTTGCACCAGGAAGTTGTCCCCAGCACTCTCCAAAAACTTCCTGGATTGCCTGTGCACTGCTGTATTGCCTTCCCAGTAAATGTCAGGGTGATTGAAGTACCCTGGGAACCAGGGCTTGTGATCAGGAAACTTCCACTAGCCATTTGAAGAAAGCCCCAATCATCACTTCCTCCTGGTCTGGTGGTCTACAGTGGACCCCCACTATGACAACACCCTTGTTGCTCTCCCTTCTGACCCTAACCCAGAGACTCTCAACAGGCCTATCTCCAGCTTCATACTGGAGCTCTGAGCAGTCATATGGCTCTTTTACATAAAGTGCAATTCCTCCTCCTCTTCTCCCCTGCCTGTCCTTCCTGAACAGTTTGTACCCATCCATGACAATGCCCCAGTCATATGAGCTCCCACCAAGTCTCTGTTATTTCAATCATGTCATAGTTCTGTGACTGTGCAAAGACTTCCGATTCTTCCTGCTTGTTTCCCAGGTTCTGTGTATTTGATTTCCCTGATTTCTTAGGAAGTATGAGAACACCTCCCCTGTTGCCCCCTCCCCCTGCTTGCTCTTCCTCCAAAGTTATCTGCTTCACCACTTACCTCAGGACTTTGGTCTCCATCCCCCAGCAAGCCCTCCTCACTAGGTTAGCAGGCCTATCTGCAAAGATGCTCTTCCATCTCTTCACCAGGTGGATCCTATCTCTTCCCATCAATCCTTTGCTTTGGAACAACATCCCGTGGTCAAAGAAGCCAAAGCCCTGCTGGTGACATCACCTGCACAGCCAGGCAAGATGCATCCACTCCTGCCCAGGCTCTTTCCCTTGACCAGAGGCATTGATGAGAACACAACCTAAGCCCCAGTCCTCTTCACCCTTGTACCCATAGCCCTGTAGTCACTTCTGATCTGCTCAGGGTCTCTTCTGGCATGGCATGGTAGTCAGAGGACCAGATGAGTCTCAGTAACCATGTCATGACATCTCGGATCTGGGCTCAGGAAAGCAGCAGACTTCCTGAGACAACAGATCAGGTCCAACGCTTAAAGATGTCTCATTTTCCTACATATTAAAATATATAAATTACTGTACTACCATGAAGACATTTTAAACATGCTCCTAGAATTAAGCTAAACTATGCACTGAAAAATCTGTGGCAAAAAAGTATACATGTGCCACACATAAGGATACAGACACCCCATACATACAAGCTCCCAACTACTTTAGGTTATCCCCAAACTCATTCATATTCAAAAGATGTGCAGCCCAACTGCTAGAAATAAAGGGCAATAATTTAAAAGTAATCTCTATCTTACTGAGACTCAGTTGAAAGAAAGGCCATTTTTACATGAGACTGCTTATTGCTTTTACCTCTGCATTGTTTATAAAATGTCTCTGGTCTTCTTTCAATTTTGTTGTAGTTACACAGTATATCACTGTCCGTGCAAACCAAATTTTAGAATAAGTGAAAATCTAAACCAGCATGATGATTTGATATTTTTCTTAATGGCTCTCTGAATAGGTAGATGACAGAAATGACATAGAAATAGATGGTGTTCTTACTTCTACATCAGTCAGCACAGTTATGCTAAATAGTTCACCTTACCATTCATACTGCATATTGCTTTCCTTAGTGCCGCACTGACACTGGATAGAATATATCTACAGGTGTAATATACAGGAGACACTTCAAACATCATTTACCAGGCTTTATAATGTTATTTCCTCTCCCGGTGATCAAATCATCACACAATTAACTGACAGTCTATCAAATGTTAGTAGCAGCTCAAACATATTAATCCATAAAAATAATAACAATAAAAAATCCATCGGAGTAAAACTTTAAAATGCAGATGTTTTATATTCCCATAGAACACAGGAGTAGTTTATCTCTGTATGTTCATAGCAGCTCTCATAACTATTTGGACCGGGTAAAACTCATTAGTGTGAAACAGGCCAATACAATTTCACACCACATCTTCTGTAGTGGGACTCAAGAGATGCTAGGCTGACTGCTTAGGTAGGGATGAATTTCATCTCAATAAGAGTGGATAAGGCATTCAGGTAAATAATTCACCATCTCCATCAATTCAGATCAGGAAGATATCTTACTGACCAAATTAAGGACCTGAAGCAAAACTCATTGAACTCCACACACGTGCTTTTATTGACCTCAGTGAGGTTTTGGGGGGTAGAATTATCCAAAGCAATAGTTGTGAGGTCCACTACCAAACTTCTTTCGACATAAGCAAGACTGATTAAAACCTAAGTGCTTCTGCAAATGCCATCCTTAATGGTTGAGGATCAATGAAAAAAACTGTTATGTGACTGGTACTGTGTATCTAGGTTATCAGCTACTGGGCCCAGTTTTAATATTTATACTTTGCAACTCAGAGATTGAAAAAAGGAAAAAACTAAAATTATTTTAAATAGTATAAGCTTATTTTTACCCAGCCACTCTCATATATAGCTGTGCCAATGCTTGGTCAAAATATCCATTTGTTTTGCCAATGACTCTTAGGACAAATGCAAAGCTTCCACCTTAAGAAATCCTGAAGATACATGTAAATTAGAAGTCATGACTTTGTAGCAGTATGAGAAATCAATGGATCTATTTTTTGAACAGTGGTCCTGTATGCAGTTATTACTGAAGACCATCTGTAATCCATGGAGGCAATGCAGAGTTTAAAGATTAGCTCCATCTGTAATGACACTGGAAGGGTTTTTCTATGGTTGGTGTCATACCTTCCCCTGACTTTGGGAGCATTTGTCATCTCAGAGAAACAAAAAAATTAAACCAGCCCTTTTGGTAATAACTATGTCACTCACAGGGGTGAACAGCTTTTTAAAGTGATTTAGAAATACCGACTTAAAATTGAGAGAAAAAAAATAATTTCAGATCTGTTGAGATCTTTCAAAATATACCATTCCTTGGTATTTTTCCCCTCTACTAGGTTAACAGAGTACAAATTGTTACTTAAAGAAAACAAATCTGTAACACTGAACAGTTTAAACAAGCATTCCTAAGCAGCATTGTTTCCAATTAGATATAACTTAGTGATCTGATTTCATTAACTTCTAAATCTGTTGACTGCCTTATTAGTGAGGTGGATTCTTCTTGTTTTTCTAATTATCTTATTCATATATATGATAGTTTCTCAGAGGTAGTGGAGTTAGGCTTTCAGCTCTATAAGGAACTGAAGCCTAAATTCATTTTCATTTTGCAACATAGCTACCATAATGTGGTCATTCAACTATTGTTCACATAGTATTTAAAGTGCAGTTTTTATAATAATGATGATTTATGGCTGGTGTTTCTTTCTGGAGCTAAAGAGAACAGCTGGGAAGGTACTTTCTTTGTTTTTACTCTTGCAATGTTAAAACTACCATAGTTCAAGTCTCTGTTAGTAAATCACAAGATTTACAGGAGCACATTTCAAATGAACATTCAGACATGAAACGAGACTTCCATTAGCTTAATCAGATTCATTACAAGTGCCAAGCACTTCTCAATAAATGATCAGAGTCATCCAGACTTGAAAGCACAGTCTGTTTTTAATGGATGCATGTCAGGATGATCAACCATGTATCTCCTTTCTCCCTGCTGTAGTTCACTGGAGTCAAGAGACAACTACCAGCATAAAATGGGTGTAAGATTACAATCATGCACAATAAGTGTAACAGCCAGGAGATGCCACTGTGTTAGAGGCAAGAAAAGTATTTGGCTTATTCAGCTCATCATTTCCTCTTTCTTTCACTGTTTGGTAGGGCTGTGCAAAGCTTCAGTCCCTGAGTTGATCTGATGGAGATTCACCCGATTCAGTAGCCAAATTTCTCAATCTGAGTCGAAACAGAGGACCTTTTAATCTCTCTGAATCAAATTGGAACCCTTCGAATCAATTCGAGGAGATTCAGAAAGATTCGGCAATTTGGACATAGACACTGCTTTAAATGTTTTTTCTACATACCTCTAGGTAGCTGGAGCTTGTGCATGCTGCTGTGCTGGGGTGGATGGAACATCCCATAGAAGTTCAGGGAAGGTCTCCAGCATGCTTGGCAGCAGACCCAGAAGTCGATCAGAAGCACTTCTGGTCCACTTCTGGGTTTGCCAGAGAGTACACGGGCCCCCCTGCATTTCCCAGCTCAGCAACTTGTCCCTCCTGGGTCTGGGGTGGTACCCGGGGTCCCCCCATGGCTGATCACTGAGCTAGGGGGACGCAGGGGAAGGGGGTCCTGCACACTGCCCAGCGGACCCTGAAGGGACCCAGGGTTCGCTACTGAGCATGCAAGGGGCATTCTCCGAATCAGCATTGAATCTTCAGATTTAGATTTGGCCAAATCGAATTGGGGACAGTGATCTGAATCAACGAATCAAATCACTGTCCCCAATTTGGGCTGAATCCAAATCCAAATCAAATAGTGCCCTTTCACACCCCCCTACTGTTTGGTTTTGTTAGGAAAGCTAACATTGCTTTGGAGACATTTCCTCTACACCAGGGGTGGGCAATACAGCAGGGAGCCCCTGCTGGCTGGGAACCTGCAACAGTTGGTGCTGTTCCAGGCATCAGACCCAAGAACATCAAAACTGCTTTGGGTTCTCAATGACCCCCTGTCTGTGAGCCTCCTCAGCTAAAGCAATGTGGAGATTCAAAAGGAGAGCAGAAAGTAGGTAGACCTATAAGAAGTTGCAGAGAGAGTCATTACAACAAGGAGCCTGGGAAGGACAGAACCTGGAGCTATGAAGCACAGTAGGATTGGGTATCACACAACAAGGAGGCCTGGCCTGGGAAGAAAGGCTAAAAGAGTGAAGGGTAAGAAAGTTAACGGATGGATAAGGGAACTTTAATTCTGAAAAGGAGCCAGAAATGGGAAGAGATAGGAGAGGACCGAGAACAAGTTGGAGGAGAAAGGACTCCAAATGGATCTAAAGAATATGTGCCCACTAGAGCATGCTCTCTTTTGAATGAAGCCCAAGATCCTACAGTCTCACAAATCCCCTGCAAAACCAACTAGCAAAGTGTGCCCCACTCCTCCCGGTTGGTTCGTGTAGAGGTAAGACAGCCAACTACTATCATTTACTGATCTGTCAGCTCAAGTGGCTGAGGTCTGTGTTGTGGTTCTAAATATTACAATTCCTTTGATGATGCATTAGGGTGTCAGCATAACGCTGCATGATAGATGCTTTTTCAGCTGGTTTTTTTTTAAACCCTAGGAAATGACATGCTTAAAGTTACATTCAAAGATGTCAAATGCAAAAGTTTCAAAAGGCTAGTGTTAAGGTTGCCTGTGTAAACTGGAATTGTCCCATCATATGCATTTTTTAACTGATATGATTTTTTTCATATAAAAATTCCTGCCTTGTGCAGTTTGCAACATAGACCTGCTTTGGGCTGAATGTGACTGTTTGCTATAGGAGCCATGTTTCATTTGGTACAGAAGTCATCAGGGATGCAGTGAATTAAGTCATAGGAAACAAATAGGGACTGGTGAGTGTTGTGGCAAATAATGATGGGTTTGAACAACAAATGGCTTCATCTCCTTGCTGTTAACACAGATACCATGTCATTCAATGAATGATATGCAGTTCTCTGCATGCATTCTTCACTGACAACTGATACCAGTTCAGTATCTGCCCTGATGCTTAGTTTCCTTCTTCTGATTATTCCTAGTTACCCAGAAGATTATCCCAACGTGGTTGATAGCACGAGTCACAAATTCAAGGTTCTTGTAGCCTGGGTTCACAGCCAGTGGAGTACTAATACATATTGAACTACTCAACGTCCTCACCTGTGCTTAAAATTAATATCTCCTCTGTCCATCACACTGAAAGGAGCAGGCTAAAGATTTTGTGGTAGCTTCTAAAGAGATAAAAGATGAGCATCATCCCAGATGATTTTTTTTTTTGAGTATACAGAGTTACACAAAACAGCATGAACCAAATAATCGTCTCCTGCAGAAGGTTTGATTAAATCAGGTCTCTTCCTGAACTAGAGAATGGTTTGTTAGTATATAACTTAACTCTGATCAGTCATGTTGTCAATTCTTCACCATATGAACTAATTTGCTTAGAAAATACACCACAGGCTGTAAGTGCTGCAGTTCCATAACTACCCTTGCAACCAGCCATGGTCTCTAATGAGTTCTGCTTTCTGTTTGCAGAGGGTTTGCTTAGAGGACCCACAGATTAAAAACTAAAGAGTTTTACTCCCTCCCCAACTCTTGGCATAGCCTGCTGTTTTATAATCCATAACACATCCATCCATCTCACAAAAAAGTGAGTTCCCAAGCTACAGAACTTTACTGAACATCTTCAAGAGCTAGCAATGGCACATAGTAATGAACACATTTAGCTAAGTTTTGTTACACTGCCTCACTAAATGGATTTAATTTACTGCTCCACCAATTACAAAAGGGTATTTTTCCACAGTCAGAACAAGAGCTGCTAATGAAATATTTTAGCACTAAATAATTAAAAATAAATAATTCTCAAACCATACACAAACTGTCCACAGTTAAACTTCCAGGGAGGAAGGAAGATCTGGGGAACTATAGGCCAGTTAGTCTTACCTCGATCCTGGGCAAGCTTTTTGAGAGAATTATTCTGGCACATGTCCACGAGGGGCAAGCAGGGGAGATTATGCTTAGGGGCAAACAACATGGGTTCATTAGAGGCAGGTCCTGTCACACCAACCTGGAGGCCTTCCACGACCAGGTCATCAAATCCTTAGATGCAGGGGTAGCAGTGGACATAGTGTTTCTGGACTTTCGGAAGGCCTTTGACACTGTCTCTCACCCTGTTTTCATTTAAGAAACTGGGGTACTGTGGTGTCGACACCCACACAGTCAAATGGGTCGCCAACTGGCTGGAGGGCCGCACCCAGAGAGCTGTGATAGACGGGTCATTTTTGACCTGGAGGGATGAGGGCAGGGGGGTTCCGCAGGGCTCGGTCCTCGGGCCCGCACTGTTCAACATCTTCATCAGCGACTTCGACAAGGGGGTAAAGAGCACTCTGTTCAAATCTGCTGATGACACTAAGATGTGGGAGGATGTGGGCACATTAGAAGGAAGGAATAGGCTGCAATCAGACCTAGACAGGTTACAGGGGTGGGCAGATGAGAACAGGATGGGATTCAACACTGACAAGTGCAAGGTG
>NW_017728921.1:9922925-9989190 GCF_001723895.1 Crocodylus porosus
GATGATCTCCTCAGGTCCCTTCCAACCCTACTAACTATGCAACTATGAAACTCTGCTGGTGGCCTGTGGAGAAGTGGCAAGTCATACTGAACTGGTTCATCTTCCTTATTTCCAATTCTTAAATTACATTAACAAAGAGGAAAAACTACACTGAAGACTCTTCTTGTAGGTTTTTTTTTTATGGAAGTAATTGCTACAGGTCCACTGTAAATATTACAAAACCACTGCCCAGCAGGTAGGTATTCTGCAAAATTGTTAGTGGGAAAACAGGTGGCACACATAACAATTTTTTTATTTTCAAATGCTCCATAGCTTGAAAAAACTCTGAGCAGCTCTGAGCTGAGTAACATCTGAGTTTTTAAGACAGGCAGGCAAAGTCTGGCCCATGGGCCGGATCGGGCCTGCGATGGACTCCATTTTCCAGAAGCCCCTGCCTGCATTGCTCTAGCCAGTTTCCATGGAGCCCCCAGGAGTGGTGGGGCCGTGACAGTGCAGGGCCAGGGTTTCCACGGAGACTGGCCCGAGCAGTGCTGGCAGGGGCTGCTAGGAAATGAAGTCTGGTCATTGACTGGATCAGCCATTTTGTCCACCCCTGCCTTAAGATGTTGTGATGGAAAATGCAGACGTAGAAGTTGCATGTATTGTCTGTAGGCAATTTAACACTTATATCATATTGTCATTTATTCCTCATGAACTAATTTGTTTAAGGAAATGATCTACTGTGAGAATATTTAAAAGGGCAAGAAACATAAATAAGATAAATTCTTCATCCTGAAGATGCTTAAATAGTGTTCTGACTTTTAACTCTGAACTTCACTAGAATTGGAACACAGTACACATCAGAAGTCATGCACACTGAGCCTTTCATTGTGGTAACAAGTTCAACAACAAATTGTATCACTTTATTGACCTACGGTAATTAGTTAGCAGATTTTCTCTACAGCGAGTTTGTGTCAGGGCAGAGAAATATTCTGTCATGGGAAAAATGTGCAGCAAAACTTGATTTTTAAGAGAGTGAATAAACTTTTGTATTTACAAAGTGCCAGTGAGAATACTACTCATGACTGCACTTAAGCATTTTCAAACTGACTCATGGCAAGTATGAATTCCTTTTTATTACAGCTACATTTTTTGCAACATAGCAATGACACTGGGTGTAATCTCAAAGGTGTCTTGTCTCACTTACAGTGTTCTCTCTCATTAAGCAGTAATTGAGATAAATTGTGGAAGCAATTGGCATACTCCACAGATATTTAACTTTTGGGAAGAGTTTGTGATTTGCCAGTTTACAGTGAAGATTATTTTATAATCCCTCAGAACTTTTCCAAAATTAACATATGTACATCAAAATATAATGAGGCATTAAGCTGCATTGAGAAATTTCAGGGACTTATCAGGGATACAAATTATATTTCTTCCATATTATATCCATGAAAAAAGTATTTTGTGGTCTAACTGACATTTAAATAAAGTAGTTTAGAATTGTTTCATCCTCTGCTTTGAAGCAAAGGTAATAAATGTGTGCTGTTCTCACTCATTAGCTGCATTCAGCAATGAGTGGCAATCACTGTGGACTATAGAGGGATTGCATCAGAGGAAGTCTTGCTAGTTAAACACTTATCTTTCATATTCTGGATATTTCTCTGATCTTGAACACACAGCTTGTTTATTTAGCTTTCTTGCCACTGCCTAATGTATTCATTTAAATTAACAGCACATAGAGATTTTGTAAATAAAGCATGTGTTGGGTTTTTTTTAAACTGAGCTTTATATAAAATACACTGAATATAATCCTTGCGTCTTCGACATAGTGAAAGCCATCTTAAGCAACCAAGTGGATGCTTAATGAAGCTATCCTTCAAATATACTGGAGTAGGGCTTGATGGACCAGGATATATTTTCTAATTGTGTAAATGCTTATGAGCACAGTTTAGGGTTACCAACCCTCCATGATTGCCCTGGAGTCTTCAGGAATTAGATATAAATCCCCAGGAGACTGCTGAGAGTCACCTGGGACATACATGTTTTGACATTCATTAAAATAAATATTAAATGTTGAATCTGACTTATACAGTAGTCCAGAGGGGTTTTAAAATGTAACAGTAAAATACATTTGCCTTTCTAATGTAAAGTCTAGTCTGCAGTCTATGCACCTTAACTCGTAACTGATATATACAAGCATGAGGGCACGTTTACACGTGCCCCTGTGAGATTGGCTGCTGCCAGCAGCGGCTGTGGGTGGCCCCCATTCACCACTGCCAACACTGATAGCTGTGGGCAGTCATTGCTTGCTGCTCACCACCTCCAACAGATGCCGGCAGCCATGGGTGATCCCCACTTACTGCTTACCACCACCAAGTGCTGGCAGTCCCCACCCACTGCCATGGTGCCCCCACCCCCAGTCTCAGGAGGCACCAGTTGTTCATGACATTCACGTTGTGTGTCGCAGGCACACTGGCATTTCAGATACTTCCTGGAATAGATTTAAACAGAGTTGGCAACCCTAGCACAGCTACACCAGTGGAACTACACTGACAAGCCAGCCTGGTATGTTTGGTGATTCTCTATGGTAGTTGAAACAGCCTGTGACGTTCACTTGAGTGCTTTGCCTTTTCTGACCATTCAGACGCAGCTGCCTCCTTCTGAGTCAACACCTTGCCTTCCAGTAAGATACCTCAGAAGGTCTCCAGGGATTCTCACCTGCCATGTCTTGTTGTTACTGATTATTGCTGGGAGGATGTTCTTGAATCCTGCCTCTCCTGGTTCCCTCTTTCAGCTGTCTTGCTTGGATCTCCATTTTTGGGCTCCGCCTCCCCTGCACCTTGCCTTACACCAACCAAAGATGTTGATCCTTGACTGAGGCTAAGACATAGTTCACCTGCCATGCTAGGGCTTTAGCCCTTATCTAGCCACAGTACTGGTGTTCGGACCTTGTACCATCCTGATTCAGGCTGTACATCAGCCTGGTTTGCTTTACTATTCATCCCAAGATGCCTTACTCCCAGGTGTTCTCCCTTTCTTCCCAATGGCTACTTATAGCTTCAGACTCCTTTCTTCTTTCTCTCCTCACAGACTCACCACTGTCCCAGTCTATACAAGCTATATCTGGTATCCATGGTCTCACAAAAGGTAAAGATTCAAGCTCCTCTGAGCCAGCTTTAGCTGGGCATCCCTCCTCCTGGGGTTGCCACCACTCACCCCTGCTGGGGCAGTTATTTGTTCCCAGCCCTCTAGGCCCTCCAGAGGATTCACTTCCAGTCCTCCCCCAAATGTCAGCCATAAAGTGTGTCCACAACAGTGTGGCTGAACACACTGGCTCTCCCACAGCATGCTGTGGCTAATTCTGCTGTCCTCCCTTTAGTCTCGGTGTGGCTTGGCTTCCTGCGGTGGCCTCTCCCTCCACCGTGCCTTTATCCTCAGCGGTGTCCTGTGGTCTCCACATCCCTCTCTGCTCTCAGCTCGCAGTTAGGTTTTGGTCCTTGGTAGAGTCCCCATCACAGTAGTATAAAAAGCATCATTCCTGTATATATTTGATTCTGTATATATGTCACATGCAGATTCCATGTTAAAAGTACATTATACAGTCAAAAACTAGAATGTAAAATTTAAGCTAGTGTGAATAAACTTAACATCAAAGTCTTAAATCACATGATCATATTCAGTTTTTCCTACAGTACCCCCAGCTCTTCAGCCCTCAAAACTAAAGTTTTCTCCATTCAGAAAGATGATTGGTGTGGACTAAATTGAGTAGGAGAATGTTATCTAGGATTCTAAATATGAATGTGGCATAGTGACATAGTATGTGCAGCATGGAATTTAAATGTGAGCAGGAAGACTCAAGTCCAGAATATTGTCTCCCTTCTGCATAGTGGTAGCACATACCTGGGTCTTCTGTCATTGCTGAATGACAGATGATTAGAACATAGAGAAGTAAGGCTGAAAGGGACCTCATGAAGTCTTTTAGTCCCTGATTAAACCATACCAGACAAGTGTCTGTCTATCCTGCTCTGAAAATTATGAGAGATAGAGATTCCACCATCTCTCTACGTAGTCTGTTCCAAATACACAGAGCTAAATCCTACTCTTACTTATCCCTGTGTAATCCTGGAGTGCCTTCAATTTTCTTCATAAAGCTATTCCATATTAATACTACCTGGTGTTGACACTGACGGTCATCTTCCAGCTCAAGGACACATAAGTGATGTCAAAGCTCAGTGCATTCTTAAGGTAACTTGCTTATTTTACAAGTATACACCAGCTCTTGAACAGAGGCGGTTACAAACAGCCTGTAGACTGCCCTCCTCTTCACGAATGCAGTCCAAACAGAAATAGGCAATTTCCAAAGGAAAATTCTGCTCCCAAAATGAGTCCAATTATAGAGAATAACACAGATACAAAACTCCCTTGACTGCTTCAATAGTTCTGCCAAGGTAACTGCATCACAAAACTAACAGGACCACAAGCAGTTCTTCAAAAGATAGAACTGTTTTGGACTATTAAGAAAAGTAACTTGTTAGCACCACCTGGTGACTGTTGTCATGATATTACACAGGGCATTGTCAGCCTCCCTCCACTTCCACTTCCCTCAACACTTCCCATTTTAATTTCTCTCTCAACTCTTCACAAGTTCAAAAAACTGGGATACTGTGAAAGAAAATCCTTACTATTGGCTTTATGTGCCTAAATCAGTGAGTCTGAAGTAGGGTGTCCTAGCACCTTAAGGTGTCGTAAAATCCTTTTAAGGGTGCCATGGATTATCAGTATTAAGTGTGCAAACACCTACACATGACACAACCTAAAGACTTCCAGTAGGAATTCATAGTGCCAAAAACATTCTCAATTCTTTCCAACATAAGAATTGCTCTACTATTTTTCTGTAGTCAAAAAAAACTGAGTGAAAGCTAAGAGCTAGCATCTTCCAAGGGGTGCCTGGAATCTAAAAAGACCCCTAAAAATTAGTACCCCAAAATGGAGACTATGGATTATCACCTTATTTGTTCCTCTTTCCAACCTTACCCAAAATTTATGTGGATCACTGCTGAATGACAAAAGATTAGAAGTACAGAGCTGAATCCTGCTCTCACTTATCCC
The DNA here is from genome assembly GCF_001723895.1 of Crocodylus porosus. NCBI lineage: Eukaryota > Metazoa > Chordata > Crocodylia > Crocodylidae > Crocodylus > Crocodylus porosus. The sequence goes on from NW_017728921.1 coordinate 9,928,017, forward strand.
TGTGTAAACCTGGAGTGCCCACATTTTCTTCAGTAAATTATTCTAAAACTTCTGCCCTCTAAAAAACTTCATCCCTCCAGTGAAGCAATAGCATCATAAAACAGATTTTAAACAAGTTACCCAGGCAAATCTTTGTTACAAACTAATTAAATCCCATCAGTGACTCAAAGTAACATCAGTAAGTCAGTGCTCAACACTCAACAGAATCATTATCATATGTTTCAACGTGTACTGGATTGTGCTATAGTCTACTAAGGTTTCTGGGTCCAGCTTTAAAAAGAGACACTACTAATGCTAAAGGTTATTTGGACAGAGCAGTTATAATAGCTAGGTATCACATTACAGCATGATTGGATGGGGTTTTTTGGTTTCTTTGTTGGTTGTGGTAGTATTAAAACAAACAAGAGCTGTAAATGATTCATCAGAAATAGTTCTTTAAACTGCTCTGTGCAGTTGTTCCACTTGAGTATTCATTATTTTTCTGGACATGAATACCACCTTGATAATGCTGAGATACACAGTGGAATACACAATAATCTGATGCCTCATTTTCTGCTTACTGAATTTCTGTAATAGATCTAGTGACTTTACAATACATGTTTGTAATATTAAAACTTAAAATAGGTCAAACCAGAGACATCTTTGCAATGCATGGTAGTGGAGGGCACCTACATTGTGTTCAGCTGTGCAACAGAGCAAACATTATAATCCTGCTTATTTTAGTAGCTATTTAATTGAATTGGAGTTGAAATTATCATTTTCACGGATAAGTAGTCTACTTTATATAACGACTGCAAATCACCCAGAATTTTGAGGAAGGGGTAAAGAAAATAGAGCTACTTATAAGTTTATGTTATAATGGTTTGCTTTCATGGTTTAATCAACATTCAACAAACTATTTCATGGTTGAACAAAACCATTTTAATGATAAATAGTACAGGTTTATTACTGACTAGAAGTGAATCTGTGGGGGAAAAAAAAACACAAAACAAAACAAAGTCTTCTCTTTAAACCTTATTTAAATAGAAAGCATCTAATTTGTTTCCAAATATAAACCTATTCTCTTCCATGGTCACAATATTACATGCTGTTACAGCCAAAGTGGGGGAAACAACAGGGGATGTTAATAGGAAAACCCTGTTGAAATGAGATTCCTATTCCAGTTTTGCAAACTGCAAAGATTAAGAGAGTACAACACTGGAAAAAGATGATAAGTTCTTGAGGCATTACATTAGGTGTTACACAAGCCCAAACTCCTCTACTGCTACTCTAAAAGACAAGATTTGCATACATGAATCAAAAGGAAGGCTCACACTTGCTCATGGATTCATTATTATGAACTTATAATAACAACTTATTATGAACCTTTGCTTCTGAACTTTAAGGAGTTTTGACTAGAGGATCTATACAACTTGGCAGTTAAGGTCACAAAAAGTTGCTCAATGCCAGTCATTCTCCTGTAGGGAAACAAAACAGTAAGTTTACTGCAGCCAATATGACTTCGTTATAGGTTTCATAGTGCTTCTCACATAGGGTCTGCTCTCCAGATATTACCACCATCTGTATCAATACCATATATAACAGAGGCCAAAGGACAGGTGTCCATTAGCCATTTTTTTCAATTGTGACTGACTGGTAAGAGAGAAACAGAAGGATTGTAAAGACTACCTGCTACTTTGATTATATTTTACAAATAAATTAAGATTACCTAAATGCTATATTATTTGATGTTTTTCTTGAAGACATTTAGATTAATACATTGGGGTTAAGTATTATTGTTCAGCAAATGCCCTCCATTGTGATGATTAAAAATGTGTGACTCATGGCTCCATCTTGCCTGCTACAAGATCAGAAGGATAACAGTACGTTCTTTTTAAAAGCTTTAATGGTTTGGCAAGAATTTCAAGGAAACGTGTTTTCCAATAACTGTTTTCCAGTGCATTATTTCACGGAACTTACACTCCACTCTGAGACTGGCTGACTGTATGTCAATCTAATATCCTTTCCAGGTCATAGAGAAAGGCTGGAAGGAACCTACAGAGATCCTGAACTTGAAATTTGTTTTGATGTGTGGGATGCATATATTTTATTATAAGAATATAATGTAAAACTATAAAATGTCCCTGCCATACCACTCGACCATAATGACCTGAAATGGTTGGGTAATACAGGTTGCTCACAAGGACTGTGATAGTATATTTTGTTATATTATCATGTGTTGTGTATATATTATGGATGGCATGTAAAAATAGCTGGAACAATATTTTGGAGAGCATGTTAAAAATAGTATTTGAACTATTTCTTGTATCTTACTTCCTGCATGAATCATAGTCACTAGGAAATCCTCTGCAATAGTTTCAATTTCTCTATCCTTATGAGTCCTAACAGCATAAAGCCCCTCAAAGATAGAACTGTTAAAAATGAAATTTAGGCTAGGGACAGAAGTTACACATAATCCCACTAAGTGACCAGAAACTGATTTAAATCTGTAACAGAACATAAATTCAGTGCACACAAGCCAGTTCCAAGTGGCCAAAACTGGTTTAAGATAAACCTGGTTGAATGTAGTATCAGACTTAACTGATCTGAGTCAAACTGATTTATGCAACTTGTGTCCCAGATCCCTTCCTGGTTTAAGTTAAATCAGAGTCCCACAGCATCCCAGCATGCCTTTCAGCCCTGGGCTGGGCTAGACTATCACTATTACTGCTCTGGCTGACTGAGAAGGGGGTAGGGGACTGCAGGCACAGCAGTGTCTGCCTGGCTTCCCCCTGCACCTACCCCCTGGCACCAGGGATTCCTCCACTCCCTCCCTCCTTCCCCTCTCCCAAAGCCAGCATCTGGTCATGGTCATGCCACCCCCATGCTAGCTAATGCTGAGTGGTTGCGGGGGGGGGTGCCCAATTTCACTGGAACAGGCAGACAGAAAAGTGTCCACTTAGGGCTTTCTGGAGCTAATCGACAGGTAGCTGGTAATCTCTTTCCTTTCCTTTCTTGGAAAAAACTGTTTAACAAGAGCTTGAACTAATAAGAGAGGCTTTTGTTTTCTTGATAGGCTGATAAACTTTGTGTTATCAGCTCCCTGCTGGCTCACTTGTGTGTCAGTTTGCTGCAGACAGCATAAAGAAGCAGGGAGAGGGAGATTGAAAACCTCAGTATCATCAACAGATGCAAGCAGTCCTCCCTCCCCACCCCGCACTTGCCTCAGAGTGCTAGCCAGGGGCCACATTCTGGCAACACTCCCACCCTTTAAGCAGCAAGCCAGGAAAAGCCTGGTGAGGGTTGTTTCCCCCTCTCCCTTCAGGCACACCCCGCAGGGAACTGCGCAGGCCAGGGTGGGAGTTTGCACCCCTCCCTAATCAGAGCACCCTGCCAACCTGGCCACACACACCCCCTCAGCTCAGCACTTCGCAAAGGAAGGGAGGGCTGCTCCAGCGCCCCCCTCAGCTTCTAGCCTAAGCCACTGCAGACATATGCCAGCATTGCTTGATTGAAAAATGAATGTCTATCCACTTGCAAATCAGTTTCAGTTCTTCAGGCTATACTAACTTACAAAGAATGAATCAATTCAGGGTTGGGGTTTTTGAATGTCTGCCCCTAGCCTTAACGTCTGATACATCAGGGGCTTTGTAACAGAGTAGTTTGGGCTTTTAAGAGGAAGCAGAAAGCCCTGTTGTAGAAGCTCAGCTGTGGGTAGTTAATGCAGGAGTAGGAGCAGGAGGTTGGAGCAGAGAGAGATGAGGTGGGGAAAGGGCAGTATATGGCTAGAAGGTGGACTGGAACTCAGATAAGCTTGCTTCCAAAAGGGACCAGAGCCGAAGGGCTTCTCGTACTACCCAATCAAGGGCTAATAGTTTTCTTTGCTCATTTATTTGTTTGCTGGTACAAGGATTGTGTTTGTGCTTAGAAGAGTGGCTGTGGAGCTCTGGAGGGAGCAAAGTCTGCCTTCAAAGTAGCAAGCATGCCAACCTGGTTACAGGTATCTGGGGCTATATGCAAGTACTGGATGACTTCTCTGAAAGCAAACAGTTCTTGTTCCTAGCCTTTCCAGTTCAAAGGTCTTAAGCATAAAATAGTGCTTTTTAATTTTGTAAAAGTACTAATAGTGGCCTGGGATTGAAACTTACTCCAGTCTCAGGCAGGTTTACTATATGAGGAAGAGGAACGAAGGGAAGCAGCAAGCAAGCAAACAAGGCATTACAAAATTCCACATTTTCTAGAAAAAACATTTCCTCAGTATTTTATTGTTATGCTGATTTTCAAGGAGCAGCCAGTCGAAGATCCTCACGGGTCTGGAGGAAAAGAACAATCCTCAGAGAGTTGAATTAGTCATCAGCTGATGTGGGGATGGTTATGTATATAGCCAATATCCAGTGAAATTTGTCATGATGTCATCTTTTCTGCATACAATAGGTAAGTACCTTCTCATATAAACAGAGCCTGAAATAGATATTAATGAGGGACTATAGAGGAAAGCAATGAGCTTGGAGAGATAAGGCTAGAACAAATATTGGTCCTCTCACATTCTGCAGTACAGGACGTTACTAACCTTTAAAATGCTTTGCTAAATTGAAGCACTGATGTAGTATTTTCAAAGCCTACCTGCCATGATTACTGCATTTTTGGCAGTCTTTAGTGGAGCCTGGGGGAACTGGAGATTATGTTAGGGATTTTTACCACCACAGGTCTGTCACAGTGGCTGTATCTGATGCAAAACTTCAGAAAAGGGAATGACTTCTTTTTCTAATAATGAGAAATCTAAAGCCTTATTTAGTTTCCTGAGGTGGACTGCAAAAACATTGGGTGCAGTTTTGCCTGTCACCAGAGAAGTAGTGGTGCTGCCTTGGATGAATGACACTGCAATTACACTAACAGCCCACCTCTACTAGCAGGCAGATTTTTGTGGAAAATACTATGCAATTATTTTTGACCCGTTAGGAGACAAAGGAAGAAAAATGCATGTAACCAACATAAAATACAGCCATAGCCTTGGTTCAGCCATAACCCTGGATCTGCCATACATGGAATATTTTCCTTAACCATAAATATTATAGTCAAGATGAAACGGCTAAAAACTCGTTCAATATACAATGACTCCTATCAGACACTACACTTGGGATGCAATTTAACCAGTTAATCACAACTTGAAGTGTAACCCAGTTACACATTCACTCAATTAATGGCATGACAAGAACAGAAGACAGACACAAAACTATTTCACAAACACTTGGTAATCACTAGGGCTGTGCGAGGCTTTGGACCGTGCTTCAGATCCAGAGAAGCTTCAGACACTTTGGCGTCTGAAGCAGCATGTCTAGATGAAGGTGCTGGCTTCATTAGGCTTTCCAAAGTGATTCAGAACTGCTGAAGAGCTTTGGAAAAGCTTCAGAGTCGCTTTGGAGATCCAGCCATAGAGTATAATGGGGAATCAATGAAATATCTATAATTTTGTTGGTTTTTGTCTGATTTGGGATGAAATTTGCAGGGGTGGTAGAGCCTGCTGAGATCATGACACCTGCCAAGTTTAAAAAAAGATAGATGCAGGGGTTCAGGGGGAACTGCACCACAAATTCTTGAAAGAAAACTCATGTCACATCTATGTGTTACAACACAGGGGGGTGAAAACTGCAGGGGAGTAGTCCCTGGTGAAACCACAAAGCCTGCCAAGTTTCAAGGATGTAAGTGCAGAGGTGAACTGCACCTCAAGCTGCTGACAGGCAAAACTCATGACATAGATGACCCTGTGTGTGTAAAGGTGCAGTGGACTGAAAACTGCAGGCATGGTGGCCCGTGCTAAGGCCACAAAGCCTGCCAAGTTTCAAGGACATAACTGCAGGGGTTTGGGGAAAACTGCACCTCAAGCTGCAAACAAGCAAAACTTGTGACATGGGTGACACTGTGTGTGTTAAGGTGCAGCAGGATGAAAGCTGCAGGGATGGTAGCCCCTGCTGCAGCCACAAAGCCCACCAGCTGTCAAGGAGATAGGTGCAGGGGGTTTCTGGGGCCATACACCTCTAGCTTCTTGGTGTTCCCTTAGGTAAAACTTGTGTCATGGGTGCTTGTGCAACTGTGTCTGTCTTGGGACAGGCAACTACTGCAGGCCTGGCTGCTGTTTGACCAGTTACCAACCAGTCATGATTCACTCAGGGAACAGCTCAATACATAGTTGCTAGATATTGTAACCAGTTAATTAGCAACGATTAACACCTACAAAACCACAGACTAAGGAAAGAAAAGAATCAATACAGACAACCAACTGCCCCAAGACAGAAACAAGCACCCATGTCACAAGTTTTTCCCGTCAGCAGCTAGAGATGCAGGGCCCCAGAACCCCTGCACCTATCTCCTCAACAGCTGGCAGGCTTCGTGGCTGCAGCAGGGGCTACCATCCCTGCAGCTTTCACCCTGCTGACTTTAACACACACAGTGTCACGCATGTCACAAGTTTTGCTTGTCCGCAGCTTGAGGTGCAGTGTTCCCCAAACCCCTGCACTTATTTCCTTGACAGCAGGCAGGATTTGTGGCTTGAGCAAGGGCCACCACCCTTGCAGTTTTCAGCCTGCTGCACTTTAACACACACAGGGTCGTCTATGTTACGAGTTTTGCCTGTCAGCAGCTTGAGGTACAGTTTTCCCCCAACGCCTGCATCAATCTTCTTGAAACTTGGCAGGGGCTACCAGCCCTGCAGTTTTCACCTCCCTCTGATGTAATACATACACGACATGGAGTTTTGCTTTTATGAATTTGGGGTACAGTTCCCCCCAAACCCCTGCACTGATCTTCTTGAAACTTGACAGGCTTCATGCTGTCAGCAGAGGCTACCATTCCTGCAAGTTCCATCCAAATCAGAAAAAAAGTAACAAAGTTATAGATATTTCATTGATTCCCCATTATACCCTATGTCCAGATCTCCGAGGTGGCTCTGAAGCTTCGGAGCTGCTTCAGGCAGATGGAAGTGGGAACCCAGTCTGGAGCTCTGGATCAGATCACTGACATCTGAAGTGGCCAGATCCGAAGCCGGATCGAATAGCTGCCTATTTGCACAGACCTAGTAATCATTTAACACATGCCTTAAAATGAATGTGTTCCTGGGTGAACTGCACCAGGGCAGTGGGGGAACATCAGCCACCAATTAGCTGATCAGTGGCTGACACAGACCATATGGTCCCTGATTGGATCCCCAGGGTCCCAACCCAGCTAACAATCAGCTGATTAACAGTCAACTCCAGGGACTCAAACTGACCCAGTGGGTCCCCTGAGCCAGCCAAAAATCAGTGATTGTGGGGCACATTTGCTAGTGCAAAAGGAGCCTGGGATCATGATCCCAAACTCAGTCTGCATTGGCTAGTAGAACGCAATTGGTGTCTGATCTCTGATCCCAAAATTGCATATCTTGCTGTGCATGTTGATCACCTAATGATTACCTAATTGATTAGCCATTGATTACCTAATAATTATCCCTCATACAAATTCAGTGTAGCTGATGAGCAAGAATCAATTTACAGCAGCATAGCCACTGTAACAAAGCTGCTATTTAACATTCATTTTATTCTACAATTAAGAATTCTGCAGGGTTGCAGATGGTGTTGGATCCTCAGGTACTGGCAATAAAGGCATAGCATTTCAACTACAAGATAGTGTTATAAAATCAGCTCACATAATCAGAGTTTAATTCTGTCACGATTTCTTAGCTTTTGTAAAGAAGGTGGTGCCCTCAAGTTAAAAAATGCAGAGGACCTAGTGTATTGTGTGAAAACATGAAGACACAATTTCTGCCTTAAGAGCCAACAACCTAAAAGTGCAAAAAAGCAGATAGATGAGAAATCTGGAGTTCTTCACTGAACCATGGGCATGAACTGAACTTACCTCTTTCTTTAGGCTGGCTGCAATATATATAACTACAAAATATAAACCTGAGCACAAGCTTTCTTGTCAATTTGGTGGCTCCTAGATTTCTCTGAATGATCCCTACCTGTCCCTAGAGCCGATTCTGAGCTGTATATAAAAATCTAAATGCATACACACTGTATAAGCTTGTTAATTCTGTATGTTAGCAAGACACTGAAACATTAGAATTCAGTCAATTCAGAATGCCATAGATTTCTGCCAAAAAGTCTGCTGTAAAATAGATGAAAAAGCAATGTTTTTGGTGATATCTTTTATTGGATGAACTAGATATTGGGAGAGGTATTAGAAAAGCTTTGGGGCACATAACACTCTTCTTCATGTCTGGACTAGTACCCAGATTGTGATTTCACTGGCATGGTGAATTTCAATATCCTCCATGCTGTAATAGGGTCAGAGTGTTGTAGTCATGATGATATAGGAAATATAGGAGAAACAAGGTTTTTTTGTGATATCTTTTATTAGACCAACTGTATAGCCTTTGAAATGGATTCCAACTGCACAGTTGGAAGGGCACTTTGTGCCCAAAGGCTTATCTAACATCTCTCCCAACAATGTAACTGGCCCAATCAAACCTTGTTTCCCATATATCCCTAGACCATCAAAATGACAACCCTACAACACTGCTAATACTGTAAAACAATTACATTTTCACTTGACAAGCTTATGGTTGGAAGATCTGGTCAAAGTTTAGTATATTGAATCTTGAAGTAGTATAGGGGGCTTGAGGAGAAATAGGAAGGAGAAAATATTTGGAATGGGGCTTTTTGATGTTTTGGTAGTAAAGTATTTCCATATAAAAGCCTCATTGTGTGACAGAAGTCTTTGAACCTGAATCAGAACACTGAAAGTCTTCCCCATTCACTTCAGTAGGATGTGTATTATATTGCAGTTTTCATGAGATGTAGCTCCCAGAGTTTGTGCTTAGGAGAAAATAGTCAAAAATTTGCTTCAGTTTTTGTTTTGTAGCAACCTGAACTTCTGTACATTCACAGAAGACTGATGACTCACCAGAGCTTCCAAGTAGCAGAACGCCACTTCAAGTCCTTGGTATGAAGACATCAATCTTGTTCAGATTTCTTCATAGATTGTAAGGCCGGACGGGACTTTGGAAGATCATCGGGTCCAGCCCCCTGCACCAAGCAAGAAATCATGATTATAATTTTTTATTACAACATCCTTGTCATCTGAAGCTCTGTATTTTTGCAGATATAAGAAAATAACTCTGAATGGGTAACAAACACCAGAGTTCAAGTTTCAGCACCTCTTAGTTCAAAGTTGTCTTTGAATCACAAAATATCGCCAGAAATCTCACGGTGATATTTTCTCTCAAGAGTTCCGGAACTTTTGGTCAGGCCTACTGAAGCCAAACCTCAAATTAGAAATGAACTAAAAATGTACAATATGAATTCTCATTTAGATGGTTAATGCCTCTGAGTTTTGAGGAGGTAAAGACTTTTTAAAAAAGCTTCCATCCATCCAGTTTCAAAATTCAAAATTTGGAGGTGCTCAGATCCAGCATTTTGGTTGTATTTCTATTCAGCATCAACAACTGTTAGAAGTGAGTCAAATCCTGGAATAGTGTTGTTTTTACACAAATTTCATCCATCGTTCACTTTTACCTTCATCAAATAAGATTGTGGCCAAGAAACCAAGACATATTGTTAAGAAAAAAAAAAAACCCGAAGCAAACAAAAACCCTCCAATAACCAGAAAGTAGTTGATGAATAAGAAGTAACTACTGACTTTTCTTGTGCTGATTGTTCTTTGAGGTTGATGCTGACTTTTGCAACAGCAATCATCACAAAGGAAATAAATCATAACCACTCACAAATGACAGCCATCTGCCAGCACCAATGTGAACTGCATTGAGCAAATGACATCCCAAACCAGTGTCTTCCAAGTTCAGGTTTTTTACCTAATCAGACTAGGAAGAATGAAGCCCTCATTAACTTGAGCACTTTGTCATTAAGGAACTTTGAACAGGAGCATTTTTGCTATCTGAACTAGAAAATGAATAGCTATGCTCACAACTGTGAGCAATGCTTACAACTACAACAGGAAAACCGTTTATCCACCTCTGCATTGTCAATTCAAACTCCAACTTCTAACAGCTGAAGCGCTGTCACTAATTTCCTCACCAATTTCAAGCTAAAAAAATGGGAAGACACCAGGGATCCGGGTCTTCCATTTGCTGCAGAAAAATGCAAATTTTTCCCTTTAAGAAGAGAAAAATGTGGGAAATTATAGGTTTCCCCTTGCAGGCAAACAGAGTTCTACACACATGTGGCAGCCAGGCAAAGTAGTGGAGAGCAGCTCCCTCCAGGTAAGTCTATGAAGGTGGGGGACAGGGGAGCAGGACAAGCAATGCATCGGGGGCGGGGGGATGCACAGAGGGCATATGCCTCTGTGATTTCAGCACCCACAGTGAGGACACAGAACTGCAGCAGGACTAGACCAGCTGTGAAGGAGCCACCTCCATGCCCCAGCAGGCAAGCTGATTTGGCCCAGCTGCAGCCCCATACCCCACCGTGGGTGCAGAACTTTGTGGGGCACATGTCCCCCCCACCACCACCACTCCCCACCACATCACCTGTGGCCCCTCTGCCCCATCATTTGTACCCACTCCCCCCTTCCCACACACCCACTCCTTTCCTTGCACATGGGGGGGATGAGGGCAGGGGACAGTGGGTTAGGAGTGAGGGGCACGAGCAAGGGTAAAAATGATATTAAATTAGAGACTGCATATCAGTAATTTAAGGGCCAAAAAAAATCCAAGAATGTTGCAATTATCCTCAAAACAAAATTATGAAGTTGGAATTCAGAGTTAAAATAAAATCTGCAAAAATGCCAAACATTGGTAAGCTACCCAAACTCAGTTTGCAGATATTCAATATCAGCCATAACTTCAAGTTAGAAGGCAATATACATTTTCACATGTCCTTCAGAACAAAAACATGAAGTTGTCATTAAAAAGATGATTAGTTTCCTCTCTTGGCTTAAGACTGTTAAAAACTATTAATACAATAAAGTCACCAAATCTGGAAATACTTGTGATATGTGAATGGTGCCAATGATGATGGCCTAAGATACCACATACTGCATAATTAAATCATTCTGCTGAACACAGATTCTCTCTATTAAGGAGATTACAAAACTGCAATTTATATGGTAGTTTAGTATAAATCTAATCTGCTTTACAGGTATCTGGAGACTACCCTTTCCCATCTATAATGTCCTTCATCATTCAGCCTATTGTACAAGCCATCTCCAGTGTTCTTGCTACATCTATGATAGATTTCTTTTTGTTTATGTTTGTTTCTCAGTGGAGCACAGCAAGCATGTCTTATTTTCTTTTTCATTATATACTCCATTCACTTCTGTCCTTGTATTTTTATGTTGAGAACTGTTTCCCAGGTGAAAACAAAAGCTTGCAAACAGACAGTTTGTCCGAGCCATTCCACAGACTTCAGACACCTTTATTTTTTAATTTAAAAAGTAATTTTCCTTCTTTTTAGAAGGCAGCTTCTTTGTTTGTCTACAAGAACAGATGCAACAGTCAACAGTGAAATAGATACTGAACTTAAACACTAAACTTTTTCTAGAGATGTCATCTTTAGTTCTGTCCCTTTGCCCATTTAAGAGCAGACCTTAAAGAAGATACATAACCAGCAATGTACCAAACCACTTCCTGGTTAAACTGGGCAGATGAGAGTGCTCAATACCATATTTTACGAGAAACCCTCAGTACTTAGCCTTAAACATGTAGCTCACCAGCTGCTTGAGTCTACCAACAGATATAAACTGCAATATAAACTGCTTATATTGTTCCTGTGCTTGATTTATGTGGGATATTTATGATTTTATTAGGCTCCTTATACCTAATAGGGACAAAACTATTTCCCAGGTTATTACATGACAATGCATATATAGAGATAAGGTAGATTTCCACCTTTAACTGTTTAGCTACATGAATAATTTTAATTGAATATGCCAAAATCCACAGTGATATACATTTTTGCAGGCTGATCATTTTGAAAGCTAAACTATGAAACCTTCAATAAAAAAGCAGGTATTCATAAGCCAACAAACCAGCCACATAGTTAGAATCATCATGTAGGCTCTCACAGCACCTTAGGTCTCAATTACTGCAGCATCCTTTTCTCTCGCCTTGACACATGCAAACTGACCCTGTTCATACTCAGCAAGAGTGCATTGCCCTGTCACCCACTGTGACAGAAGCAGGCCCCAGGGGCAGCTGTGACACTCCCTAGGGGCCACGCGGCTCCTGCCCTGCTCTGGCTCCTTGGGTACCCTCCCTTTTGCTCTCTCTATCCTGCCGCACCTTGCTGGTATTGACTAGAAAAGAGGGGGCCTGCCCCAAGGTCCCCGAGTGAAACCTTATCTAGTATTTGTCTCTGGGTCCCTCCCAAACCCAACTGATCCCCATCCTGCCTCGCAAGTTCTAGGTGGGGCCCTCCTGGCCTGTCAGTGCTCTAGTGCACCAGTTGCCTTAAGAGTTATTTCTGGTTTCCTTTCACCCCTGCATCCACACCCATGCCTTGCAGATGTTACCAGTTATTTTTTCAGTCAGGCACCCTGCCCCAGTCCAGTGTCATGCCTCCTCAGGCCAGCATGCCTTTGTTGGGGCTTCAGCCTTCCCAGCCTCCACCCCTTTTCTCTACCTGGGCTCTGTATCCTAGGCCCACTGCAATGGGACTTGGCTTATGGGCTCCATTTGCTCCTCTAGGCTTTGGGCCCCTAGCCATGGCTCCTGCCCCTTTTGGGCTCCAGCCCCTGGCTCCAGTTCTTGCCCCTCTCAAGCTCTGGCCCCAAGCCCTCCCTGCTTCAAGCCAGCTCTACTGCCTTTCTAGATCAGGCTTTGGACCTCTAGGATTCTGCCTGCCTGTGTCATGAGCCTGGCCCCTGGCAGGGCTCAAAACACCATGACATTACAGACTCAGGCACCCCTGTGGCTTAAACCTCAGCATGCCCCTTAGGCACCCCGCTTGGGCTTAAGTCTCAGTACACCCCTCAGGCACCTTATACCCCCTTATAGCAACTTCTAGTCCGCTCATCAAATATGAACAGAAACACTAGCCCACTGGCTGCATAACAAAACTCTCTCCAAACTAGGTCATACTTCCTTACAAGCTATAAGTTCTTTACTTGCTGCTCCCCATGTATCAGCCAGTCACTCTCCTGCAGCCATCCTGCTCAGGAGCTCCTCTCCTTGCTGCCTGCAGGGCCAGTCTGGTTGCCTGGTCTGAGTATGGCACTTGCATGCCTCCTAAAGGCTACCCCTTCCTGTCAGGTGGCCCTCCAGCCACCCACAGGGGTTTCCGTTCTGGGCCTGATGACTAGTCTGCCTTGCCCTGCAGCGACTTAGCTCAGCTGCCTGCAGCCATCTTAAAGTAACAAGAATCCTCTTGCTTCCTGTTACACCCTTCCCTCTGGTTGCTTTTAAAGGATTGATTTTCTCTATTGCATCATAAATAAGCTATTTGGCTTTGTTTACAATGCCTTTCCTGGACTACCCCCATCTGATCTATCATTTTTAATGTACTGTCAAGATGTTGACTCCCCACCAAGTGGTCCATGATGCCAGCTGCCACCCCACCATTTGATAAATTTTCCAGTAAGCACTTTTATGCTTTCTCCCAAAGTTCTCTGCATGCATAGGAGGTTTTAAACCAATTCATAGTTCTCCCTTAGAACTTTTCTGTTCTATGACATCTAACAAAAAATGTTACAGCAGTTCTCTGCAAACCTTCAGTCAAACACTGTCATGCTGACCAATATTGTTCCCTTGATTCCTTCCATTCTTTACACCACTCTTTTTCTATCTGTTACCTCCTGCTTTGTATTTACACTGAAAATGCTTTCAGGGCAGTGACAGTCTCTTTGTTTTGAGCTTGAACAGCATGTACCACAGCAGGGTTCTGCTCCATAACTAGGAGTCCTGAGCAGTATGGAACAACCATTATTACTGTTATTTATTATGACTGAGTCCTAGGCAGAATGTAATGAATATGGAGATGATGATGATGCAAAGAATTCTCAGAAAAAAGAGCAACTAACTCACTGAGCAACAGAAAGAAACTGCTTGCTGCATACACCCCACCCCAGAAGTTTGATGCTAACAAACATGCCATTTTTTCTTTTTTTTGAATTTTATTTTGAAATATGAAGGAATACTGATGTTCCCTGAGACTAGGCACAATATTATTCCTGATTAAGTCAGAGGCTGTTGTGTCACACGAATTCCCTACAAATAGCAACTGGAGTTTACTATATTTTCTCATGTACAACACACCCCAAGTAAGATGTATGCCTTCTTTTTGGGAAGGCAGAATGAAAAAACAATTTTTTTTCAGAGTTGTGGCTGCAACAGAGCAGGTGCAGACTGACTTACTGACTTACACTACATTTCCTATTTAATTAAAAGCTCATTCCCTAGCTGCTGTTGAAGACTGGTCTTCATGTATGGATCTATGATTTCAAACAGAGCTAAAGAGTCTTTATGGCTGTGAATTAGTAGAATAGAGACCAGGAGCAGCTATCAGACAGCAAATTTGCCCTGAGAAAGGTTAGATTGATTAGTGGACCATGAAGGAGAGGTGATCATTAACACCTTCAGACTGAAGAAAAATGAGCCTTTAAGTTAACAAATTCCCTCAGCCACTTAAACAGTAATGCTACTACTATTGCACTATGGAGCAGGAATCAAAGCAGGGTTCTTCTACTCTGGAGAGAAACTTAACTTCTCCATTGAAGACATGACCCCAATTTTGGGGGCTGATTTTTTGGGAAAAGATGTGTGTGGCTTCCAAGTAAATATGGTAAGTCATGCCCTGTAACATCAAAATCATTGTATGGATCTTTATAAAAGAACAAACTGACTTAGCCATGAGAACAATCTTAAAAGTAACTGCATGAGCTGTACCTTTACTCTTGTCCCCTATTCAGTTAAGCAATGTTATGAAATCTTCAGGACAGGAATTAGAGTTGAGAGTTTAAAGGCAAATCTAACAGATTGAGATGTTCATTTAGCACAGATACCTATAAATTGACTTACAGCAGGTTTTCTATATTGTCTCCACCACCATAATGTCTGAGTGCCTCATACTTTTCATATGTACTCAACACACTGAAGCTCTATGGGGTACAGAAGTGTTACTAGCCTAACATCAAAACTGGGGAACAGAGGCAGAAAGATTAGGCACCAGGAACTCAATAATATTTAAATGCCTACCTTCAGCTAATGTACACTAATGCAGCTAAGTTGACATATGTGTAGCAACATTGGTTTATACCACTTAATAATCAGGGGGTTTCAATATACTTTCAAAATTTTAATCTATTTTTTAAATTTTAATAGTACCTCAGGCATTCAGAGAAAGAATACACATTTACCATTTACTCTTAAATTGGACATACAATGATTTCTCTTACATTATGTTATCTGTTATAATGTTTTTCATAACATCGAATACTGAATAACATACCAAAAAGTGTTTTCTGTTAGAAGCATTCAAGGTTACCCCTTATAGATGCATGTAGCACTGTAACCACAGTTATAGTTCATGCAGTGGGTAAACTACTACAAGGTGTTAAAACATCTTTGAAAGGTTATGAACAGTTCAATAACCTGCATTGTATTGAAGAGAAGAACTACCTGCTGGTGTTTCCCTAGCAATCTCTAGGCAAAGGAATTGAAAGAAAGGAACATAAAGACAAACAGTGGTCTCCCAAAGTACTACTTCTACATGCTTTCAAAGCAGGCTCTGACAACACCAAAGACATTTCTTCAAAGCTTAGACTGATTTTATTTACTATTGCATTTTACTTTATGGATTTTTTTCTCACTTTCTTTTTGAACAAAATAAACAAAAGTTTGGAGTTATAGCTTATAACGGGATCAGGAAGGAACTTTGTAAGTTCAGATCCGTTCATGTTTCTGATCCAGCCAGAATTCATAAAACATTCCTGCATTCACTCCTTGGTGTTCCCTTAGGCCAGGATCTGTAGGACTTTGACAAAACTCCTCTCTTTCTAAGGGTGGCTATGCAAATTATTCTGACTGCTATATTATTTGCTTTTTGGCAAGGAGAACTTCCTTGAACACTGTAAAGAGCTTTTCAGTCTATTCTTTCTAATATATACACAAGCACAAGATAAATCCCTACGTTAATCTCAAAAAGATTTAGTCTCTTGTCCACTCATACAAATGGCAACAGGTTCCTTCTGTTACCATAATAACAAAAGCAATCCCAATCTCAAGGAAATGGTGAAGAAAATGGACTAACCAGCAGTTTTAAGATGAGTGAGAGGGGGAAACTGATGAAACACTACATAAATCCTCTCTTTCTTGCTCCTAGAGAGCCACTGCAGGATTTCTGGTAATGGGTTGATGCAATTATTCGCTCACTGAGTGATGCAACTATAATGGAGCAGCTAGTGGAAGGGTTCTAAGATTGTCTGCTGTAGTAATAAATTGTTGATAAAAAATCCAAGTTTGCTATTTTGGCACACAAGGAAACAATTAGTATCCTATCTAGTAGGGCTGTGCAAAATTTTGCCTGGCATTTCATTTTAAAGCTGTTTCGATGCGTTTCAAGCTTGAAACAGCAAAATCAAAATGAAACAAAAGCCTTCAAAACAGCTTCAAAACAAGATAAGGGAACTCAAAATGTTTTGAAAAGTTTCGAGTTTGAAGCCAGGCTTACTGACCTCAGCGCCAGTCCCAACAGACAGCACCCTCCTCTCATCCAGCAGGGAGATTGGGGGCTTGCCCATACCACCAAGAGGGCTGCAGGGGATATGCCGGAGTCCTCCCAGGGGTGCAGACCCAGAATCTGCCTGCCAGATGACAGACTGGTGCTGGGCGAATCGGGGTAACTGTCCTGGGCCCCACGCTTTGGGTGCCCCCACAGAGCCAGGTGGAGTGGCCATGGCAACTCTGTGCTGCTGCTGCCACCAGCTTTGTGTCTGGCCGCTCACTACCCCCCGCCCCCCTGGCAATCTTCGGCAGGGATCTTCCTGGCGCTGGTCCCAGGCAGCAGCTCCTGGCTTCTCTCATCTGGCAGGGAGATCGGGGCCCACACCCCCAGGAGTACTTGGCACAGCCCCCAAAGCCCTCCTGGGCATGCAGACAAACCCCTGATCTGCCTGCCTGCTGCATTTATGTTTCCTCATAATAACCTATGGGCAAAACGTTGAAACAGCAAAACAGTTTTGACTAAATGAAATGGAACGAAACAAAATGAAACAAAACACTGTTCTGTCAAATCATCAAAATAGAAGTCGAAGCAGAATGGTGTTATTTCTCACAGCCCTACTAGCTAGCACACTATTGCATGCTATGACTTTATAACACAGGCGGTACTCCAAGATGTACCCCCTCTCCAATTGAAGGGATCAGAGCAAGTACACAAGAGACCCTCCTCCCTTTATAGAGCAGAGCCAGATCACTAATGGGGACTTAACCATATACCTTTTAATGAGGGAACACAGTGGGAACATAACAAGTATAAACCCGGAGGGGGAGGGGCATAGGGACACCCCAAGGGAGCAGGATTCAGTAAAGGTTAGATGCTTACAATCATAAACATATTCATCCAGTGGACAAAAGACAGGGTTAACAAAATATAAAACACAAACAGCAGAACAAACAATACTGGTTGGCAAAATGTAAGGGGCACAAAATAAAAAACATCAAATAACAAGGAATATAGGGCCTAGGTACCTGGAAGAGTAGGGGAAAGAGGGAAAACACAATAACCCGTTTCTACAAGAATTTCTCTCTGTCACTTCATTCACCCTAATTCATCCCAGCTGGGATTTGAACGCAGGGCTCCCATGTGGTGGGCAGAAACACTACCACTAGTATTACTCCCAGTGCTAGGGGTCTTGACCTTCCAGGAGCCCCTGCCTCATGTCAAGCTTCCTGGCCTCTTATTGGAGGAGCTGGAAGCAAAGCTGGGAACCTCTCAGGTTGCTGCTCAGATCCTTGCTGGAGCCGGGGAGCCTCTCCTGCTGGCCACAGCCTCTCCTAGGGGATCCTGGAGCCCAGTGGGGAGCCTCTCCTGCCACTGCACACCACACTGCTGAGGGTCCAACTGCTGCCTGTAGGTCTCACTCCTTCGGGTGCTTCTGGGGCAACTGCTCCCACCCTGCTGGCCCAGCTCTTACCAGCTCTTTGAAACTCCTTCCTTGTGGTCCCTCACTGGTCTTCCCTGAGTCAGCTGCGCTGTCCCTTTTATCCCCCTCCAGGTGACCAAAGGGGCCAATCAGGGGACATGGAGAGTGAGTCTCTGGGGCCTGTTTGGTGGGGAAAGGGAATTCCAAGCCTTCCAATCATCTTTTACCCTTTCAAAACCCCTAGGCTAAATCACTACCAGCTAGCCCATCACATCTTCAATGCTCAAAACAGATTTTGACTAGAATAGGGTGGCAAAGAGTACCCTTAAAAACCTTGTTATGGCTCTAGTTCCTGGATGCTTAAAATAATTTATTAACTGATCTTACCTTCCACAGCTCCCTTAGGAACCTAAAACAATAGCAGACTTGAAATACAATTTAAAGGAGGCAATTTCTCACCCTTTTCCTAGTTCAGACAAAACCGAAGCTTCCTGGATTACTTCCAGTTTGGCTCTCAATCTGTTTGAAGACAGGAGGAAAAAATGGTGCCCTGATTTTATTAAAAGTGAATTTATCTAATGAAGAGTTATGACCAGGTTGTAATTCACGTGAAGACCATTTGTGCACCAACAAGGAACATCTCCTGGTTCTCAGCAGGAGCAGCTGCAGCTAGAAATCCCATCATTCCAACTGGTGTTCATGGAGAGGGGTGGAAATTGTTTATCCAGGTAAGTTTAGAGATATTTCTCTGCAATTAAAATCAGACACAGGGCCCATCTACATGAGACAAGCTGCCTAATTAGTTCCACGGTAAAATCTCAGTGTCTATAACTGCAGCCCTATTAGGCCACAATAAACTTGGAAGGTTAGTACTTGGAAACTAACTCCATAGTAGGTTACTACTTGGAAACACAAGTGATTGGAAACACAAGAACTATCCTACAGTGGCATTCTCTAGTGCACAGTAATGCACGTGTAGAAACTGATGGGGCTGGCTGGGGCACAAGAGTGCTTCAAGGTGGGAGCTGCCTGCTGGCTAGCCCCACACTGGAGCATCCCTGTGCCCTATCCAGCCCCTCTGCAGCACATTGAGTCAGGGTGGCACAGCCCCAGGCTGGCAGGATGACACCCAGGGCCCCCTGCCAGTCAGGGATGCTCCACCCCAGCTCAGTGTGCTGCAAGAGTTTATTGCATCATATTAATTTCACAGGGCAACATGCTCACAGCCTGAACTTACTCCCAGTGGCGGAGTTCATGTAGTTTTAAATAAAAGCATAATTGGTCCTATTGTGACATGGGTACAGCTTTACAAAAGTGTTAAGGGCCATGTACAGACATTCAAAAAACCTGAGGTAGAATCAATCCATTTATG
Organism: Crocodylus porosus; assembly: GCF_001723895.1. Taxonomy (NCBI): domain Eukaryota; kingdom Metazoa; phylum Chordata; order Crocodylia; family Crocodylidae; genus Crocodylus; species Crocodylus porosus. Next base: position 9,947,437 of record NW_017728921.1, read on the forward strand.
CAGTTTTCTGTTACTGGCGTAGATTAGATTGGTAGCAGACAAAACACACATTCGCCCTTTGAAGGGGGAAGGGGGCAAATTTTAGACCAGGTTCTGCAATTTTCAAAGCAGTCTATGTGTGCCAAACATCTGTTCTGTTACAGTTCCAGTCACTGATACCAATAGAAGTGTAATATCTATACATGTGTCACCAAGCCAGATAAATTGTCCCCAGTTAGCCCTACTTACCCAAGTAGGCCTGGCTGCTAGCAGCATGACCACTTCCAGTTGCCCACATGGGCATGGTTGCTGCTTATTTGCTCTTTCAGTGCCCCATGGGTTTTTTTTAATGGGATGGAGGACTGGGCAGCTGATCTCGTGTTTGTAGTTTCCTTTTCCCTAGGTCTTGCTTGTTGGCTCTCTGATTTCATCTTTGTTTCCATTTCCTGCCTCCTGATTCATTGTTCCAGACCTCAGCCTAGACCCTTTTGCTTCAGAATGAATTTCTGGTTCCTGAACCCTTCGCTGAAGACACCTGTCTTCTGACAGCCAACTCCTAGCATTCTGCTATAGGTTGATGAGTGCCCATTTCCTGGCACTGTACAGCTGCAGCTGGGTGCCCCCGTTAACGACTCCAGGTTGAATCCTTGCTTCCTGTTCTTGCCTGCCTCCCTGACTCCCCCTCCCCCGGCTGCTGGTTCTCTACCTAGGGTGACTGCTTATTTCTTGGTCTCTTATAGACACTGAACTCCTGACCTGCCTGCTCCTGATCCCCTAACTCTAGTCAGGGCCCTTGTGCCCAACCTTATCTGTCCCTGATCTCTTGTGTTGCAACCCTCTAGGGGGAAGTTCTGACTAGTTCTTATGTCCTGGTCATACCCCTGACAACAGGTGCATAAAAAAGCCTTTTAGGGGGTGAGTGAGATTTACAAAAGTGATTTAAGTGAGGTTGGTGTCTAACTGTAACTGAAAAAAGCAGTATACAGCTGTCTCTGAAGGTCAAAGGGTGAGCATCTGACCCAAAGATCCGTTTCCTAACTATCATCTCTAAGAACAGATAGCATTTTCCCTTTCTTAATAAATTTAGTTATGAACATCTGAGTTCTCCCTAAATGGCTGTAACTAATAGTTATAAGTAGCAACTGCTACTGCAGTGAGCTCTTCACCTCTTTATAATGCTACACAGAAACTAATTAAATATTCATAACTCTTATGATCAGGATATTAATCTTAGATTGATGCTAGATGAAAGGATAAATATCCATTTTATATCTAAATCGATAAATGCACTTGAATTATATTTGAGTATGGCTCTAAACTTCCCCAAAATCTGGAGGATTCACAAATTCAGGGTTTGACTTAAGCCTAATTCTAAATTTGATTGTGACTGTCACTTCTTGAACAGTGAGAAAAACAATTGCTTGCTCTGTGTTCCTAAAACACCTATAAAAGCACTGTAGAGCTGGTCAGTAATGTAGTACCTACAATATTTTATTACTTAATCAGTCTTTCCTTACAAACAGGAAGGGTCTTTAGCCATGGATGAACTGTAGCCAACACCCTCTATCGAAATGTCAGAGCTGCTGAAATGCTCGAGTCCTTGTAGAGATAGATTATCTGACAAATTGCAGGGTTTAACAAATGACTTTCAGTTAGAATCATGCCGAATTACTGGGACTTGCATGTAGCTGTCAAAGCAAAACATCTTCTGGTTGTTGGTGTACACACAACAAGCAAACAATGTCAGGTGAAGAATAAAGGGGAGATGTCTCAAAACTACTTAAGTGATTTAGGAACAGATTCCATTAAGAGTCAAAGGGACTTTTGCTCCTACTTTTCTGGGGCATTTTCCTACCTAATTCCATCCTAGGTAATACAAATACAGGCTTAAATTAAGGGAAGTTCTTGTGCAAATGCTTAACTTGAAGACAAAAGCTGGTTAAAGCACTTTTGACAGGACATCTTTCCATCACAAAATGCCATCCTGGCACAGGAGATGAGCAGATGTGTCATGGGAATCGGTAAGTTACAACAAAAAGTTTTAAGGGGAAGAGGAGACATTTCATGCTGATGCTATAACATTGATTTACTTCAACTTTCATATTTAAATATGTCATTATATTTTAATTCAATAAGTATTATATATATATATATATACATACATACATATATAATTCTAACATTTATTGACTATATATATGTACATAGTATAGCAGTCAAAACAAAATATTTTGATGGCTCAATTTTTTTTTAATGTTGGCTCATGCATTTTTTTTCATTCTAATTCAGAACAATTTCTCCTCCCCTCTCCCCCCCGCAAGTGTTCACATCCCCTGCAGAATAGAAATTCCACAACCAGTCAGTCCTGCTTAAGAGCCTGATGCGTAAGTGCTTTCTATATAAGGCCATATTGTCAATTATTATATTTATCAACAATGTTACTTCATTGAAACCAACAGTTACTGAAGTCCATAAGGCTGCAGTCTGAATCAATCTGGCCCTTTGGGCCTAATAGTTAAATGGTACTAAAGCATCCCTTTTGCTGCCAATGAAATTAGAGAGAGCTGTAACTACTTGGGCGTTTTTCCAGTATTTAAGAAACTAAGGCAAAACGATAGAATGAGCAGAAATATTAACTGAGATACTACCTTTCACTCTGGCAATCAATTATTAAAGGCATGTAAAAATGGCTTTAATTAAAACATCTCACTCCATTTCTCTCATGGTTTGAAGCCATTCATAATAAACAATTCAAGAAGTCTTCAGGCTATCAATGAAATCCTAATGGCTTCATTTAGCCTTTCAGACTTTATTACACTAGTTTTACTATGTTTCTTCTAGTTCTCACTAAAAAGACTGACCAGGAAGACTGAGACGGCTAAAGTATATAGCACATGATTGTTTTTTCTCACAAAGTGCTGAAAAGAAAAAGACATGAACGGCAACCCACAAGGTTTTGAATGATGGAGCGGATCCTTATCTGATGTTAAATGGCACATATTTCTATTGCCAGTAGAGCTACACTGATTTAGACCACCTGAGATCTGCCTAATTATTAGTTCAGGTAAGATACCATCACACACTTTGAAAACATTTTACAGGAAACAAAAAGGGTTTTCTCCCCAGTATCTGAAAATCTAAGGAGAAACCTAAATGTCTCATTACATTTATGGTGTGAACTACTCTTACACAGGTAATATATTTTTACTTTGATCTGCTGAATATTTAACAGTGTGGGTTTTTTGTCTACAAAGTGCATGCTATCTTTTTCTCTTTTGGATAAGGGTCAATATCGACTTGGCTCAGGTATGACCACTATACCATGACAAGATTATTTGGGTAATTATGATATCTTTTATTAGACCAAAACATACTGAATTCACCCAAAGAACCTTGCCTGTTTATGTTCTTAGACCAACACAGCTACAATCTACACCCTTGACCACTATAGCATAATATTCATAGATTTCTGTCAAGTGGCCAGCTGGGTAGCTCGCCCTCCCAAGAGTCCTTGCGACCTTTTCTTTTGTTTTCTCCTCCTCCAGAGAATGGATGATCTAGATGTGTATTTCCATAGGACCTCAGCCCACTGGCTGAAGTGAGGGATGAGTCTTAGACGGAGATCTACACACCCACGTTCTCACCTGCCACGTCTCTGGTGTTTATAGGAGTATGTTCAGAACTCGGATGTGCAGTTCTGCCTGGTCTTCATCCGCTGTCCTATGATGCTGAGGGCTCCACCACCCCTACACCCTCGCCCGGTCCACCGGTAGTCGAAGCGTCCTCGGGTTTGTATTCAGCCGCCGGGTTCCTCCCCGGGGCCTTTACCTCAACAAAAAAATGAAAGGAATCCATGCCTCCTGTCCTGGAGGATTGTCAACCATCTTTTGGCAATAGAGAAACAAAACATCAGCACAATTCTCTCCTTCCCCTGTTCATGTTCTTATGATCGCGCCTCTTGCACCTTCTATTGGGGTCACCACAGTACCCTCATCTCATTGAGGCCATCATTTATAATTTTTCCTTGTACCCCTTTTAGGGTCATTACAGTACCAGGCTTCAATATTGCCCCTCTATTTATGGTACCTTTTCTCCGTGGGGCTCTGCCAGCTGCTGAGGAGGTCGCAGGCAGTTCCTGACCCTGCCACTCCACCGTACCTTCCTCTAGAGCTCCTCCAGGGAGTTCTCTCTCTGCAGGAGCCTCTTGCCAGTCCTCCACGTGGCTCTCACAGACTCCACCAGCTTTGTTCAGCCTGGCTCCTTTGCTTCCAGTCCTGTGCTCTCCCCTCCTGCCTACTCCAGGCTCCTCTTTCTACTGAGGTTCGAGTTCCCCGCTCCTCCCCTCCAGAAACACCTGGGTATGAAGGGTTTCAGCCGGGTCCTTTGGGGTTGTGGGTCTAAGGTAGCTGCCTCTGATCTTGGCACTAGCTCTCTCATTCTCTCACAATTTCATAGACATTAGGGCTGGAAGGGAACTCATGAGATCATCGGGTCCAGCCCCCTGCCCAAAAGGCAGTAAATCAGCTGAGGTCAGATGACCCCAGCAAGGTAGAGCATCCAAGAGTTTCTTGAAGGTATCCAAAGTAGGTGCTTGCACCACTTTTGGGGTGAGTCTACTCCAGAATCTGGAGACTCAGACGGTAAAGCCATCTATACCTGTGGTCCGGTTCAAACTCATATTATATTTTGATTTAATATTGGTTACCCAAAACTCTTGGCTTAAGGGGCCAAACTATCATTATCCTTGGGTGAAATACTGGTTGGCATAGGCTTGCCATAACCTTGGTGTAAATGTCCCTATTCCTGTAAGGTACATAAACTGAAAGTTTGTACTTCTTCTATGGCTCTGAAAATTTGTAAGCCAGGCATTTCAAACTTGCACTTGGTCTTGCAGTGGCAGGTCCAGTGGTGGCAGTGAATACGGATGTAGTGAAGAATGGCAGTACCAGTGGGTCAAGACATAGGGAGAGGCCCAAGGTGGGGGTCCACTTGTTGCAGGATGAATTCAGGACTGCCTGCAGCAGCGAGCCAAGCTTATCTCCAAAATCCATAGCCAGTGGGGCTGGCCAAGGGGCCCCAACTTCTGGTGGCCTGCCTGTAGCCAGATGGGCCAGATGGAGAGGCTCCACTGACCATGTTTGACACCCCTTCCTTAAGCCAAGGCTGCTTATTATTACAAATTGAGCAGTGGTTTTGAGATATGAACAAACTACTACTATATGTTACAGGCTATGGTGATATGTTACAAAGAATAGCTCATTCCACAGGTCTCGAAGTCTCTTACAAACTGGCGTACAAACAACAGTATATATTTAGAAGTTGTGCAACCCACTGAATTCATACACCTGTTGGAACCTGTAACACAGCAGCTGTGTACAACACTCAGCAACATTACAGAGCATCTAAGGTCAGGAAGGACACTCTATCTAGGCTGAAATTACAGGAACATCCATAGAAACAAATTTAATTAACTGAGCTGAAACTGGGCTAGGACTCGAGGGCTAATGCTTTCTCCTCTTACCTAAAGTGCCGTTGTTTGTTTAATATCCACCATCACTCAGCACTTTGGCTTCTCACCTATTCCAAAATACACTTCAAACATGCAGTGCTTCTTAATTTCATGAAAAAGTGTCCTTCAGAAAGGAAAGCATCACTTGTTAGTCAAACCTTGCTCAGCTGGTGTCTTGTGAGTGCAAACACATTTAAAGTCATCAATCTCCAAAGAATTAAAAAATAAATAAAACTTTCAATATGGGCTTTCAAACCTTTCTATAGAATTTATAAGAAAATTACCCCTTTTATAAAATTCTATATATGATTTAAAACCACACAATATCCAATGGATCTAGTTATTAAATTCTATATATCTTTAGAGTAATCCCTACAGAATGCTACTGAGTTTCCACATAACCCTACAGATTAAATTACTACTACATTTTTGGCATTAAGGCACAAGGATAGACTGGAACCCAGGCCACCAGAAGAAACCATAACTATCTTACTATAAAGTGAATAGAAACATCTTTTCTGTCTTGATTCATCAACTCATGCATCTGTGGCAGTTAGAAGTTATTTCCAGATACAGAGAACAGCAAAGTTTTCTGGCAGAGGCTGAGGTATCCATTATTCCTAATTTTATGTACTGGTCAATTTCTCAGAAGAGATGCAGGTATTACACATTCAATTTCTTTTTGAACCTATATTAAGATTCATTTGTTTTTAAATCCAACCATGACTGGCTTCACTTTCAGCAAGTTAATAACTTTAAATTAAAAAACTTTCATAATCACAGCAATGAAAATTGAGAGAGATGCAGTATTCATTCTCTTCTACAGTGATATAGCTTCTTCGGTTGTCATCAGGTTACATGAGAAGTACTGTTAGTAGCTGGCTCAAAAATAACATTGCAATTGTCAATATTTAAAATGAAAAAATTAAGTGAGAGAGAAGAATTATGAGCTCCCTGCTCAACATGGGAGCCAGAAGATTTTGATTTATCACTTATTTCCTGTAGTGTACAATGGATACTTGTAAGAGCTGAGGTATCTAAAAAGCAAATGGAAATAAACTGCATTCATCACAAAGCAAGTGTTATATTATTATTTTCACAGCTAGTTTCAATAACAGGCAATGCACATCTTACAGGCAATGTTTCACAAATCATAAATACTAGTGCTAGGGAACAGCATTAAAGAAAAATGCGGCAGATGTCCAAGAAGTAACACACTGCTGGATTTATAAATGACATAACTGTATTTAATAAAATGTAGCCTGAAAAGTAAATTAACTTCTCTAACATCTGCATAGCGCTCATGTTAGGGGAAATGCAAAGGAAGCCATGCTTGCAACATGACTGGCTAATTTAATTAGTCACTGATGAACTGGAGGGGCAGGGGGGAAATGGACAAATCTACAACTGTGCATATAATACGGCTGTAGGGAAATCAGATCCCATCCAAACCAGCTGAGGATAACCTGCTCTCCCTGGTACTTTGTGACCAATGACTGATCCCAGCTCAACCAACTAAGCATACATCCACTTTTACTGCTGTTTAGTGGTCTGGGAGTTGTTCCTCCTCACTAGCAACAGCCCAACAGTAATCAAGCCTCTATGTGCTCCCCTAGCCCCTGTATGCTCCCTACGAACCCTTAGACAGCCCAGCAACAAACTCAGAACTTCACTCATACACCAGCACCCCACACACAACAGTCACAAAAAAATCTCAAACTCTGTTTGGTGCACAAAGCAAGACATTTATTTTCACCATGGCCGTTCTATAATCTTTTTAAAGGATTATGGAAGATAGTGATGCACGGGAAAACATCACAATGACTCCTTGAACGTTATGTGGCAAAAGCCTTAAATTTCTTGCCTTAAAACCTTACATTACATTAGAGTACACCCACATTAGCCATAGTATCTAATCTTTACTGTATAAATCTTTAACTGTTAATATTCACAACTCCTGTATAGGTAGGTAAAATACTATTATTTCCATTTTACAGATGAGGAACTGAGTCACAGGGGAAGTGACTTGCCCAATATCATAAAATAGGTTTATGTTAGAGCAAGAAGTCTCTCTCCTTGGTCACCGGTGGTTATTGTCCAAACTACTGAAACAGAATCCTTTGTTTCTGTAGGGCCATACTGTTAGCTGTTCAACATAAATACATTTGGATTTCCAGTACTAAGGCTGGAATTTCTGCATTTCCTGTCTCTCTGTAATTTCTGCATTTCTGGGTTTTTGTAATTTTAATTTCTGCAACACAACATTAAAAGTTGCATTAGCACTTTTTTGTTCTTTTGCCTTTTATACACACAAACTTCCTATATATCATTTATAAAGTTTATTCTTTTCCATGTAGATACTGAAAAACACATCAGCCATAGGTATAGGCAGCTCTACTGAATTATGACTCAATGAATTTTCTAAACAGACAAAACTAGAATTCACATAATATTACTTATAATGATCATGATAGTAAATAAATAAGCAATGCAATTTGCTAGCTTCCTCTGTATGCAATATATGAAGCTATAACTGTTTTGCTAAACTAGCTGTGTCCTCTTAGCAAGCTTTCCAATACCAATTACAGTGCTGATTGCACTTCTTCTGAATAGAATTCCCTGTCACGTTTCCTTGATTATATGTAAATATTTCCTAAATTAGATACGTTTCAAGCTATGTTTAAAGTGTAATACAGTTGGATACAGTTTTAAAATATTCAGAGAAAAAAATGGCTACAGAGAATCTACTCAGCTATCAAAGATTTACACCTTTTAATCTGCCAGGAGAGAAAAGCATCCATTCTAGATAACGTCATTTAACAACATAGTATTAAGACAGTTTGTCTTTATACTGTGGAAAGTACACCAGCTTTGCTTGGTCCCTACCATAAAGATTACTTCTACATGAGACAATTACCGTGACTTAACCTAATAACACCGTGCAGTAGCATGGTGGTTAAAAAACATGCTAATAGCCTACTGCATGGTGTTATTAGGCTAATGAACAGTAAGCATTATGAAAAAACTTGTGCTGGCACTAATGCACAGTAACTCTAGTTACTGCGCACTTAGTTAGTACTTTATTAGCCAAGTACTAAACTAAATGCACAGTACCCGAGGTGGATTTCATGAACGTATAGACTTGCACACAATTGCCTGGAATCTTGGAGCCCACCCTAACAACCTATTCAGGATTTCACAGAGTTTTCAGGCATTTGACAACATTTAGCTGCAATGCTATTTTGATCTCAATCAGCATCAATTTTACAATGGTACTGTAAATTAAAGCATTTAAGTACTGAGAATTCCAGATGTAAAATTACAACATATGAATGAGTATACTACTAATACAACTCTTGTATTTTTCCATTGTTCATTGCAAAAGTCCAAACTGGTTTTCAAAAAGCTGTAAAACTAACTTATTTGTCTCAATGTATTTTGTCTAATTTGTAGTGTTAGGTTGTATGCTTTCTGAGTTTGGGAAGTCCCCACAGAAACATTAGGATAGGATTAAAGAGCACTGGGTCAACAGTGAGCAGCTCAAACTTAACACAGTTTTGCCTTGGGCATAATAGAATAAAGGTAAGAATTCTCTTTTATTTCACCAGTGTGAAAAACTAAATAATAGATAATATAGAGAGTGAAAACCTTTTCCATTTCAGGCAAGGATGGAAGGTATTGCACAGGCATAAAAAGGAATAGACTTACAGATGCCAAATGTTTGGAGGGAAAATTGCAGAGAGCAGGCAGAATTTGGAACCAGCTCTATTTATTTATTATTTACTGTTACTTCGGTACTTGGAACTGTACTTTTACAAATGTTGCTATCACACTACAAACAATGAATGGCTAAAGCAACCAAGTCACTAGAGCAGCAAGAGGGGCGACAGTATGCTGCACCAAATCTGCACCCACTTTTAGAATCACAGATTTTTGGACACCAGGAAGGTTCACAGCCTTTCCATTATGTGTTCTAGTCAGGACTGAAATGTCACAGCATCTTGTGTATTTTTGGGTTTCACATGCTAGGTTAAGGGACAGATTCTGTTATCCTGAGCTGTGTGTAATTGTTTATAACAGTTCAAAATCAGTGGTCTAAACTGATGATATTCTAGATCTGCTAGTTTCTACTCAGTTTGTCCTGGTGTAAGTTACTGAGGAAGATGTCAAAGATATTTGGATAATCCAGATAAAGGTAGGAAAAGGCATCTAAAGTTTGGAAACTATCCTTAATACATATTGAATTTGAACCTGAGGCCTGCCTAACACTTTTTATTACCTTGTTACTTTGTGTACCTTGTTACTTTATGTACTTTGTTATAGAGGGAATCATCAAGTAACAAGGTAATAAAGTACACTGTACTTGTTACACTGAGATGTTGTTTTGGTGCTTGGAAGGTATCTCATAACACTAATGTTCCAGTTCCGTGGTTGTTCTGAAGTCAATGGCAATTTAATTAAAGACTGCAGAGTTTAGCCTGTATAACTATTAGAATGATAAAAGAAACAGAGGACTGAGGTTAGTTGACTTTTTTTACACTGATAAGACCAACCATGTGAGCGTACACACACACACGTTCTTGCTACACAGCTGATATACTTACAAATAAAAGGAGACCGCTAAAAGATGAGAGTATGAAATCCGTGATTCAGCACCATTCAAACATTTTGGAAGACAATGGTGGTCATGTATTCCAGTTTATTATTCACCTGAGGTTTTTTATCAGATCAACTTAGCTGAATTGTCCTGTGATCTGTAGATTGTTTATGGGTAGTTTATTAACATTATTAAACAAAATCTGTTTAATTTTACTGGATACAGAAATCAAATCGTTTCCCAATGAAAGTTCAAATTTCCCTTTCTGCTTAAAATTGTTGCCATTAAACTCACTCAAGAACAGAAAGAAAACACAAATAGGCCCAAACATAGCTACAGTAGAATTCTTTCTCCTTCATTCCTGTGAAAATGTATAGGCTTTTATGTTCCCTCAACTCTACTAGTAAATAAGAACAAATGTTATTTTCTGTTGATTTTGTTCAGTCTTGTCAACTGTGATGAAAAGCTCCTATAGTATTGCCATTCTGGTTGTTTATTAGCTAAATAAGAAACTAAGGGAAACATTAATTTTCCTTTTTGCGCCACTTTTCTCTAGGGCCTACAAGAAAAAATGTGCAGAAAGAAGTTTACTTAAACTTCAGTATCTTTATAAAAAAAAAATAGAGCTTGTTCTCTACAGAATATGCATTCAAGCTTTGAACTGATCACGAAGCCTCAGAACCTGATATATGTATATGCAAATACATTGAATTAACAGAATTCAGTGCATTTGGCCACCTTAGGGGCAAAAAAGCTGACTTTAATTAAAAATACTCATCACTACCCAACTTTAGAGAAATCTGGAAAAAAAAGTACTAAACCAACAACTAATACGGATATTATTTTGAACAATTAAGGTTACTTTTAGCACATCCTTTAAACCAGAATGGGGCTGCTATCAAACAAAAGAAATATAATTGACCTTTTAGCCTTTGGCATTCAGGTGTTTGGATTTCTGGCTTCCAGGCTTCCATGTTAAAGAACTCAGTGTTGTTCATCTACACAATTATCAAAATGGTACTCCTCCACTTTCAATCAGAGATAAGTGATCTTCTGGATAAAGTAAGTAGAAGCATGCCAAACATTTATTTGAAGTTTGAATTGAACCCAGCTCTCAATTTCTGGCAATTGTTTTAACTTGGGACAAGCAGTAATATATGTAGAGGTCTGAATGAAACCAGGAGATTTTGCATCACTTCACTGTCTAATTCTGAGACTAAAGATAACTGAAACGGCAAAACACATCCAAGATCTCCTAAAATTTTCATTTTCACTCCCATCAGTGTTGTTTCCTGTGAAAGAGCTTAACTGAGAGCAACTGAAGTCAACCCGAATATCTCACCATATAAGAACTAGGGGTCACAAAATGAAACGAGTAGGTTGTCAGTTTAAAAATAACAAAATAATTTTTTTTTCACATAGCATGTAATTAAAGTGTGGCCCTCATTGCCACTAAATGTTGTGGAAGCTGACAGCTCAGCCAGATTCAAAAAAGGGACTGGACAAATTCTTGGAGTAAAGGGGCATCAGGAGCTATTGAGTGCGGGTGTTAGGAATGACAACTTCCTATAACTTAAATGCTGCAAAAAAAAACCCTGGTCATACTCAGTTCATTCTCCCTTTCAGCATCCACCCCCTTCCAGTGTTGTGTGACACAGGTTACTGGGCAGGATGGATTTACGGTGTGATCCAGTAACTGGCAATTCTTATGTTCTTGAATTTCAACATGCCTTGAATGAAAGTTTTATCAAAACAGATACATTGCCACAAAAAGTTTCAATTTCAACAAATGAGAATTTTACATCAAAAAAAAATTCCTGCCAGCTAATACAAAAACAACTCCACTGAATATTTCCCTCTATAACCAATCTCCAAAATATGCTATTCAGCTTATGACAGGAAGTGAAGGTAACTTACTGAAGGAACAAAAATTAACTTAGGGCACTGACACTAGCACCCCAAATCTTGAAAAGTGACATAGAAGTTAAGGGTAAAAAGTAGTTGGGGCTTTTCAGTGCTGTGAAAGCACTTCATATATTGTGTCCCCCACAGGCTGTTGGTGAGGGAAGTTCTGGGTGGGATCTCCCCTCCTCTTTCTCTAATTTCAGAAACATCACAGCATAGAAAATAGAGCTCGAAGGGACTACATACGGTCATCAAATCGAGCCCCCTGCTCAAGGCGGTATCATCCCTAACTATACCATTCCACCCAAGTGTCTGTCCAACCTGCTTTTGAAAGTTTCCAAGGATGGAGAGTCCACAGCTTTTCCAGGTAGCTTGTTCCAATGCCTGACCACCCTCATACTCACAAAGTTCCTCCAAATATCCTGCTTAAATTTCCCTTGCTGCAACTTGAGGCCTTTGCTCCTAGTCCTGTCTCCTGCAGCCACAGAGAAAAGTCCATCTCCATCCTCTCTATAATCGTCTTCAGGTATTTGAAGACTGTCATCACATCCTCCCTCAGTCTTCTCTTCTCCAGATTAAATAACTCTAGATCTTCCAGCCCTTCCTCATAAGTCTTGTCCCCCAGGTCTTGTCTCCCAGGCACAGCAAACAATTTATGCAATGACCACCATTTGCCCAATATACTAGGGCTTGAAACACGTCTGTCTTTTAGCTCTGCACAGGTTGCCCAGGAGGAACATGTCTGAAAATGCTCTCTCACCAGCCTTAGCAAATTAGAATTTATAGTGATTAAATGTTGTCGCAGGGCATTAAGGTGCCTGCTACTTTAAGGGGAGAAACTGCCTAGAGAGAGGGCCCTAACAGTCAAGCAGGAACCCCACAGGTGCAGGTTACTGTGGTAGCAGGCTAATGAGGGAATTAGCCTGCACCTGCAGCCAGTCAGCTGACCAGAAGAGGCAGGGCCCTGGGCACATATAAACCCCAGGGCTGGGACAAGAGGGTTAGTGCTCTGTCAGCAACCAAGGGGGGAGGAGTTTTCAGAGAGAAGCTAACAGGAGAGGCCTGACTGCCTGTTCTGCTTCTGGTAGGATTAAGGGGCTCCAGGAGCACACCAGGTACCCTGGCCTACAAGGCACCTAGTGCTGGGGGCAAGTTTGGGACACAGCACACCCTGAACTGCTTGTATTATGTTACAGCCCAGGGGCTCACATTTCGGTTACTGTTTATAAACAGGTGGATTGGGCTGAGGCTATTGGGGGAGGAGGAGACCTCATTGGGGGGCCCACTACAGTGTGAGGCCCCCAGTGCTAGGTGGTGTGGTGACAAAGGGGGTGAGCAGAACCCAGCACCATGGGGTGTGGTGACAAAGGGGCTGCGGAGAGCCCAGCACCAGCGTGGGCGTGGAGACGGGGCTGCGGGGAGCCCAGCGCCAGCGTGGGCATGGAGACGGGGCTGCGGAGAGCCCAGCGCCAGCGTGGGTGTGGAAACGGGGCTGCGGAGAGCCCAGGTAATGACAGGAGGCCGAGCTATAGCAAGGGGCAACATTTAAATACCATCCTCAAGGCTTGAGGGCATCATAAAGGCATGGTTTTGGAGCCGTGCATCTAGTCCATAAGGCTGAGGGTGTTCCCATAAGGCATCCATTTTGAGAAGGACCCAAAAAGAGGTCCAAGAACCCACAGGGTTCAGCAGGGTCCATCAGGACTGTGTCCAAACACAAACTCAAGGGCAGCCTCCCTATATTATAATTACCACCAAGATGTGGCAGACAAGAAAAAGGGTGCCTGTTGGGCAAGGTTGGCACAGTCCTGGCGCCCTAGGAGCATCACGGCCATCCCTGGGGACCCCATCCCATGACAAATGTCTTTTCAGAACTACTATAATTCCTAAATGTGCTTTTCCACAGATGTCTTTGTACTAAAAACCTACCTATTCTACCTAACAGTGCCAGGTGCACATAAATACTGTAGGATTTGAGCATAATTAAATTCTCAAGCTCCAGAACACTGCACCTCTTGCTGCTGCTCCTCCTGTTTCTTGCCTCCGGCTGCTGCTAGTTTTTCTGGTGTAAGAGATGTACATGCTGATGGCACCAGATCATGTTGGAAGAAAACTAAACTCCTTGCCCAAAACAGTATCTTGAGGCTGTAAGTATCAGTACAGAATTTCTAGCTGGAAAATGCAAAAATGGTTCTCAGTGAAACTAAGGGAAGTGACCCTTGTTTCTCTATCAGAGTGTCACTCCACAGAAAGTGAATATCAGATTGGAGATACTTGCAGAGTTAGATAATCCAAGATACCAGCCAATCCTCAGGCAAGCACTGATGATACTGAAAGGTTACAGTGTCTCAAATGGGATAGGCTATCACAACATTTCTCTGCTTCAGGCTACAAGCTTGCAACTCGAGTTTCATCTATCACTGTGATGTAATGATATGACTTTTCAATTTAAAGACCAATAAATGAAACCCTTATGGAATGTCAAAACATTATAAAACATCGTAAAACCAACCAGTCGCCTGTTATGTCCGACTGCTTCATCATTCTAGGCATTGACAACACTTGGCATACTTTTTTTTTTAATTACAAATAAATGAGTCAGTGCTTCAGAGGAAGTGGTTCTCAACCTTTTTAGGCTCAAGGCATGCCTTGGAAAATGCCAGCTCTTAGTTTTCACTCATTTTTTTGGCTACAATTCTTTGGCTAGCAATTCTTTTATTGCAACGAATGCAGAAAGACCACAACAGGTCAGAAGGTTTTTAATACTATGAAGTCCTATTTGAAATCTCTGTGAGCCATGTTTGCACATCTAACCGTGCTAACTTTCTGTGGCACCCCCTGCTTCCCCTGAAGGGATCTCAAGGCACCCCAAAGTGCTGTGACACCTTGACGGAGAATCCCTGCTCTAGGGGAAACCATCTTAAATTGTGGAATCTGAATAGATTTGCTTCTCTCTCTTCTTGAGTTTCCTGATTTCTCCTGAGCAAGTCTGAGGGACTGCTGGACTAAGTGGACTGCTCAGTGTCAGACACTAAAGCGTGATGCAGTATTAGCTTCACTTGAGATAAAATGTGTTTGTAAGTAGCGGGAATTCATGTTTGTGCAGGACATGGAAGAACGCAGCCCTTCATGATGCAGATACTTACTGAAACCACTTACAAATGTCATGCCAAAGTTACAAGTCTATTAAATAATCATTTCCAGAATTTGAGAGGAGGAGGGAGGTAAGATGGCCTACTAAACCAAAAAACTAAGCCTACTAGTATTTTCATGTCTGTCACCAACTCTCCTGATACTGATTAGTGTTTCCAGGGGCAGCAAGCAGATGTTAGGATTGTCTCATTTGTGCAAGGGGTAATCCATTCTCCTCTTTTGTCTCCCTTAAATAATTTCTAAATTCCAGGTGCCACATACACTCATCACAGTTAATACATGTTGTACTCTTATATCCACCCCTTTTATACCAGATCTTTTGAGATAGGATGCCTGAGAGAACTGTAGAGACATGTACACTAGCTAACCTACAAGCTTGAGCATGAACCTGGTGCAGAGCCATGCTTGACAGCAGCTAGGGGACTAGATGGTGAACCAACAGCACTGTAAGTAAATGTGTAGGAATGGAGTATGTGGGAAGAAGAGTTAAATGCCTCACTTTACACTGGGGATAAGCACATGAGCTCAGTGTTTTTATGGATGGGAGAAACTTGTACAGGTGTTACATGATGTCTGAGGTTGTCTTTGGTGCCCTGGTGCCTGTTTCTTACCATTTTAATAGACCATCAATTCCTCAGGAAATGTACACTTAAGTATTGCATTATTTACTTTTATGCCTTTTTTAAATAAAGCTTATACAATTAAAAAAAGATTCACTTTATTAAAGATTCATTGCCTCACAGTCTTTAATGTATTTATCCTCATGGCCTTCCAGGGAGCTAGGGAAGTTCTATTATTTCCAGTTTACAGATGAGGAACTGGGGCGCTGAAGATGCTTTTACATGTGCTCTGGGGGGTGATGAGGGAGGGAAGGTGGCACTTTAATTAGAGCAGCTGCAACGGCCACTCTAATTAAAGTACCACCTTGCTTCATATCTCAGCGTCCCCCCACTGCAAAAATGGTGGGGGGGGTGCTTGAACTAAAGCTCATTCGACAAGCTTTAGTTCAAGTACCCCCACTGCCATTTTTCTGTGCAGGGATGCTGATACACGAGACACAGAAGGTTGCTGGACTGCAGTAATTACCACAGTCCAGCACACTTGATTAATCCAGTCTGCTCCGACATGCTAAAATTTCAGCGCATCAGGGCTTGTGTATAGGAGCCAAAATTTTTAATGTACGTATATAATAAGGCTGTGTGAAGCTTTGGGTGCTGGTTTGATTTGGAGGAGATGTGGCCCGATTCGGTGGCTGAATCTCTGAATCTGAATTGAATCAGGGGACCAATTAAAAGGTCTGAATTGATTCAAAGCTCTTCAAATCAATTTGGAAAATTCGGAAGCTTCGGCAGTTCAGGCAGTCCCTGCTGGCCGCAGCAGGGAGCTGGACCTGGACTCCATGCTGGTAAATGGGAGGGGCTGGAGGAAGGGGGGAGGGGACCATGGCTGGACCCCTGCCAGGCCCCAGCCCCTGCTTGATCCCCCAGCCCCCCTCCAAGTGCCCTCCGGCCCCTGCCATCTCTCCTTGCCCGCCACAGCTCCCAGTTGTTTTAAAGAAAAGCCCCACTCACAGGGTGCTGCCAGGCAGGGAGCCGATCCCTACTGACCCCCACTGCCCTGTGTCACATGGGGGGCTCTGTCACAAGCCCCCTACCCCTGCCCAGTTTCCTACCCCCCCCATGACTGCCCCACCTGCCCTAGCTCCCAACCCTTTAAAAAAAACAAAAAAACCCCACTGGACTCACTGGCTGCTGCAGCAGCCTTGGGGCTTTTGGGGGCTTGTAGCAGATTCCCCACATGGTGTGGGACAGTATGGGGCCGGAGCTGGTGTGTGGGGGATTTTCTTTTTCAAAGAGCGGGGAGCTGGGGCGGGCGGGGCAGACATTGAGAGCGGGTGGGGGATGGGGCCTGTGTGATTCGGAGAGTCAGCAGCAGCTGAATCTCCAAATCAAATTCAGCCAAATCTATTTGGGACAGCGATTTTGAATCGCTGAATTGAATCATCGTCCCCCGAATTGGCCGAATCTGAATCCGAAGCAAATACTAGCTGCTTCACACAGGCCTAGTATGCAAGCAGAGTGACCATATGGGACCATGTGAAATCTGGGACACTGTCCCTTCACTCTGCCCTGCTGCAGGCAGAGGCAGGAGCAGGGCTCTACTGGCACTACTATTCGAGCAGCTAAACACTCAATGGCCTGTTCATGATTCATTGTTTTCTTCAAAGATATTAACAATCCCCTTTTTAATGGTCATTCCACTAATCAAGCTAATGTATCAGAGCAATTTTACTGTCTGCTAGGTCTTCCTACTTCATTTCTCCTGCTGCTCCACCTCCCTGCCCCTGCCTGCCCTGGAAGTTCATTTTAATTTTCACCAGCCAGCTGGGACCAGCCTTTGAAATCCAGGACTGCCCTGGCCAATCTGGGACCTCATATGTAAGTCGCATTGATTTCAATGGGAAGGCCCTAATTAAGTTGTCCAAGATTATACCTGACACCTGTAGTAGAGCAGGAATTGCACCTGAATCTCCTAATGCGCAGGTTAGTTGTCTAGCTGCTGGACCATCTTTTCTCTCAAACTTTCCTCTACAAGAAGGGAACTAAAGGATTCCAGTGAGTGCCAGTGAGAATCAAACTTCTTGCCAGGGGTCACACTTCATGGGCTCAGTTTTATGCTGATGTGGTGAGGAAACCACTAATAAAGATGCTTTTTAGGTTACAAAAATCCATCAAGGCAAGGGATTCAGAAGGATGTCTGCCCT
Organism: Crocodylus porosus; assembly: GCF_001723895.1. NCBI lineage: Eukaryota > Metazoa > Chordata > Crocodylia > Crocodylidae > Crocodylus > Crocodylus porosus. Next base: position 9,965,344 of record NW_017728921.1, read on the forward strand.
GGCAGATGTTACATTTATTGTGTGGTTAGCATCTTAATTGTGCAGTAAAAGCGTAACATGCTATGCATTCAGCCAATTTATGGCATGATATAATACCAAACCAGCTAGAAAGATGTTCTCATTAAATGTGGAACATCTTTTCTGGTGGTTTGCATTGTTCCTTAAATTGGACGTGTGGCATTTTTCCAGACCAGGGGGGGCTGCCCCATGCCTTATCCAACCAATCAGATGAGCACTGGGATCAGACAACATGGTGGAGCTAAAGGAAAAGTTGAAGGGTCTTGTAATAGGCTAGTCTGCCCTTTAAGTTGGGCACACAGCCCTGGTGTAGGAGCTGTGGGTGATAAGCCAGCAGTTAAAAGCTCAAGGTAAGGGAGGAAGCAGCTCAAGCTGGGAAAGAACAACTTAGAGCCTGGAGGCAGGCTGGAACCCAGGAGGAGCTGGGGGCCCTCTCCCGCCACGTGGAGAACAGCTAAATGTTTTGCTTTGCTCATTTGTATGTTTGGGTCAGAGGTTACTATTTGTGTTATGAGAGCTAACTAAAGGGCTCCCAGAGAAGCAAAACCAGCCAGCGAGACAGCAGGCATTCAGGCCTACTTATGAACTATTATTTTGACTGCTGAGGGCTTCCTAAGGGAGAAAAAACCTGTCTGCATGAGAGCCGGCACACCAAGCTCCCTTATATGGCCCCCAAAATAGTTTATAATTTGTATTATTGGTAACTAAACAAGGGGTCTTGTATTACAGTAACTACTCATTTAAGACCGGATTTTTTTTCCCCCCACAGGTGAGGCACTTCATAAACTTCATTATAAGGACACCAAAGAAAGCAATTGCCTCTAATAACTCTGCATTTCCGAGATAAGTGCCAGCAAACATTTACTATGACAATAACTCACTGGAGGGCCTAGAAGCACAGATTTACTTTATATTACTATATAAATGGAAAATGGTAAAAGGGAAACATGCTCTAAAGGGAAGCAAGTTCACAGAAGGTACAAACTGAACAGTGCCAGAAACACTTACAGGACTCTTTTAGAAGAAGATGTGGTTGAACTTGTCACAGCAAGTGAGGGAGAATAGTGTGCCATATCCCTAAGAAAATACACAGCTGTTAGACCCGCTAAGAATTGTTTCTTTGTGTCTCAAATTTTGTCAGCAATCTAGGCTCCAGGTAGTTTGCCTGCATTTTTTCTCATGGAGGCAAAGGTACTGCACAGGATTATGGACAGAATCCCGGTTTTCTCTAATAAAAAAAAAATCCCCAATTTTCAGGTTAGAAAAAGTAACCCAAAGTCCACATTTTTCTGTGATTAAAATGAAATATCACTTATACACACACACACACACACACACACACACACATATATATATGTATGTATGTATACAGGAGAACTTGTGTAGAAAATTCCACAAAAAATGATGGATTTCATGTAGTTTTGACACTATGATTTTTCCTCCCTTTTTTACCCTAGCCAGGTCTTTCACATATGCTGACACTTCCAAAGTCAACAGTCTATCTCAATAAAGAATGACATGAAAGAAGATAAAAGAAGAAGGGGGAGGAAAAAAGAAGATGCTAAAAGGAACACTACCTTCATTTCCTTTTTTAATCTGAACGTAGAATGACTGACACTAAACTGATGCTTTCCCCCGTATTTTCTCTATGATATTTTTCCTGAATCTTGCTACTGTTCAGAGCCAAAACTTGTGCTCATAACGATTAAACCCTACTGATACCAGTGAGACTGCACACATCTTATTAAAGGCAGAATTTGATCACTTCTATCCAGATTTTGTTTTATGCTGGTGAATTAGTCAACAAGAACTTCAGACCTGTTTTTTAAATTCAATTTAAATCCTTCAGTTGCTTAAATTTCTTAATCACACATTTTGTTCACAATAACTTCAAGTCCTCATGGCTTCTCTCTAAAACAATAAACCGTGAAGGTGCTTGGTGAATAAAAAAAATAGAAATTTTGGGAAACTATTAGGAATATCTTCTGGAGAACATTTTATTTGCAATACATATTTAGAAATTAGAAATGTATATGAAACATTAAGTCTGATATTAAAAATGTATATATTGGAAGTACATTCAGGGCTTCCCCTACAGTCACAATACACATGGTAAACTACCAAGTACTGTGTTTAAAGATACCTGGTGTACCACACAACAGCAGCAATGATATCAGGTAGTAACAGTTCTGATCTACAAGGTTTTGAACATGCTAATGAATACCGCTGAATATACTGCCACCTTTCATGGATGTTGGTCATATACTAGCTTTTGTAAAATTATTTTCCAAGTAGAAGGAAGTTGGTATAAAATGTATTTTGTGTTTTCATTACTTGACAGTTCATTTAACATTCTCTTGAGCTACTTTCCTCTTTTAGAGGCAAGAAAAGTTAACATTAAGTTAATGGCAGGAGATAATGCTTTTCTCAGTTCTGTCAGTCAGGAATACAAGAAGGAGGCTTTCTGTGCCAAAGTAAATGAATAAGAGATTAGTTATCCAAGATGTTGAAAGACAAGGTTTTATCACAGCCCCAACATACATTCACATTCTGAACTCATACTCCCAATTATATCTATTGCTAATCTATCAAGTATACAGATGCACAGAAAAGGATTATAAAATGAAGTCATTTAAATTTCTGGCCATGGCCTGATAAAACCACTGGTCTCATTAACTGAAAATCAAGAAAATAAGGATCTTAGATGGAGAAATAATTTTACTACCGAATTTATTTTAATTGTCTGAAAGCTACACAGCAACATAGCAAGACCATTTAGACAACAATGCATATGACAGGAATACGTTAAGTACTCTGGGAAACTGCCAAAGTGATGAGCCAAATAATAGATATGTCTGCCACACTTAAAGCAACAGTTTTTCACAAATAGAACACAAAAACTAAAAAGCATGAGCAACACAATGAGCTGCAAGTACAAGAAAACCTAATGGTAATGTAACACATTTTGCACATTCATATAGATGCTTTCATCCAAAGAAGGGTCTCAGAGTGCTTTATTAAAGATATTAGCTATACAATGAAATGAACTATGCAGAAGAATGGGAGGTGGAAGTGCTTATGATGGTGGGAGAGTATCATATATCCAGTTAAGAAAGAGTGAAATTACCCCAAATGGAAATTCAGGACACTGGAGGTAACATAACTTGTAAAAACTAGAAACGCCTACACAGTGCGAGTGTGTACATGTGCACTTCAATGTGCAGTAGCTTATTTTACTGCATATTAAAGCATCACATCAAAAACTGCTAATATACTAATGCGCAGTAAAAGTAAGCTACTGTGCTTTAAACGTCACTAAAAAAGCATGCTCTTTTGCTACAGCTCATCACATCAGCCTAATGCACACTTATTTAGCACCTCACATTAGAGGTACTAACTTAATGCACAGTAGCAAAAGCACATTAATGAACACGTAGATGCACCCAGTCAGTCAGAACATTGGTTTATACTTGATCTAAAACATGGTGCTCCCAGCAATGTTATTCTGTTCTCAGATTTGGTTCAGAATTAAATTAAGGGAGCACACCCCTATCCATTGCACACTCAAACTAGGAACTTCTCAATAAAATGCTCAGTAAAAGCAGGATTCGACTCCTGGAGAAAAGATAGCTACCAACTAAACCATAAATTCAACTTCCTGAAGAACCTTTGGTTCTTCTGCAAACCTTCTACTGACCAGGCTGTACTAGATGAAAGACAGAAATGACCCAGAAGGGCAAGAGAGGGGTAAGTTAAAAACACTTTAGATCCCTTTCACAACACAACCCCTTCTGTAAAGAGCTGCTATAAGTAAAATGTGTGTGCACCTGTTTTCAGACACTTGAGAAGGCAGCCTGGCTACAGGGTAATCACACTTTTCCCCAGCATTTCTGCTCTTTATTTCCTCTCCCCTACCCCCTTCTTATTTGCCAGTAAGGTTACTTTAATTGACAGTCATTTCCCATTTAACTATTCATTCTTTGAAAGCTTATCTTCAAAGGAAACTTGTCTCTCCCTAGTAAAGAGAAGAGAATTAAAAATGGGAGATATTATTTTCCTATAATGAGCCACTCTAGAGTTATGCCAATCTAAAACAGTAGCTAGACTGGCTTCTTATGCCGAGTGCTTTAGTCAGGCTTCTGGAGAAGAGAGGAACTAGAGAGATAACATTGTTAGCTCTGAATTAATGGAAACCATTTCTTTTTTCCATATGAAGTCATTCATCTCAGCAGTTTTGAAGGCTGATTCAGAAAGAATCACTGGTAATACGAAACACTTTTCACCAGCAGAGCCCAGGACACTTTACAAAAGAAAGACGAATATGGTCTCTACTACAGAAATGGGAAATCAAGGCCATAAAGAGCATGTACCTTTCCAGAAATCACAACAAATCAGTAGATGGTCTAGAATAAAACCTCGAGGCTTCCCAAGCTCAGTCCCATATGGCACTACAGATCACTTCTGCAAGCTTTCTTTGAACTATTACAACTTCTTGCATCTCTAAGACCAGGCTAGACAACCCCTAAGAACCAGTTTTTTTGTGAGATTTCCACTAGCTACTGTTCTAATAAGGAGACTGCTACAACAGTCATCACTTACTAGTAAATGCAGCACATCACCCTTAAGGAATTTGATTTATGAGCTAAAATTAAAGTGAAATAAAAATAAAATCTCAAAAAGGCTGCATACAGTGTGGGCCAGTTTTTTTTTACCTAGTTACCAGGAGTGTGGTACACGGTATTGCTCAAAGAGCTTCTAGCAAGTCTTGGTGATCAGTCCCATCAGTTCATCACTGTGCAAGATGGAAGCAGGTTCCTTATTGTTTGGAGAAGGAAATCTATGTTGGCTAGGGTGTCTCTTCCCATCTAGCAGCAGTAGCAAATGGAATAGGGGAAGGCCCTGGGACTGACTGCTTGGCTATTTTGGAAACCGTGAGGCTTTGAATACGAGTCCGCATACTGTATGCCCTTTTTTCAAGCTCACTTGCTGGTATATGTATGCCAGCAGCTTCTCAAAAATCATTGATGACTTCTTTATTTGGGCTGTCACTTAGTCTAATATGCTTTGCATAGTTTGCCCCAACCTCTAAGTGAAGGCAGTTGGAATATATACGGAGGAGACTAGAGTCAACGTTTATACCTAATTATTAGGGATGTGTGAAGTGGGCTTTATTCGATTTGGATTTGGATCTGGCCCAAATCAGGGACAGTGATTCGATTAATTGATTTGGATCACTGTCTCTGATTTCACTCAGCCAAACCTGAATCTGAAGATTCGATGCTGATTTGGAGAATCAGCAATTCGAACATAGACACAATTTTAAATGCGTTTTCTACATACCTTGAGGTACCAGGCACAGCTCACGAATGCTGTGATGCTGGGGCAGATGGAGCGTCCCACAGGAGTGGGGGGCCCTCCACATGATCAGCAGTGAACTAAGAAGTGGTACTTCCGCTCCACTTCTGGGTCCACTGGGGAGTGCATGGCAATCAGCCACAGGGGGACCCCAGGTGCCCCCCCAAACCCAGAAGGCACCAGTCGCCAAGCCGTGGAGGGTGTGGGGGGCCCCCCATGTGCTCCCTAGTGAACCCGGAAGTGGACCAGAAGTGCTTCCGGTTCTACTTCCAGGTCTGCTGCTGAGCATGCTGGGGAGCCCCCCGCCGCACTCCTGTGGGACACTCCATGTGCCCCAGCATCGCAGTGTTCACAAACCGCCTGCTACCTAGATATATGTAGAAAAAACATTTAAAGCTGTGTCAATGTCCGAATCGCTGGATCGATTTGGAGGGCTCCAGTTTGATTCAGAGAGACTAAAGGGTCCTCTGATTCTATTTGGATTCAGAGATTCGGCCACCAAATTGGGCTGAATCTCCGCCGAATTGAATCAGGGACCAAAGCTTCACACCGACCTACTAATTATGTAGCTGTTGTAATAGTTTTTATGTATAATACACCTGTTTGCTGGTTAGATGTAGATGCATAGCTCAGAGCAGGCTAATAATGGTAGAGTAGTTTTATTTATTGATTCTAGAGCTTCTTACAGGAAATAACAGTGCTGAATGATGTTCAAATATTGACAAAATGAAAGCTGCACACTGGACTCCTCTCTGGCTCTTACTCAGTACAATGCTTTCCTAGAACAAGTCTGTGCTTTCCTTGCCTAGCAAGCAGAGGATAACAGGGAGAACAGTAACAGAGAGAACAAGCAAGTCTTCTTTAGCTGTCCCTTTGTCCGCCTTTAACATCCAGCAGTCCCCCCTTTTCTTCTGAACCAAAAGGCAGAGCTAAGAAGCAGGAAATGTGCTCATCAGAAATACCCGTCAGAAAACAAACCTCAGGCCCCCAACAACTCCTTCAGTGAAGCCTTCTTAAGTAACAACATATCACCACCACTGTAAAATTTTCTGTATACCAGATGCCTAACCTGCCTTGACTAAGGCTGCTGACAAAGTAATTCAAGCTGTGCTCCTTCCAGCATTTCTTCACAACAGACAGCAGAGCTGGAAACAGCAGTGTTACCTTGGCATTCAAGATGCATGGTGACCATGGAACGAATGACATTTTTAAGGATGTAAAACATAGGATGCTTTATCTAAGAAATGCAGCTGCTGCTTCTGATCCTGCTGTCCTGATACTGATACAGCCTGACATTGCTGGTGATAAGTAGGGGGCAATGTCAGTTCAAAAAGGTAGGTATACCACAAGGCAGAATCATCTTAAGAGGAATCCCATAGTACCTAACAGTCTAGACGGACTACAGAATGACTCCCACAAAACAGGTAGGGCAGTAATTATAGTCACGCAAATGTGGTTAACATGATTTTTAGAAAAGGACTTATAGCTTTAATTCATCCTATCAAAACAAAACAGAAGTGGCTGAATTAACAGCATGAAGCATACGAGTACACAGGATCAGAGCACAGAAATTTCTATAGCACCTCAGTGATCCATGTCATTCCAAACACCCAACAGCTAGTAACTGATGCTTTGTAGAGATGCAAGGTATCTTGTAGTAGACAATTAGGAAACTGCTTGCCCCTAAGGAGTTTCTTCCTAACCCCAGACAGTTAATGGATGATTTAAACTCTTTCAAGAGTTTGTATTCTGTATAAATTACTGACCCAACCTAATATAACTGTGACTCATCTTACAAACATCTGCTGAAGGAGCAATGGAACCAACCATCTCCCTTGCCAGCAATATTAAATTAAAATGACCAGGCATAGCGTTATGCTTTGCTATTCAAAAGCAAAATTAGATTATACTTCCTCATGGTAATTTATGTGCTGCACGATCACTGATGACAGGTGAATCTCAAACTATTAGTTAGGCAAACTATTCTAATGAAAATAAGAAAACCTAAAAAAAAAGCACTTTATTCACAGAGAGCACATATTTACAGAGAGTCCAAATTAGTTAAAACCACATCAAATCATTTTATTCTTTTTATTGAAAAATATAAGAAAATGTACATTCTGTTTAACTATGCGACATCTCCAGTTTCACACTCCTTAAGTTGGGAAGAAATAAAAGTCTCTTATTTCCCCGGTTTCTTTCAACTAGATGAAGCATGAGTCCAAAGCCTAAGCCTGACCAGCCACAAACTTTAGGAAAATGTCTATCTGTATTTCAAGCTCTAAAATATCTTTAACAGAGGATGGCAACACTTTTTGGCATGTAGAAAATCCATTGAAAACGGGAGTTTCGGTTGTCTCAAAATTATTCGCAAATTTAATCAAAGTCTGCTGAATAGTTTCAACTGGGGAGGAGGGAAGGGATGGAGAAAGAGAATAAAATACAACAAAATTGAAGTCTAGAATCACAAAACTGCCAGTGAAAGAGGTGCTGAGGCTGGTGTTTTTGTTCCCTTTCTATCCAACAGCCCACCGTGAAGGGCAGACAGCCAAAATGTGTGGACCTGGATTCAAATCTCTTATTTGTATGTGGGGCTTCAAGTGCACATCTCCTACCTTTTAGGAGACTGCCCCAAAACCATCACTCTGTAGACCACCCTAGAGTGCACATGCAATGGGGCACATTATCCCACTTCTTGATACTGCTCTATTTTGCATAATTAATTAAGCATTTGCTGGAGCATGGACTGGAACCAGGTTTCTTAGGCTAACCACTGGGCTGGAAAGTCTCTCTCTGCTCCAGTTGGGGGGCTTGAGGATCATCCTCAGTCAAGATAAAAGGGTCATGCTGCCTCTTCCTTCCCCTCCCATAATCTAATTCCTTCATTTCCTGTTTCTTTTCTTCCAAGTGTTTGAGAATAAAATACTTGTTTGACACAATATTAAATATTTGTTGTGTTTTGTTTTGTTTTGTTTTCATATTAGCAGGTAAAATGGGGGCGAGGAAATACAGTTCAGTCAAAACTGATTTTCTCACTTGGAAGCTAAATTTAAAAAAACAGGGGAACAAACTATTTATTCACATAGTTCTCATCTTAATCTCAGTTGCAATACTAGACAAGCAGAATCACAACCCTTGGTTCCGTGCTGAAAAACTAAGTGCTGTATCTGCGGGTTGACTGCAAAATCTACAGCAGGGAGTAAATCGGCATGGTGTCACAGAAAGTCACTGGAGGTACATTGGTTTAAACCAACTGAGGACATGGCCTCTACATTTTAGACTTTTTTACATTACCTCCCTTTTTCATGTTGAAATCCTCTGCTGATCTTAATTAATTTGCTTCCCCAAAGCCCTTGAGCTCTTGAAATAAAGTGCAAAAGTAGGCAATTGCACACAAGGCAGTCTTTCCCAAGCTCAAACAGCTTGAACAATTCCAGCTGAAGGGGAGTTTCAGGACACTGAGTGCTCTCATCATTGTTGTATGTTCAGTTTTCTTCTTATCGGTGCCATGTAATGGATTATGTTTCATCTGAGTATTGATAACTTATCTCGAGCCTGCTGTGGATTGACCCAATCTGCAGTCTCTTTTCAGTAAGCATGCTTTAATAAACTCAAGGCATGGGGACAAACACTGCACAAAACTCCATTTGAATTTATATGGAAAAAAATGGATCGCATAAATGTAGTGTACTGTACGGCTGTACACGTTTTTATGCTCTGCTCTGTATGCTGTGTATTCGTTGTAGAGGTAACCCAGATTTTAACCCAGACATTATTACTAGCACCCCTCCCACTGCCACACAAAACTGAACTGACCCAAGTTCTGTGGAGTTTTTAGCCTGGGTTGGCTGGCTCGTCTGTGGCTCTAGCTAAAGTCTGGGTGCTGTTTCTCTTTAGGCAATGACCCATGTATTTTGCAGCAAGGGCCATTTATGTACTGACTTTCCACTATTCCCTTCACTGTGCTCTAAAGCACAAACAACTTCACCTGCAATTCCCTGGAAAAGAATCAGAGTGGCTCACCATACCTCAACACCCTTGAACTCCTAGGTCTGGGACAGACATTGCATAAACTGGTTTGAGCCAAATCAGTTAAGTCTGATATTACATTCAACCAGATTGATCTCAAACCAGTTTCAGTCATTCTCAAAATGGGTTATATATAGGTTTAAACCAGTTTCTGATCACTTAAACTGGTTTGTGTAATGTCTGTCCTTAGTCCTAGAGACACGTCCAGATGAGCTTAGCCTCAGTTAGGACAGCTGCTCGTGTATAGGCACCAATAGCTCAAGCTTAACTTTTCAGTGTGGCTGAAAGGTTTTCAGTAGTTGTTCATCACCTGTGGCAAAGGCTTGTATGATACACCTACAAAATCCTGCCACCAAAAAGGATTGTTAAATACTAATTACAAGCATGACAAATGAGGTCACAAGAACCTCACTATGCTTACTGCTTTATCGCATCTATAATACCAAAAAAAACAGGTCCAAAAGTTAAAATGTGCAACACAAAAGAGCAAGGCATACCAGGTCACCACTACTACCTGTTAAATTACACAAGGCCCCCATGCTCTCACACGCTTGATATTTTTTGGTGAATTTAACCTCAGATCTTTGTGTTATTAGAAAAGCACAAGTTTAGATTTTCCACATATATATTTTTTTCTTTCCACAAGTGGTTGTTGACCATGCGATTGGACCAGCAAATGCAGCCTAGCAAATCTAAGTTTATTCTATACTTGGTTATTATAGTCCATGTTGTTTGAGTTTTCCTACACAGAAGGTTTTCATAGTAGCTGATGCCACAAGTGAGATGTGTATTTATCACGTGGCCTGCCTGGGGATTTGGATTTAGAAAGGCAAAACTACTATTGTTGTTTTTACTCCTGCAGTCAAATCCCTGGACACAGACCAGGGCAACACTGGGCTGGCATTATATGAATAGAACAGTATTGGCTTGAACAGAATGATGGTCCCTGCTCCAAGAAGTTTTGACCCCTGTCTAGCTATTTAGCAAAGGTCTTTCTTTCACTGTGTAAACACAGGGATTTCACAGATCGTTCTCTTTGCAGTAAGGAGTTTAACAATATTAACTCCCCAACCATTCTCACATGTTTCAGGCCCTGCCAACAGAAAAGTAGACGGCAAATAGTAAAGGAAAGCCTGCCTTCTTCAGGACAGCTCCAGCTAACTCTACGGTGTTTGCACTGGCCTGCTTTGTTTTGACTATTGGAGAAAAGTGGTTTAAATTTATTTCCTAACATGGTAAATTTTACTCAGATTTCTAATGGTGCAGATTCCCATCAATATTAACAAGAAACAAATAAGCATGGATCCCAATAGGTATTTTGGGCAAAAAGTGCCTAACCAGGAAGTTATTTGAACACAAGCGGTGAGTTTTATGAATGATGGCAGTCACTGGAAGTACCAGTAGATGAAAAGAGGTTCACAGAGTTTTACAGCAGTTTATTTCAAAAGTCTGTTTCCAGATCATTCAAAATTATTTTTCCTCCAGTTTGCCAAATATCGTCTAGCAGAACTTTGTAGCCATGCAGCAGACATTAGACCGTGACAATCAAGAAAAATAGAATAATTCAGAACTATACATCACATTCAATTAGATTGGATGTTTTCATACACTAATAACAGAGTTAAAATACTCAGAGGCAATAGCATCTTTAACTATAATACATCTTTAACCTTATTGCAATAGCATCTTTATATTTCCATCAGGAAAGTGTAATATGAAACAAGATGCCTCTTCTATCTTTCTGGACTTATAACATTAGATGAAGACACTAAGCAGCTTACCCCAAAAAACAACCCCCTATACCCCCGTCCCTCCCCACCCCCAACTATGGATTAACTTTGAACTGGACATCAATGAACACCAATGCAGTAAAATGAAGGTAGAGAACAAACCCCCCAATATAATTTTGATGGGGAACTTCTTACTATATAAGGACAAAGTAATACTGCAATAGATGGTTTCCTGCAATACAAGCATTATAACAGCATGTCACAAAGCCTGGGGTTTAAATTACAAGCTTTATTGTTCATTCAATAGATTTTAAACTGAAGCCCAGTTTGGATTATCTTTGTCGGATCTCCCTTTTAACAGCTGTGTGGCAATCTACATTAAAGCCAACACATTAGACTGAAGTCTTTTTCCTTTTTTTGGTTGCTGCCGACTCAGCAGCCATCAGAGCATTTAAATGAACAAAATCAAGAATGCTACATTAACTAGAACAGTTCCAGGCAGTACCTGATGTATTACTTGGCAGAGGTTATAAGTGTTGACACTGACATTTAAACACATGCAGGTTCTTGAGCCTTGATTTTAGAAAGCTGATAGAGCAAGACCACAGGTTCTTCACCAAACAGCTACCCTGCAAAGCAGTTATCTAATTATCACAGAAATAATGAACCAATCCTCATGATTTTTGAACTGACTTTAGCCTTCTGTAGAGCAGGAACCAACTGTGTTTGGCTCCCCGTGACAGTATGTCACTTTCTAAGATCCATTGGGCCCAGGATGTCAAACTAACCCAGCTAGTTGGGCTGGATTTGGACCATGGGGTTTCTTGGAGACTGGTCTCAGATGCAGCTGTGATGCCAACAGCATACAAGGCAATAGCAGCCACCAATGCCAATGCAGCCATTGCTCACTGCCCCATCGCAGCTATGAATCCTCAATGGGGCTCCATGCTCTGGATTTTGGCTGCAGCCCCACCCTCAAATTCCCAACCCCTTCTGAGATCTTTATGGGCCAGGTAACAGCCACACAGGCCAGATCAGACCTGCAGGCCATATATTTGACACCCTTGCCTTAGGCCAATGAGCTACCTTATCACCAAAGGGTCAAGAAGAGAACTTTTCCACAGGATTCTAATTTTCACCTGCTTATGGCCTCACCATGGTTTTCCTCACAATTACCCAAGCAAATAGCAGAAGAGGTAAGTCTACAAAGCTGATTATTAGGGGCAGGGGGCATTAACTTGTCCTTGATGAATAAGGGAATAGAGATAAATGCTTCAAGCAGAACTTATGTCAGAGACAGCATGGGACACAGAGCAAGGGCAATCCAACTTGCTGATCTCATGGGGCTTGGCTGACTCCCAACCCAGAGAGTTTGGCTCTTTGTTTATTTTAACTTTGGCTACGTTTAGACCACCAACTTACCATGCCCAGCAGCTGTGCCTTTAGAGACGCCATGCGGGATTATGTACCTTATGTCTAGGGACTGGCCCAAATTGAGGCAGCAGATGGGTGATTTTGCAAGCTGATTGCATCACTGGCCACCATTTTCATGGGCTTAACATGGCAGGGTCCCTGCCCCCATGGCTCTGATTGGCCAAGGGGCCCCACGCCTCACCACTGATTGGCCAAGAGGGCTGTCTGTCACGTGGCCCTGCCCCTTGCCCTGGCAAGGGGTAGAGTGCCATCTTGGCTGCTCCCCTTTGTGCCAAGGGCTCCTTCCCTTCCCCCCCAGTGGGATGCGAGGTTGATCACAGAGGCCATGAGGACTGCTGGCTCCCACTGAGAAGCCAAAATTTTATTTTTAGTAAGTTTTTCTTTCCGCAGATATCTCAGACAATGCCCAATTTCATAGTTTCCATGAAACTGCAAATTGAGTAGGTCCCTACTTACATCCCTCACTGGAAGCAGAGAAACTAATTAACCAAGGGCTGGCTAATGAGCACTGGCTAGACTCCATGCCAGTTAACCCATTCCTGGCACTGCAGATACGCTGCTAAACTGATCCGGCCCAAGAATTCATGAAATATGTTTGAGAGCACCAAACACAGTCCTTTTGTATCTACAGGTGGCCTTTGTTTTCTTGTTCTAAACAGTCTTAAAGAGAAAAGACCCTGCTCATTTGTACAGATTTCTGTTCTTTATGTGAAGTCATTCTACCATATTATATGCCCCATGATTCCTTCACAGAAATAAATTTATTCCTGTCTCAACCATTCTCAATCTTTCTTGATTAGCATCCTCCACTAGGAGTAATTATGTTAGAGTAAATTGAAGTTTCATGAAGTTTTGTTTTGCGGACAAACTGAAGACTGCATATAGTAAGAGTTTTTCCTTTACTACCCATACTATATAAAACCTTTGAAAGGCATTTAGTTACTACCTAAAGACCCTGCACAATCTCAGCTAATGTAGGAGCAATTAATAATATGTCAACTAAGTTCAAGGCCTATCTCTTCGATCACACTGTCTCTGCAACAATCATTTTTCTGCTCTGATATTGCTCACACGTAATTAGTTCCTCAGTCACTGTCTCCCATCATTAGTTTGGGAAATCTGTTTTCTGTCTGCTCCAACCCATTGTCTGCTTCAATCATGCATATTATAAGTGAAGTGTAATGTAATATGATAAATTACCAGGGTACAACAGCAAATCCCTATTACAATACTTCTTTAACATCACATTAGGAATGCTTAGGCCACATCCAAACAAGCACAGACATTTGTTTCCCTGGGGGCCAAGAAGCAGAGGCACACCTTGTGCCACTGTTACTTGTCCCCTGAGAATGCCTTTTCCACGTGCCCTCTGGCACGTGGCAGGTTACCCCGGGTGGGACAGGGGAGGCTGAAGCCAGTACAGGCTGGTCCAAGCAGCCCTACCTGGAGTCTTAGGTGCCTCCTGGGGCTGCAGCATCAGCCATCCTGCCTCTCAGAGCCTGGCCAGCAGCTGGAGTGTGGATCTGGCAGGCCAGGCTCTGGTTTTGGGTGTCGCACACTGCCACCATGTGTACCACTCTGCTTGTTTTTTCATGTATTTTTTTTTGACCCCAGGATCACCGGGGGTCAAAAAACCCTTTCCCCTACTACCTTGCAGTGCAGAGAACTGCTGAACGTGTGGTATGTGGCAACACAGATGTGCCTGTGGTACCACATACTGCATGGCCATGCTCACCTGGACATGGCCTTAAATGTGATTAAATGTTATCCTGCTATCAAGATGCCAGCAAGAAGTCAGGGAAGGGGTGGGGGAAAGAGATAGCACTTGAGTTGTTCTGTTTTGGAATGAGAGTTGTTTTGTTTTGGAATGGTTAGACCAGATAACATTGGTTCATATTGAAAACTCCTAAATTAGAGAGAGAGACCAATACAATCATCTAAGGAGATGTAACTAAAGAAAACAAAGGGGGAAAATGTACCAAAAAATAGGACAAGTGCAATAAGAGATTAGTTACTTAAGTATCTTGGGAGTCAGCTTGTTATTCTGGTGGCATGATAATAAATTAATAATGTTTTTGCAATGGCCCTCAGAAACAGATGCAAGGTGTATTACAGTTTAAACACAGCTAAGAGTAGTAGCAAACACTGACACCTTTTCCATTTTCACATACACACTTGCACACATGTTCTACCACAGAACCAGCTGCAATTAAAAAAAAGAATGAAAGAAAAACAGCAATTCCATCATCACCGAGGGTAACAAACAGCACACTCTTTAGTCCCACCCACCTTCAATTTAAATTTCATACAGACCAGTGAAGTGACTGAGTCTGAAAGTTGATACATTAAGCTAGTTTAAGTCCAACCCAGGCTGGAAATTACCAAAAGCCATACCAGATGAGTATTTGTGTTGCTATATGTGAAACCATAATAGATGGGTTAAATACAACATACATCCATGCTTCAGGTGCCATGCAGGGATTGAATGCAAAATCTTTAATCTGTATCAAATGTGAACATGACGACTCAGCTAGGGAAACCTGTAATACAGACCATGTAACAGCATGAAACACTCCAATGTAATAAGCCCAGCTGTCACCAGCACGTAACTCTTACAAAACATGCCTAAGAGCAGCTTCTTTGCTTTCTGGCATCCAGGCTCAATTCAAGCTGGTATACTGACATCTTACTCAGTCCTGCTCTCCACATAGCTGTCATTGAAATAATGAACAACGATCTACATTTATAAAGGTTTTGTTCGCATACCCATATCAGCAAAGCCCCCTACTGGTGACATACCTTATATCAACAAAGTTTTTTTGCCCATAACTAAAGCACTCATACTAAAAAAATATACTGGCCAAAAAAATTCCTTTTGCTAACATAGGTTGCCTATATAATGGCAATGGAGCCATCTACATGGCTATGATTCTTTCCAACACACCTAACTGATACAGCTGTACCAGCAACATTTTCTAGCAATAAACCAGGCTCAAGCCTGAAGTCATCTAACAGATGGCTGTGAATCTGCAGAGAGCCTGGGACAAGCACTTATTTATAACCATGTGCTCTTAAGATGCAAGCCTGGGGTAGGAGTGTTGAGTGGAAAATTAGGAGCTGTCAGAGATGTCTTAGAGTTGTGAAGGGTTTGGGACTCAAGGTAGAATGGGAACGTCTTACAGTATGTCTATTTTTTTCATATTTTATTTTACTACCTTTGACTCCTGTTATGGTTTTAATTTTTTACCTTACCAATGCAGAACCAATTATATAAAAAAAGGGAACAAATGTAAGTAACAGAGGTCAGGACATTGAAATATAATGATTTTCAATAAATCAAGCAATAACAGAGGCATTACCTAGTATATCTCATTCCCAAGGATCCACTTAGTGAAAGAGGTCAAGAAAAACCGTCATGGAAGTATAAATATTAACAATTACTATTTTAGACCTTATTTAGTTAACCTGTTTATTTTGCTGTATGTTATTTTCCTGCAAATTTGCCTTTTATTCTCAGGTATCCACTGACAGGTTAGAATGAATAATTCTATGAGCTCCTTGCTAAATGTTCTCTTGAGCTGTGTGCTACATACATTAGCTCAACTGTGTGGTCAATAACACAAGTCACAGTGCTGTTTCTGTTCTTTTATTATATAGTTGACACCTCTGTAGTTGGGAGTAACAAATAGCCAACACTTTTTGATGGAAAAAACATTCATTGCCCACATCAATGACACCACTATTCAAACATTTTGATGAATAAATTGTGGTCACAAATACCATGTAGATGCATCATAGCAAGCTGGACTCTGCATTTTTATTTGCAAAGGTTACCATATGGTTATATATTGTTGTTGTTCGGTGGGCACTAAGGTGCCTGCTACTTTGAGAGCAGAGAGAAGAACCCAGGAGTAGGCTGCCAGGACAACCAGTTAATGAGGGAAGTGACCACACCTGCACCTGGTCAGCTGACCGGAAGGGGCAGGGCCTGGCTCCCCATATAAATCCCAGGCCTGAGGCCAGGAGGGTGGTTCCCTGCCAGCAGCCATGGGGGGAGGAGCACTCCCAGAGCAAGCAGATGGGAGAGGCCAGACTGCAAGTACAGCTCCAAGACTGGGGGAAGGATGGAGCACCCCTGGTGTGGCTGGAATAATGTTATAGCTGGGTGGCTAGGATTTATGTTATAGCCCAGGGGCTTGCGTTTGGTTTGCTGTTTTCACCGGAAGTTTGGGGAAGGCTGTTAGGGGTTGGAGGAGGCCTCATAGGGGACCCACGGCAGCATGGAGATCCCAGCCCCAGAGAGGGAAGTAGTGAGAAGTCCCAGAGAAGAGGGCCGCAGAGAGCCCGAGCGCCAGGGAGGCGCCAAGCAAGACGGCCGCGGACAGCCCAAGCACCAGGGAGGCGCCAAGCGAGGCAGGGCTGCGGACAGCCCGAGCACCAGGGAGGCGCCGAGCGAGACTGAAGAACGTCTATTTCATCTGTGAGGCTTGGGGTGTGGTGAAGGGGTGGTTGGCACCACACATAGCCCATAAGGCTAGGGTGCCCTGAAACACCCATCATAACATCTGTTCTGAAGCAGGACCCATCAGGGATCCGGGAATCCATGGGGTCCAAACGTATAGCAAACCATGTCTAAGGTGATGGAAAGGCAGCCTCCTTAATATACCTATTCATCAAAGATGTGGCAGACGAGAATTGAGGGTGCCCTATTGGGCCAGCTTGGCACAGTAAGGGAGCCTTAGGGAAGATAACGGCAACCCTAAGGACCCCACGTGGTTACATTCAGACCCATCTACAAAGGAACAGAAGTGTAAAATTCATCTCTTCACCAAGGGGTTAGCACAAGGCCTCCCAAGGCACAAGTGAGACTTGAGTGGTGAATGAATTTGTATCAATTCATGGGAGATAAATTTCATTCATAGTTCATTTCTACCTTGTGCTGCACTGTGGTATCACTTCAAGGGCAGTAATTCTAGTGATTGAAACTATAGCACATAAGATAGCTCCACGGAGGAAAGTTCTGATCAAAGTTGATCGTCTCCTAAGGTTTCAGAACAGTTGTCTGTAGGCAATATTTCAGCCCACATTTTTTAAGCTGCACTGATTCAATCTGTCACCACACATCCCAACATTTTCCAACACCCTTGAGTCAGTGAGTTTCAGGTCATGATCATGAGATAGCCCCCTCATTCTGAAGTCATTAATGGCAGTTCTGAATCATTCCTCTCTAAGCAAATTACACACACTGATACAAAAATAGCTGCTTGTCTTTCACCATAGCAACCTTGGAGATGTGCTTTTTGGTTGCAGATAGGCTAGAACCCATGTTGTAGCACATTAGCAGGACTTTCAATTTCATCTAGTTGCCTATAAACGTAATGTTTAAAGGTTGGAATTCTTCCAGTCTATTCCATTATCATATGTATATGACGCATAAAGAGTCAAAACAGCCCGTGGGTTGCTTTGATGCCTATGCAGTTGCTAATGCTGGGGTGGGGCAGAACTGATCACTGGGATTCTCTGCAGGATTGTCTCTAGCCCAGATATTTTGCTCAGGTGGTATTCAAGATATCAATAGCACGGGGGAAGACTGGAAAGGGTCCTCTACTCTGGTTACTCCAGCTGAGTTTCTCTTTGCATTGGAGTAAGGTACACTGGCTCTACAGCCAGAACCTTCCTGTAGGCCAGCATAGAGCAGCTGACACACTGGAAGATATGACCTGCTATTTTTCCTATGGGTTGGTCAACAGTGCTTTATAAAGAGAAAACACTCCCTGAGTTGGAGTTCAGTTGTGCAAACATTTATTTAGACTTTGCCAGGAACACTAGGTGGTGCTGTCCTCTGCTTTTTGCTTCACCGCTCCTCCTCAATTTGCAAAGTGCTATCCTGGTGCCATCAAATTCATACATTATTTCCTCCCGTTTCTGTCTGCTCTTTCACAAAACCCGTTATGAAATATGAGGCCACTTGCCATTCATGCTTTCCTTCCCAACCACATGGCCACTGTTATGTAACTGGACAACTGTGTTACTTTTGGAAGAGGTAACGATTTTTTAGGGCAGTATCTTTTATATGGGCCAACAGCATAGTTGGGATACAGTTAGACAAGACTTCAAATGCAAGACATTCTTCATCAGGCCTGACCAGGTTATTTTGGAAATCATCTCTGCATGCCTAAAAACAGCTTTCCTGCCTGGCATTTGGAATGGAAGGGAGGATTCTGCATTATTGACCACCTGCCTTTGCAGCGAAGAAGGGGCAGAGAACAGGTCTCATGTGACTATGGTAAAGAATGACAGAATGTCACCCCCTTCTAACACTGAGTAAGGAGTATAATTATCCCAAAAGCTACACTTTCATTCTCTTATCCCCACCACAGGTTTCTCCTTTCTTGTCTATCACTATTATGCGTATGACAGTAGCATCAACAAGACACTACCACTGAAGTCACTGCCACTCCACTCTGCTACACACTGAACATGTATGAATCTACTTGCTCAGAAGAGCTTTCAGTCTCTGTAGAAAAGACAAACTAAATGCAAGAAGGCTAACAGAAGCACAGAGAAATGAAGCAACTTGTCCAAAGTAGCAAATTAATCAAATAGGAATTGGTTACTAGACTACTGCTTTCTTCACTCAGCCAGTTACAAAATGTAAGGAAACAGGACAGTTTTTCACAACATTGCATGGTGATCATTCTGGGCTTCTCTTACATGGGGTTGTGTGTCCAGCTCTAGAAAAATACCTATTTCTAGAAAAACTCTAGAAAAATATTGAGTCCAGAGATAATATGGGCATTTTCAGATTTTTACAATTTACGGTGGCTTTTAGGAATCTTACATGTGACTTTACAACTCTCAGCATTTTTGTCATAGTTGGACTGAACTGGACAACGTATGATTAAAGATCATGTAACTGAAATGTGTTGTGTTGATGTCTACAGTTGTGCTTATGTCAACAGCAAGGCTTATACGTTCATAGCTGTTAAATAACTAAATAAATAATTATGCCAAGCTGAGAAGGACATTCACAGTGCTTAGAGCTTCATAGCAACAGATGCAGTTAAACTTTAGGCTTGTGGTTAATGGCAATTGCTTTTGTGAGGCCCATTTAACCATTACAGTAGTGTATATTTGCTGCAAATGAAAGATGAGGAGAACATTACTCAAACTTTATAGAGGGGGATGTTTTTTAGAACAAAGGTTGTTTCTAAAATTGAGATGGTCAGAAAATAACTGGACAATTCACGCAACACAAAGGGCCCTGATTAGGTTAAAAGGGAATTTTATGCAAGGTATGTATGTACATGAAAGCTAGAGCAGGTATGTGGCAGGGCACTGTGTGTGCCTGCCACTTTAAGGCCCTGGAGCTGGCAGCTGCCAGGTGCCTGATTAGGGCAGCCATTTTGGGATCACGGGCTGCCCATATAAACAGTACAGTTCAGCTGCTAGAGACCAGGCAACAACATTGTCTGGCTGGAGGGTTTCTGATATCATCTGGAGGTAAGGGAGGAGCTGTAGGGCATGGCAAGGAGGCTCCTGGTCCTGGGTATGACCTAGAACTGCACCCTGCTGGGAGTGGGTGGCCTGGTGGGGCTCCCAGTGGCGCGGGAGCCCCCAGGAAATGCCAGGCCATTTACCACCCCACTGAAAGGTGGGTTGGGGCCCCTTAACCCCTAGCCCCCATGACTGGGTGGATAACCCCAGTGTCTGTAGGGCCCGGACAGTAGACCCCGAGAGAGAGAGGGGCTAGAGACTCGGACCTGATTGACATAGTACCCTCAACTGGCCCATGCTGGGGCCAGGACCAGGACGGTCAAAAGGGCCAGGGGCCCACCGCGAGGGATGCCTAAGAACCGAGGGCCTAGGCTTCTGACTGGCCTGGAGGTGGGCCAGTGCTGGTAGCTAAAGGTCCTGGGGGGACCACACCTGAGAGGGGAAAATAGTTTCAGTGATCTAGGCAGCCTGAATGAAGGCGGGTTAGGCAGCCTGAATGAAGGCGGGTTAGGCCGCCTGAATGGAGGGATCTTGGAGGGGTCCTGATAAGAGGACTGTGGGGCTGGTGACAATGAGACCTTCTAGATGCCATCAGCAAGGCTTGGTCTGTGGTGTAGGAGAGGAATGGAGCCACAGATAGCACCCCCAGGCATCGGGGCAGTAAATGGGCAGCCTCCCGCTTAATTAATATCCATTAATTAATTAAGATCAAGGAGTGGTGGGTTAGCCCAGGAACAGGTGGGCAGGCCACACTGAGATCAGCGCCAAGCAGGCCCCCTGTTACAGGGTAACTGGGAAAAAGCCACAGGTTCCCTAAAAAATCATGAACCCGATGATGACCGGAACAGCCTCCTTGCACCCCAAACTGGGTAACTTTTATTATTAGTTTTTTCCATTCTGTTTGCTGACTAGTAAAACTTTAGAACAAAAGAATGATAATACATCATCATGAATTCTATTAAATATAACTATGTCAATTAAGCAAGCATGTAAATAAGACCTGAAGCATACCTTTCACTTTAAAGAAATATGGAAGAATAGGTGTCTGAGGAACACCACATATTTAGCATGAAAGTGCACCAGATGAAAGCAATTTTATTCAAGCTTACTTAGAAAGTTTATTGTTTTTGTTTGCCATGGGGTGGGGGACAACAGTTGGGAGGTCAGAATAAAATATTAAAAAGAAACAATATATTAAAAAAATAGTGAATTTCAAGGCCAGAGGATTTTTTTTAAATCCCTTTGTGCTTACAGATTCTGGAGAAAGAATCAGCCATATTTCTAATGATTCTAGGAATTAATAGGGACTCCTGGATATTTGGCACTTTGGAAATATCAGGCCATCTGCTGAGATATTAAACATGAACTAGAGAATAATTTTAGGCACCTTTTTAGGAAAATCTTGGCTCTCAACTTCCTCTGTTAACAATACAGCTAACAAATTCACTAACTTTCTACTCTCCTATAAGATCTTTTTGGCACTTCTTCCTCTTGTATGAATTATTCTTAATTAATTAAAATGAAATTTTTAAGATGTGCAAGTTCATTAACTCCTTTAATTAGAAAGAACATTCTGGACCTTATTCTCAGACCATCATCAGTATCTGTTAGCCAGCTGCATTAATAAAATGATTCTATTCAAATAATTCAGGCATTTGCATTTTATTTTTAAACATCAGACATCTATTCAGCTTTCTGTAGGACTGAGAAAATGCCATTGGCTGTGTAAATGCAGTCTCTGTGATGATAATTTAATACCAAGTTTTTGTCATAGACATGACACATGGTCCTATGTGTCAGAGTGAACCTGACTGTCAGAAAGCTTTCTGTCCCAAACCTGGATGAAAAGGCAAAAAACTCAAATTGTCATAGCACTGACATCCTGCAGTATTTCATTCTGGAGCGAAAAAACTTGGCCTTACCCAAATGGAATATGTTCCCCAGGGTCTTTAGTAGCTGCTGAGGCAACTGCCAGCTTCACTAATATCACTGAAAAGAAATATGAAACTCAGTGGTCTTGGCCATGATGGCTTTTGTAAGGCCCCCTGCTCTGGGACAGCGTTGCTATGCAGACTAACCCAGGCCTGGGACTCCATGGCTTCAGACTCCAGCAGTGTGCCCCATGTAATCTGCTGCCACTGCTGCATGCAAGTCCTGAGTCCCTGTGATAAGCCCAGCCCACAAGAACCTTGGCTTGGAGCTGTGGTTCTTGAGGGCTATGGGCACTTGTACACATGATGGGGATTTAGTCCTCAGAGTTTTATTCTATCATGCCCAAACTGAAACAGTGGGTTTTAACTGAAACACACCATTTCAATTTTTCTGTCACATTATGGCAAGGGGCCTGATCCTTTTCTTTTTTTTTGCCAAAGCCTGACCACAGCCGGAGAACAAGCTGCCAGTGGGCGGAGTGGCCCCTGAGTTGTGGGGAGCCCTGGTCCTTCCCTCCACAGTGGTGGTGTTCCCTAGGGCCACCCAGGTGGGTGGCTAGCAGGCCAGGTGCTGCCCCAGCTCAAAGACAGCGCCCAGTCTGATCCAACTGTTCACCAAGCCGGCTGGGGGAGCAGCACCAGTGGGCTTCCAGAGGGCTGGCTCGGGGAACAGTCGGATCAGGGTGTTGGAGCCTGCTCACCTCTCCTGTAGCTGGGGGTGAGCTGACAGCTGCATCATTGCAATTTGCAACATTGAAAACTAGCCTACATCCAAATCATCTATAACCCCCAGACTGGTGCACGTGTAATTTGTGATTACATTAAGCCACACAAGTGACATTTTTGTCACGTGTACATTGTGATGTCCATCACGTATACAAGCACCCTATCTGTCTCCCTGATGTGATTCAGGAGTTGACTGTCACAACTACACTCATTCAGGAAAGCTTTGCAACAAGTAGTCTGTAAGTGTGTTGTCTCGGGTCAATTCACATAGCAGAGCTACCCTGAAGCTATAATTCTTCTGAGAGTCAGTTTGACAGGTGAGCTGGCAGGAAACTAGACTGCATTTCATTAGAAGTTCCTCAAAACAGATGTTTTCATGAAAATTCTGATTTCAGTAAGTTGTCATTGTGCAGCCATCAGTGCTATGTTACCCAACTAGACAAGTGTTTAGCTTTTATCCAGCAAAGACGAGCTGATGTTATGACAATGGCTTTCTAGACAGATCCCTCAGCAATTCAAATGATATCCTTAACATGATCAGCACTGTTCCTGTGATCATTAAGGCCTCAATAATGGTCTCTCAGAAATCTGTTCCTAAGGATGTTCCAGTAGTTGCCTTGAACATAATGTCAAACTGCATCTAACTAGAAATGACACCACTACCTTATGGGCATTTGTTTTTGAGGTAGTGCATTCATTAGATATGGCCATGTGCTATGCACTAATAATATCTGTCCCCTCCAATCAAAACTGGCCATTAGAAATGTTCGAGTTTGATCAGTCATCAGCCAATATCTTATTTCTCTAAGCACGGGTATTCTTTATCCCTTACAGATACATTGCCAATAAATGGACACCAAAGAGTTTTAATTGACTTAGTAATAGAGCTATGTGAAACAGCACCATTTTGTTTCAACTTCTGTTTCACTGTTTCAAAGGGACAGTGTTTCATAGTTTCATAGTAGCTAGG
Organism: Crocodylus porosus; assembly: GCF_001723895.1. NCBI lineage: Eukaryota > Metazoa > Chordata > Crocodylia > Crocodylidae > Crocodylus > Crocodylus porosus. The sequence continues at coordinate 9,989,034 of NW_017728921.1, forward strand.
GTGAGGAGGGACCTGAACAGATCATCTAGCCTGACCCCCTGCCACAGGCAGGAATGAATGCTGGGTTCACAAGACCCCAGACAGGAGATCATCCAATCTCCTCTTGAATTTGCCCAAGGTAGGGGTGAGGAGCACTTCCCTGGGAAGTTGGTTCCAG
>NW_017728921.1:9991590-9992679 GCF_001723895.1 Crocodylus porosus
GGCTGAGGCCGCATGCTCCAGGACCATGGTTGTCATGGGTGACTTCAATTACCCGGACATCTCATGGGAGGATCACTCAGCAAAATCCAAGCAGCCGCAAAGCTTCCTCTCATGCGTGGATGACCTCTACCTGACTCGAAGTCTATGGGCCAACGAGAGGCAAAGCGCTGCTCAACCTGGTACTAGCTACAGGGGATGACCTAATCGGCAACCTAATGATCAATGGGAAGCTGGATGACAGCGACCACGAGCTGATCACCTTCACCATCCGCTGTAAAGCTGGCAAGTCAGTCAGCAACATGGAAGTCCTTGACTTCAGAAAAGCTGACTTTGACAAGCTTAGGAGGCTGGTCAGTGAGGCCCTAAGGGACCACGAATTCAGGGAGAGGGGAGTTCAAGAAGAGTGGTTGCTCCTCAAGGGAGTGATCCTCAATGCACAAGCTAAGTCTATTCCATCTTGGAGGAAAGGCAGGAAGAGGGCACAGCAGCCCCCCGGCTCTCCAGGGACCTAGCAGACCTCCTAAGGCTAAAAAGAAAAGCCTACAAAGGATGGAGGATGGGATTCACCTCCAAGGAGGATTATTCTGCACTGGTCTGGTTCTGCAAGGAGCAAACCAGGAAAGCCAAGGCTGCGACTGAACTCAAACTAGCTTTGAGCATCAAGGACAACAAAAAGTCCTTTTTCACATATGTAGGGAGCCGGAGGAAAAGCAAGGACAACACTGGACCCCTGCTGAACCAGATGGGGCAATTGACAACTGACGCCTAGGAAAAAGCCAACCTATTAAATGGGTACTTTGCGTCGGTCTTTCATCAGTCCCATGGGACGCCCATGCCTACTACAGGACAGGGGGGTCCAGGTGAGGGAGATCCCATGCCCTCCATAAATGCTGACCTCGTGAAGGAACATCTTGAGAAGATGGACACCTTCAAGTTAGCCGGCCCTGACAACCTGCACCCCAGGGTATTCAAGGAGCTGGTGACCATCATAGCCCAGCCCCTGGCAAGGATCTTTAAAAACTCCTGGTGCTCTGGTGTAGTGCCCGAAGACTGGAAGAAGGCCAATGTGGTGCCTATCTTCAAGAAAGG
>NW_017728921.1:9992779-10014910 GCF_001723895.1 Crocodylus porosus
GAACACCTTTGAGAGCAAATTGGATGCTTATCTTGCTGGGATCCTATGACCCCAGCTGACTTCCTGCCCTTTGGGTGGGGGGCTGGACTCAATAATCTTCCGAGGTCAATGAAATCTATGAAATCCTGTTCTCATCTGTCCACTTTTGTACTCTGTCTAAATCTAGTTGCAGCCCCTCTCTCCCTTCAAGTGTGTCCACCTCACCCCACATCTTAGTGTCATCAGCAAACTTGGACAGCGTGCTTTCCACTGCCTTGTCCGAGTGGCTGATGAAGATGTTAAACAGTGCGGGCCCGAGGACCGAGCCCTGGGGTACCCCACTACTCACATCTCACCAGATTGAGTACAACCTGTCCACCACTACTTTCTGGGTAGGCCCCATCAGACAGTTTTTTACCTATCCAACTGTGCAGGCATCAATGCCACAGTTGCTTAATTTATTGATGAGGATGGGGTGAGACAGTGTCAAAGGCCTTCTTAAAGTATAGAAAGACTACGTCCATGGTGACACCAACATCGAAAGATTTAGTTACTTGGTCATAAAAGGCAATCAGGTTGGTCAGGCAGGACCTGCTTTTGATGAACCCATGCTGATTGCCCCTGAGCACGATCTCCCCTGCAAGCCCCCCACAGATATGCTCCTTGATGATTCTCTCCAAGATCTTCCCGAGCACTGAGGTGAGGCTTACAGGCCTATAGTTACTTGGGTCCTCCTTCCTCTCTTTCTTGAAAATTGGGACATTAGCCAGTTTCCAATCCCCTGACACCTGGCCAGATGACCACAAATGGTCATACAGCTGGGCCAAGGGCTCCATGATGACCCCTGCCAGCTCCCTTAACACTCTTGGGTGGAGGGCATCTGGACCTGAAAGTTTAAAAATGTCTAGCCCTTCCAGAAGATCCCTAACTACATCTGCACTGACTGAAGGCCTGACAGGGCTGTCCCCAATATTGTCTCTGCTTCTGGTAAGTGGGATATCCCGGTCCCTGTTCAAGAAAATGGAGGCAAAGAAACTGTTAAAAATATCAGCTTTCTTATCTGGCATAGCCACGAGATTACCGTTTATGTCTTGCAGGGGCCCTACATTGCCTAGTGCCCTCTTCTTGCTCCCAACGTACTTGAAAATGGACTTTTTGTTGTCCCTAATCCTGGACGCTAGCCTGAGTTCCATCTCTGCCTTGGCCTTCCTAATAGCCCTCCTACACTCATGGGCCAAGGAGGAGTACTCCTTCTTGGTGATAGCGCCTCCCTTTCATTTAATCATTTTGTTTAATTTCAAAGCACTGTTCCATTTCGTTTCGCCAAAACTGTTTCGCTGTTTCAACACATTTTGACGTTTCAACCATAGGCTATAATGGGGAATCATGAAAATGCCTATAACTTTGTCATTTCTTGCATAATTCTAATGAAAATGGCAGCAATGGTAGCCCCTTCTGAGGGCATGAAGCTTGCCAAGTTTCAAGGAGATATGTTTATGGGTTTCTGGGAAACTGCACCTCAAACAGCTAAAAGCAAAACTCATGTCACTTGCTGGCAGCAGCAAGCCCCTGTCATCCCGTGCATAGATTTGGCATCCCACATCCCCAGGAGGGCTGTGGGGTTGTGCTGGACTCCTCCCAGGGGTATGGGTCCCCAGATCCATGTGCAGGATGACAGGAGGCTGCTGCTGCCGCCTGGGACCGGCACTGGAAACAGCCCGCACCCAGCTCCGGGAACACTGCTACTGCTGCTGGCCCCAGGCAGCAGCAGCAGCATCCTGTCATTCCACACACAGATCTGGGGGCATGCACCCCTGGGAGGGCTGTCTTGAAACTTTTGAAACATTTCGAGTGCCCTCATTTTGTTTCAAAGCTGTTTCAAAGCCTTTTTGTTTCATTTCAACTTTGCTGTTTTGAGTTTGAAATGCATTGAAACAGCTTCGAAACAAAACATCCATCAAACTTTCACACAGCCTTACTTAGTATTTATCGTTCCCCACTTCCTATCCCTACAGATTGTTCCTGTAGTCTAAAGGCCTTATGCTGTGAGCTCTACAAATGCTGATCGGTGTTAGTGCTAGGTTGGAGTTACCAGTCACACTCTTAAATCTAGAAACCTCCTCTGACTGCACAGCTGTGACTTGTGACTAGAGGCTTTGTGACCGGGGCAGGACTAGGAGCTGTAGCTGTGAGTTACCACTAGAAAGCTGGTGAGCTCTACAGGCAGGGGGTGAGAGATTCTGGGATACTGGAGGACTTCAACTTGGGTGGCACATTTTTAGGGAGTGGCCACACCTTAATGGAACAGCAGCTGGATACGGATCAGCAATAATCCTGCCCTGGAGTGGCATAACTTGGAGCTGCATAATGAGTGCTTAAAACTGCCTGAAGATGTTAATGTGCAGACAGTCCAGGGGTTAACAACTCCAGGAACAACCCAAACTTACTGTGTAACAAGGCCCCAACTTAGAAAATGACTTCTGTTAAATGTGCCCTTAAGCACTGGAAAATGACCAGACAAACAAAAAGCTACATGGAATGGAATTACTGCAAACAGACCGAAAGGAATAATTTCCTTTAAATTCCTGATGTAGATGTCTTTGGACTTGACCTTACGTAATGCCTGAGATCTCTGGCCACAATCCAGGAAAATCGTAAAGCACAGGTGCTGGATTTCAATGGAACATGGAACCACATATTTAAAAGTTAAGCACCTTCTTAAAGCTGCTTACTTTGCTAATTCAGGGTAGCTGTGCTGAGGGCTCTGCCACAATGAATCCTTTACATTTTTCTGAGAAGTTGAACGTGAAGTAAGTTCAGTAACTTTCACTGTTAAAATAAAAGGGTTTAGTCACATTCCTGGCAAAGCAAGGTAGGAAAATGGGAAGAAAGGAAGAGGAAAAACAACAGTTAAAATGTATCCTGAGCTGCAAGATATGAGCAGGAGATGGCAACAGTTATGATAGGATACAAATAAGAAAGCTGTATCTAATGGAAAAGCCATGAAAAAGATGGACATAAACTAAACCAAGAATGAAGCAGTCCATTTAATGTTCCCTATTCTTGTGAAAAGGGTCAGAGGCTTCTTTAACAGCCAAGTGCTCTGAGGCTTAGAAAGGACATGCCACTAGCATGTCCCTCTACCCATCTCTCCAGGACACAGGTTCAGCTAAAACCATAGCAAGAAGTGTGGCACCTACTGTTTCTCTGACACAAGTTCCTATAACACTTGGTTCAAGAGGAAAAAGTGCTAGCATTTGAAAACATCAAACTCCTTTTTAATTGGACAGACCAACAAATTGACTCTGGTTACAGTACCCATTTAGAAATGGCTCTAGTCCCAAAATCTGGATCTGGAGACTGATGTAGATTACCACTTAAGCCCAAAGGACAGAATTGGGCTTTTTATTCCAATTTATCCCTGGAGAACATGTAAAGAATTTTTCTCTTCCTCAGATCAAATTTGACAACAGAAATGTAAGCTGGTTTCCATCTCTCGCTGTGTAAACTTTATAGCAATCAATAACATTATGAGAAAAACAAAAATGGCAGAGCTGGTCCAGCTACTGCATGAATTAAATTACTTTTTTAATTTTATGATCTTTAAAGTAAACCAAGATAAACTGTTACTTCTTAAAAGGGTTTTAGATTTACTGTAGCCACAAAGAAAGAAATTAAATTATTGAGATTTGTTGCTCAACAGACAAGTGCAAAAAGGAATGGGGATGAGTTTTTTCCAATTTAATTAAGAAATGGTTTTATGTCTCAGGCACCACTGAAATGTAGACAACTGTAGCTCATGAAGAATTTAAAGCACAGAATACTCCACTAAACCTACTGCTCTCTTACAAAACTGAGACAATTTACAGAGAAAGAAATTTAAATGAAAAGTGGTGAAACACCTGCATGGTTGTTCAAATATTTACATTGCAGCTTAACGCTTTTCTTTTTTTCCTAAAGAGTTCACTTAACTACATAATTAAATACCACAGCAGATCTCGTAAGACTCTGTCACTTATAAAGATAAAGTCCAAAAGCCTCAGTGTTGTCATTAGCTTTGGAGGTATAGGACTAAACTCTGGCTTGGAACAACACATGGACGCATGTCCAACAGATGTGGGAGTACTTGTGCTGGAATGCTATAATTCAGTATTTTTAGAGGAATCTCCCACAGATACCTCCCCTGAAGGTCCAACTTTCATTTGAAGCTGCTTTTGAACAGCTGAGGTACCATCTGTTCCACTGACTCAGCTAAACATTACAAACGTCACTAGTGGCATGGATTGCATGTTGTCAGTCTTGAAACGGTATTGCTGTGGGACTGGTGCAAGAGACAAGGACCAGCTGCAAGCATCATGTTAAACAGGTCACTCAGGAATAAGCCTAAAACTCAGAAATACTTACAGATGTCTCCTGAACTGAGATCTTCCTCTAATCATCCTGCATTCACTTGGATAATCTCAGATATGGTTGCAGATATGAAAAAAACCCAAACATATAGTGGTCTAGGATCCCAGTGGAAGACTGAAGGGGCATCATGCTGGGTGACTGATCAGCTTTTTATAACAAAGGTTGATTTATATGCAGGCTGTCCAACTGGTGGCCCATGAGCTGTTAATATGCGGCCCGCCATCCCCAAGAGCCTATGCGGTAAGAGAGTTCCTTGCCACTAGCATATGCCACATAGCAGGAAACAAAGGAGTTATATGCCCCTTTTACAGTCCGTGGGGCAGTAGGGACACCACGCTGGGGCTTTTCCCATGCTGTGGGTCCCATATGGCATGTGACCCCTGGCCATACCAAAGTTGGGAAGCCATGATTTATACCATTTATCTTTACAACACTTTTGTGTGGTAAGGTTATATCTATTTTACTAATAGGGAGCTAAAGCACAGAATAGGGCTACAATTTTAAAAGCATTTGCATGACTTAGGAACTTATGTCCCAAGCAGACTCAATAGAAGTCAGGCTGTTAAATCATTTCTGAAAATATTACTCGGACCTGTTCAAAGTCCTATTGGAGGAGTGTAGGTAAGGAGGGAAGTCAGTCCCCATGAACTGAAGAGATAGTGCTGTAAGCACAGGACGCAATTTCTTTTCAAAAGGACATCAATAGGGTACAATCATGTGTAAGTTCTTTGATGGATCATGGACTGCTGAATTAGAGCCTATATCGAGATGGTAAGAAAATGAGGTCAGGTTCCTAAGCTTCAGCTTTCTGTACTATAGAGCAAGAAAACTGCTGTTGTGTCAAAGACATGCTTTCTGTCACCAGGAGACAAACAGAAAGGTGACATTGCTCAAAGAAGCAGTTAATTTCCCTTTCTCATGAGCATCCCATAGCATTATGGCACTTGCCCTTTGCCACATCATGCCATTTTACCAAGTCCTTGAACAAGAAGTCAGGGGTCAATGTAAACATCATAAATTATTGTATGATTAAACAGGATGTTGAAGAGACATTTAAAGAAATAGGTTATTCAGATTATTCTTGAGAGAGAAAGAGAGAGAGAAGCTTACTAGAATCACCATTTTGGCAGATACTCTAGCAAAACTGATATTGCCCAAAATAAGTATTAGTAGTTACTTCAACTAGCATAAGGCTAACCTTTCACCATCATCACATAAATGTATTTGCTGAAATATTTCACTTTTTCCTCTTTTAATCATCCAAGAAAGTATTTAATCACTGAGACCTATGCCTGTTTCTTGTGTTGTCTAAGCCTTCATGGCCATCTGAATGTTTCTTGGAAATCTTTCAAACATAAATGATGTGCAAAGACTGTCACCACTGCAGCTTTTAAAGCAATGCTGTGCTATTTGTATATCACTGGGACCAGCAGCATGTGACTTGTGGAGTGTTGGAGGGCGTTGCCTACTCCTATGCCTATGCCCATGTTGGGACTGAGCAGGAAGAAGTTGCATTAAGGCCAGGTGGCTGAAATCTGCACCCACTCTGCTGATACTTCTCCCTGTCCCCATGCCACCAACACCCACCTGCAGCACAGGCACAGATGGAAGCTGCCCAGCCCCAGCACAGCTCCCTGTGAGCTGGAAGCTATGTCTGTGCTACCATGTCTCCCCTCCCCAAGGCCGCAGCATGGGTGCAACTTCCAGTTAGTAGAGAGCTGCACTGGGGCTTCCAGCTGTACCCATGGCACAGGTGGGTTATAGGAGGTGGGGCTGGGGGCAGCAGCCGCAGCACAGATGCAACTCCCAGGTACCCAGCCTCAGTGCAGGTACAGGGAAAGCCTTTGGCCACTGATGTGCTGCTAAAGCCACCCATTCCACATTGGACTGGAGTCGCACTGTTCCAGTCCATGGCTTGAAAAGGTTGCTGGCCTCTTGCATATTTTGTATCAGTTGTATCTAACTATGGAATATAAGAAGAAAAACAATAACTGCTGCATGATTAAATAAAGACTGTTCTGATGATTGCTAATTTGTCGTCAACATTCTTAATTAAGTCTAAGCAAAGTATTCTAGTCTACAAACCAACACTGAAACTAATGTGAGGAGGCACATGACACAAATATGAAACAAAATTCCAGGCTTGTGTGCAAGAGCCTGCTGGGAAAAGGGAATAAAGGTTGCATGTATATGCAACCTTTTGTTTTCTCCAAAAGGGGGTGTACACACACACACACACACACACACTCTCTCTCTCTCTCTCTCTCTCTCTCTCTCTCTCTCTCGGAAAAAAAAAATACATAGTGTGTCAAGAAATGCCTCCCAACCATGTATGTTTGAGGCTGAAGAAACTCTGGCCCTACATAGTCGGTGAGATTTTAGTTGCACACAATGAGAAAGGTGCTCCCATCCAAGAAAACGCTATCTTTCTTAGGACTTATATTACTGTTTGTCAGTGTCTATGCGCCTTCCATGTAGGAACAGCAGTAACAGTGAAGTCCTTGGCTGGCTTCATGGCATTTCTAGCCTGCTTCCCTTTTCAGAATAAACAATCTGCTTGGGGTATTTTGACCGTGTTTGATTTGTTTCTCAAATGATCTTCCTTCCCTGCCCCCTTGATGGGATTGTAATGCACCTATATTCACTCATAGTAATGATAAAAAAAAGGTCACCTCTTTAGGAGAAAAAAACAGAACAACCTTCTAGCCATTCAAACACTTTTAGGAGAAAAGGGAGCGACCAGGTCCCAGGTAACACACACATGTATTATTCACTTACTGCCATAAAGACCATCAGGAGAATTCTACATTATTTAATATATGTAGTATGTGCTGCTACCTCAAGGGATTGGATTGCTGCTGTGTAAGTACCCACAGGCCTACCACTGCTTTCTGAAGTCCTTATTCTCAGAGAATCTGTCCTGGAAGATAAAAGTTCAAAGGTACAGACTTACATGCTGTAGACACAGAAAGAACTGAGTGGGCAGCAGGAAACTGAGCAGTATTTTATCTGTACTGCAGTCTCCTTGGGGACTGCTGTTTCTCTCTCCCACGACTTGAGATGGTTCAGGAAACTTGGCTATTTCTCAACAATTGTTCTTTCCTTGCAAAATGACAGCCACGGCTTAGGCATTAGAAGGCACCTACATATTAAAGCCTCATGGATTAAATCTCATTAACCAGTAGCAGATGGAAATTTCACTTCAGTATTCATCTCATTTCTCATCCACTAAAATAGCATGTTTCATGCTTACTTTTACTTTGAGAGTTCATTTTCAAATACATTTCTGGGGTGTGCTATTCTTTATTTCATAGCATCCTTCAGTCTTTCATTATCACAATCAGACAGACATTTCCTTCACCTAATGCCAATGTCTCCCTATCAGTGCAGGATCGCACCGGTAAAAATGAGGAGAGACAAGTCTACAGATTAAGAGTGTAAGTCCGCCTTAATTGAAGTGGGCTTCAAAGTAATTATCTGGAAAAAAAAGGTTTAGCATTATTTTTAAATGTGGATTTCAGCAGTGGAGATTTAACACAAAATGAAGTTATGTGCAAAGCATCGTTTCTATGACAGCAAAGAACGAAGCCACCCAGTGCTGCAAGGGGGGCGGGGGGTGAGCGGGGTGACCACCCTGGGCACCAAAGGGAAGGGGAGCCAGGGAGCGGTGCGGGATGGAGCCTCAAGTGTCTCATGGGGGCGGGGGGGACACAAGGATGGAGAAGAGTGGCCCCTGCCGCTGTGTGCACTCCTGGGCAAGGATGGGGGGAGGAGGGGGTGCCCCCTGGATCTCTGCACAGGGTGAGGGCAGGCTGCCACTGCGGTCTTTGCCCCAGGTGCCAAACTTCCTAGCTACAGCACTGAATCCACCGTTTCAGAAGCTGAATTGTGCTTCACAGATACATGGCAAATTGTTTAACAACAGGAAATGGAAGGTAACTGATGTTAATTGTTTTGCATAGTATGAGACATGAGACTGCCAAAACAAAACCCCACACAAAACAAATTGCATATGCTTATTAGAAGCCATTAACTGGAGGGAGGTCTTGAAGGTTCAAGAAGATGCTAATGGAACAGCTGCTAGGTAAAATGATGAGCGTAGAGATGTATTTTGCGATGTTGATCATTCTGATGTCTGTGTGCATCTGTTTTTTGTTACTAAAGACCTGATTCAAAGACCACTGAAGCTTATGAGAGGCCTTCTAATAATTTCATAACTTGCCATAACTTGCACCTGGCCAATTGTTTTAACTATATTGTGCCATTCCATTCAGTATAAAGTCATAAATAAGGTGTTTCTCTATATATCATTATGCTATAATAGATTACTAAAAACATGTTATAGCTGTAGGTCAGTCAGTGATATGCATTATGGCTCACAGCTTGTGTATAATTATTATCAGTTTACGGAAGATCTCTTGTTTGCCTTTACTTTTTTTAAGCCTGCTTCTCTCAACAAAGCACTAATAGCTGCAATAAATATAGCAACCTAATGTTTAAGTGGCAATTAATTTTCTTCATTGTGAATATATGCCGCTGATGTGAAGGTGACGGTTACTAAAGATTACAGTGAAACTCAAACGGAAGATTCTGGCCTTCAGAGCACAGACGTTTACAAGCTGATCCCAAAGCCCGTACTCCATATTCACTGACAGCATTCTGCATCCTAGCCAGCGATGCTGCACATGGCAGCAGCTGCAGCAAGTACAATTTTTACCCCCTCCACCTGTTCAAGTTGGTGCCAGGAGTTGGTGCCCTGGTTGCTCTCCCTTAGTTTTGTTACTGGGTGCAGACAGAAGTGCAGCTCTCAGCTGTAACTCAGAACAATTTTTGCAAAGTGTTCTGAGTTACATCACCCCAAACTAAACAGAAGTTCACTGTTGGTTCCAGGGCAGAGGGGAATCTAGCTCTGGGCTGGCAGCCTGCAGCTAGGTCCCCATAGCCAGTGCCATAGCAAGGGTGGGGAGCAAGCGGGCCAACCACCCCAGGTGCCAAAGCAGTGGGGCACCAACAGGTGCTGCCCAGTTGGAGTGGCGCACAGGATGGAGCCATGAGCAGCTCATTTTGGGGGGAGGGGGCTCCCATCACTACATGCAATCCTGGGTAAGCACGGCGGGTGGGGCATGTGCCCCCTGGATCTGTGTGTGAGGCAAAGGTGGGCTTCCACTGCAGGTTTTCCCTAGGTGCCAAACCTTGTTGCTACAGCAGTGCTCATAGCAATGGCCACAGCTCTCTACCAGTGCTCACTGTTTTCAGAATGGGAGGGGGGAAAGCAGCAAAGGTAGCTCATTCTTGGGGCTGCCCAGATGGTGCTGAAGGGTGGGGTGGGTGAATTGGAGGCCTGCCCCCCCACCTCTGGGGAGGCTGCAATACACCTGCCCCACCCTAGGGGGAGGGCTGAAAACCCAGCAGACTGAACTCCCCCTGCTCCCTTTCCCCCCTCCCATTCTGCAAATAGTGAAAGGCTGAGAACTGGGCAGCCACAAGTTACAAAAGATTCTCCATTTTGTAACACCTTGATTTAATATGTCAGGCAATGAGGGATCAGATTTTCACCCAATCAGTCATTTTTTTAAGCTGTTTGCAGCCGTGCACTTGTGTTTGGTCACAGGTATAAGCTGCTTTCTGTGGCCAGATCAGGCAAAAATTGTCACTTCTGTTGGCACCTATAATATTCACAGAAGTACACTCATGCTATTATTTGCATGATAAAGTAAAATAAGTTATTGATAAAATATCTGCCTTCCTAGCCCCAGATAAGTAGGTCTGATAGTCACCAGGAGAGGGCAATGGTGCATGTACACATCCTCCTATAGATGCAAAACTTACTACTTGAACAGGTTTTGTCTTGTTTCAATTCTAGCAGAAGTGTTTTAAAAATACAAGTTTATTTAAAAACAAAACAAAAAACCCTAACTAAAAATAAGCCTCATCCTGAACTATTGAAACATTTATGAGAGAACAGCTGGTCTTTCTGGGGATTTTGGTTGCTCCTTGGGGTGAGATTTGGAAGCTACAAAAAAAGAAGCTGGATTATAGGATCTTGCAAGACATCAAATAAGCTTAGGATTTACAGGTGAAAAGTGGGCTTTTCAAGAGTCATTAACTGTGGGGGGGTCTATGAGCCCTTGCTTACTGAAACAGAGAGAAAAAAAAAGAAATTAAGCAAAGACTAGATAATGGCCATCAAGATTCACTATATATTGCCTTGCAAATACAGATATTAAAGTGCAATGTGAAAACATTATAATTACAAGTATGACTTCAAAAAGAATCATTTGGTTTAAACCATTGTTTTGCATGGTGTTTTTTTGGGGAAAGGAGGGGAGAGGGGGAGGAGTGTTTTGATTTATTTTTTTTTAGCAAATTCTGATAGGGTCTCAGACAGTTTTATTCACACCCTGAAAAAGTAGAGCTGAGTTAGAGTCTATGTAAGATCAAGGCAACTTTCCATTATATAACACAGTGAACTGAACTGATGTAACTTCATTATCTCAGGAAAAGAACATGCCACTAAAAACCTTTAAACAGTAAAAAACTTTATCTGACATGCATTTGGGAATCAGATTGCAAGATTTTTTTGTCACATGCTTGAAAAATTAAAGCAAGCCAGTTCAAGATAGAATATTAAAGGGGGGAGTGGGGGGGAAGGGAGTTAAATATCTAACATTATGTAGAGCACTGACATCCTGCCACACTTTTAGCTTCTCTCATTCCTTGAAGTCTCAGACCAACAGAGACTCCCCAAGCCTGAAGAAGGGTGACTGTGCCCAAAAGCTTGCAAAGAACTTTTTTCCAACTATTCATTTGGTGTAATAAAAGATATCACATCTACTCAAAGAACCTTACATGCCTAGCATTATGAAAGACCATGAATGACGCATGCCCCCAGAGGCTGGGGGGGCATGGCGACTGCTCACAGGTGGCGGTGGCAGTAGCAACAGTGGCGGCATGACAGCAGTGAGCGAGGAGTTCCTGCAGAAAGCCACAGCAATGTCGGCAGTGGAGCGGGGGGAGGTGGCAAGCACCGACAGCTGGTTGACAACCACCCACAGATGCCACCGGCAGTGTTGGCAGCAAGGGGGTAGGTGGTGAGTGCCGACTGCCCACAGGCACCGCCGGCAGCATCAGCAGTGGCCAATCGCAGGGGGTGCACCACCAATCTCAGGGGGTACACGTGCACCCGCATGCACCCCTTATGCATCACCAATGGGTAGGACATCTAAATACTATTTTTTTTTACTGAACTCTCTGAAGAATGAGAGTAGGTAACAAAATATGCCCCTCTTTCTCTCATATTTTAAATGCACTCCAGTATTTTGCAGTCACTCTGTTGTTTATTTCTTCACAAAGAACTGGTAGTGGTCAGATTTAACTAATTAGCTCTAAACCCTGACTAACAGAGCTATGTTTTATGTTTAATAAATGTTTTACAAACCAGGAAACTTATGTGGAGAAGTTAAGTAACTTGCCTCGTTCATACGACAAACCACTTAGGGCTCAGAAGGGCAGCACACTTCACAGCATCCCTCTGACCATCAAGTTCACATGACTAGAAAGGCCTTGTTTTCAAATTAAACAGACCTGTTTTTCCCAAGCTTCCACGTGCTGGATCCTGTATGAAACTACACATTCATTCACCATTATTTAGTGAAGAAACCAGAGTAAAGGAAAGAGGCTGGGCTTACACGCGAAGAATGTATGTTGCTTTTTTTTTTTTAAGACAGACTTCCTTCAAGAACAAATTTAACACTTGTTTTATTCCAAAAAAAAGAATACAGCATCCTAGTACTTTATTTCCCCATTTCTACTTCTGGCATTTAAATTCCTTTTCTTTCAGTTACTTAAGACAATTACATCCAATAAAAATGTAAGCAAATATATTCCTTTAACATTTCTGACCCTTATTAAACACCATTTTATTTCTACATCATTTTCTCTGTTTATTATTTATATCCTTTCAAGTTGGTGTATGCTGCAGATGGGAAGGAGGGTATAAAATATGCCCAATTTTACTTCTTCTTGCACTTCCACCCACACAACAGGAGCTACACAAGATGATACAATGTAACATAATAGATTTCTTGTACCATAATACTGCATTCAAGATCTAATATCTATTCTCTATTAATGTTGCATATCCTCCACTTAAACAGATGAATAATCTGGTGCTCTTCAGCAATGTACAAAGACACATCCTTTTTCCTTACTTCCAGAAGATCGCTATAGGGAACAGTAATTTTTGAGAACACGTATGGGGAGCTGTAAAACAAGGCAAATAGCAGAAACTTTCTATGCAGGAGCTGGTGGATTAAGCATGCAGTGGCTCAGAAAGGAAGTGAAGAAGAGCTACGGAGATGCTAATGACAAATCCATCTATTATTAAACTAATATTCAGTTTAAAATGAGACCCAGACTAAACTTTCTTATGCACGAATGTTTTCAGTAATGTATTGGTTATAAACCGTCTTTAATTTGTATAATTTCCCAATATTTGCTAATCTATCCAAGTCATTTTTTGCCCTTAGAAATTTTGTCTCCCTTCCAAGACAAAATATTTCCCCACATCGACTTCCCTTGTGAAACTTCCAGCAAAGCTTCCTTGGCTCTGTAGTATCCTTGTTGCCAACAACAACTGCGCACCAGAATGAACACACACTAGAAATCTATCAAAGACAAGAATACCCAATTACCAGTGAAGGCACATTTCTCCCAAGAAAACCACACTCTCTCAGAGATCTCTCAGTTCTAATCCTCAAAGGGAATTTACAAAACACCTTTCTCAGATGAGCCTATGAACTTCACTTCACCATCCTACTAGATAAAAAAAATAATGGATACAGACATTGGATTTATGACACACTATAACCTGCCTGACATTTGACTCCCAGGTACCTCTCCACTACTTACCAGCTACGTTCATTCCCCCTCTCCCCTGACCCCCCAGCCTGTCTCTCACCCTTTGACACCTCAATTTACATTTTTACTGACTGGCTTTCTTGCATGCATACAAGCCTCTGGCTTCTTTACTATTCATTTCATCCAGGAAGAGCATACACCAACTGCAGATGCTTCCTCAGCCTGAAGAAGTGTGTTTGTACCCAAAAGCTTGCAAAGAAGAATTTTCCAACTATTTGTGCTGGTCTAATAAAAGATATCAGATTTACTCAAAGAACGTTGCCTGCCTATGTCCTTTGACAAACACAGCTACAACCTGTACCCCTAATTCTAATCAGGCTTTTTTTAAACTGCTTTCCCTAGCTGACTTTCTGCCCCTGGGGCAGGGGGCTGGACTCAATGATCTTTTCAGGTCCCTTCCAGCTCTAATGTCTATGAAATCTATGAAAGTCTATGAAATATGATATGTATTTTCTTTGTATCAGCAATGGAGCCCTTCAGCATTAACTTTCATCTGCTTCTTTCCTTGAAGATAGGTTTAAATTTAGATCATTTGATTTGCAAGTTATTGTTAATATAATCATGATATCAATGCTTAGTGTTTCACATTCATATGCTTATTCAAAAGTACATATTTACATTTGCAGAGTTTTGCAGAAACACTTGTATACCTCCCTGTGTCAACACATATATGCATCTATTCTCCATTTAAGAATCAGACCGGTTTGTATGTATACACACACAGACCCACACACCCCCCACATTTGAATTCTGTTAAATCACATTCAGTGAGGAACAGCTTCTAATCTTATGGAATTCTGTAATAGGGATACAACTGTTTGCTAAATTCTAAAGGATAGTTCATAAAATTGAGAACAATATTTTACATTCAATTGTATAAAATTTTCTACAAACGCAGTTGAGAATACAAACTAAACTATCTAGGAATTCAGCATTGATTGTAATAGGCAGACATCCCAGGGACCCGCTCCTATTTATACGAGTAAAAGATAGCCAGTCTTTCAAAAGAACCTGACACCCACAGATGAGATCCTTTTGCATATATTACCTCATAATTTGGGGCTGCCTAAGTACATAGTCTGTCAGGTGTGTGTGTGTGTGTGTGTGTGTGTGTGTGTGTGTGTAGATAAACAGATACACACACACACACGGATACAGAATATAGGATTTCTTTACATATTAGAAATATTTTTATTCATTAACAAATTAGATCACAGCTACTGACTTCTAAAACATAAAAGATTAAATTTATATTATATAAACAATAGATTAAGAGTAATAAATAAACCTAGTGGTTTCATCCCATTAGCTTCTGCAGAATTTTTATTTGCTTAGCATCCCTGTATTGAAGTGTTTTCTTCAGTAAAACGACAACATTTTTTTAGGTCTCCCCAGGAGACTCTAAATGCTTTGGTAGTAGACAAATGACTTTGAAAAAAGATTTGTAGTCCCCCAACAGAGAAAAATGCCAGCACATTGTTCAAATGTGCAGTACTGTACAGCAATCTCAGCTGCCCAGAAAAAAATAAATTTAAAAACTATGGTTGCAATTTACCTCTAGGAAAGGACCCAACTGTGGAGGCGATACAGAAAAACAGCAAGGTAGTAAAAAGAATGGAGAAGGACATTTGTAAAGGGAGTCTGAAACAATGGAAATTCTGCATTTACCAGAAAAGAAATTGCTCTGAGCATGGAAAAATCTTGTCAGTATAGTGTAGATTCCCACTGACTTCAATGGACTTTGCATTGTGCCTTTGTACTTTATTATTAGCCTATTTTTACCTGACTCCTTACCTAACACCATGTTAATTTTCCAGAATTTATCTCTAATCTCAGTCTGTCCCACCCTCTTCGGCCATAATTTACAACCTCTACTTTACTGCTGGACTGGGATATAACTTTGTCTTGCTGCTATCATTTACAGATGCTTTTGTCTGACCTGAGTGGTCCTGAAGCATTGTAATCTTCCCAGCATCTAGTTGAAACAATACCCTCCAACCTCATCCTCATCCTGTGCCAACAGCCTAGTTCTACTTAATTATTCTAGAGCCTCCTCCTATTCATACAGCCTCTCCCTTTCCCAAATAACTATTTAGAGCTGAATAGATTTAAACCCTGTTTATGACACAACCTTATCCATGAAACAAAACACTAAAGTTCATCCTAATCCTGCATATTGAAATAGTTTCAGTAAAAAAAATGAATGTAGAGACCCTAGATTTAAGCTTTCTTCTTAATTATATAATTTAATTTCCAGAACCACCCCACTCCCCCCTGCACATTCATATTTCATTAGCTCCAAGAACACAGTCTCTAAGGTTTTTTTATGTTTATTCCCTTCTCAGAGCTGGCAACTTTTATAGCTGTCTGCCGAAATATAGGCATTTGCCAATCCATTATGCAAACTGACCTCTCACCCCATCCTCCTCGGGCTTGTCCGCTCCACAGTTTGACCACCTCAGAATCTACATTTTTGTGATGAAAAATATGCTGACTTCTTTTCCTGAGGCTCACCTGACCTCTCTATGTTAACACTAGCCAAATTATAGATTTGTGCACTTTTAAATTTTATTGGTGACTTTTTTAATTGCAGAAAAGTGTTGTCTGTTTCCACTGTGAAAACCAAACAAGTGATATAATAGACAGCCATCAGTCCAAAGTATTTGACCATGACCATGGTTTCCCCCAAGACTTCACTAGGAGTTTAGATAGTTCATGAATCTTCCACCTTCACTTTTGGTAGCCAAATCACTCAGTGCTTTGGATAGTTGCCACAGCTATCAGAAAACTTGTTAGCTGAGTATCTCAGATATGTGGCTAGGTTTGGCTGCTAATACAGCCCAGCGCATTTGGGTTATAAAATTGTTATTCGTTTAAACAGTAAGACTACATTGGTTTCAAATAAGCTACACTCTCTAACCAAATTTTCCATTATATCTTTAGTCTGTCTTCTAAATCTATTTGAAACACATTTAAAAAAAGATCTGAATGCCAATAGACATGAAAGATCAAGTCTAGAATAGCAAATCCCTGGATTCAATTGTATAGCCAATCTGAGTGCTGTGGCTAATATACACCATTGTGCTTGCAAGTTCCAAATCAAAAGGTTACTAAATACTAACAGCATGCCCTGCAATGGTATATTATAATAGATCCAAGTGCTTTCATGCCTGGATTCTTAAATGCAAACCAACGACTCCTGGTACAGCCACAAAAAGTTAATACCTTAAAAGTAGTCATCAATATTAAGAATGGCTGAGATTAAAAGGGTGACTTATAACAATGGATTAAATTCTTAAACACTTCCACTGAGACCATTTGCTTTCTATATATCAAAATACTATTATAAAATACACTTAATGCCAAAAAAAATCAGTATTAAAAGCTAGATCTGACAAACTGTGCCATTACTAAACCAGCATGATATTAACAGGCACTGTGCTACAGGAGGGGCAATCTTTAAGAGGAAAGGAAAAGTAGGAGTCTGTCCACCTTCATGACTGCAAATCCAATGGCAATTTTTGCATAATTGTCCCAGGTCTTTGCAAATTCCACTCTAAGCCTAAATTATGCAGTCTAATTCTGACAAAATACCATTCCCAAACAAATTCTATACATGTTAAGAATTCAATATTTGAGCTTCACTATTTACACTCTGCTTATCTAAACTGTCCCTGCAGTTTGAGCTTGCATGGGATACAGGTTACATATTCTAGCCCGACTTAATAACTAATGAGGGCTGTATTAATGTTTGCACAAGGTATTAAAGATGTAAATTAGTATCCATATTCTTCTAGTTGCTGCCATTTTCCATCATAAAAGTTCCACTGCTTCCTCCTGTTGAACCAAATCTTTATCTGTCATGTACAAGTAAACGGGCAAGCTCTGGCTCTGATTGGTAAGTTAGCATTTGTACCATGCACTAGGACCTTCTTTTAGCTTTACGTTGGTATCATTAGCCCCATTTTATATGTAGGATAAGTGAGGTTGCAAAGGAATGGACTTTTCCAAGGTCACCTAGCAAACCAACTTGATCAAAAACCATATCTTCAGTGTTCTATTCATGAGATTCATATGCTATTTTCAAGAAGAGTCAATATATTTAGATATTGAAATTCAGACTACATACAAGCGCAGCATGCTCACAGCTCCTTATTATATCCAGCTTTACTGCCCTGATGCATTTAAATAAGACCTTTAAAAATAAATCAAGAAAAATGTTTGTGCTATTTCTAAAAAAACAAGTTACTACTTATTGTCAAAGCACCAAACATGTCACTAGACTACATCTTACCATGGCTCAGTTAATTTCTGTTGAGACTGAGGTATAGCAGCCTGGCAACCGGCATTCAGGAAATGAAAGACCAGTTGGGAGCTGAGCCAGGGGTTAGGAACTGGTAGGTTCAAAGTAACAACTACAATGGAGACTGAGATTTACAAGTCAGAGTCAAGACAATGCCAGATAACAGGAGCTGTGGAATTCAAGATACTGGGGCAGGTAAGCATGAAAAGAAATTGGGAGCAGGGAATGGGGCAGAGGCAAAATACAGGTCAGTAATGGGGAATCAGGGCTGGAAATGTGTAGGGTCAAACGGCAAATTCACAAGTGAAGTACATAATGCAGCTAGTTGGGCAGTCCTGAAATCTAGAGCTACAGCCAAACAGGCAATCACGATATTTGATTGTTGCTTGATTTGATGGAAGCTAATTATGATCTGCACCAACCGGGGAGACTTAACCTTTAAGGAAGGAAGGGAGGAACAAGCCCTTTGGCTTTGTATCAGAGAGGCTTTTTCCTCCATGATAATTAAAGTTGATAAAAGTTATAAACAGCTTGAGAAAGGTAAATATGAACTAGCGAAGGCAAGACAGTTGAAAATGTATTTTGGCAGGTCCCCTTTTACCCACCACTTCGGGAAATCTAAGTGTCAGCTAGATCTGGATACTAGACTGCTTCTTGGAGTATCTTGCATCTGGCTCCTGACCCTAGATACAACACTTTCTGTTCAGATTATATCCCAATTACTGCTTTTACAGAAGGACATTTTAAAACCATAATACATGCACACGCCTCAAATTCTGAGATTTACAACAACACTAACAAAAGCCAGCTCTTCATGGTACTTGCATCAGTGATGATAAGTGATCTACATGTACACAAGAGAACACTGCCTCAGCTAAATCTGAAGTGGTTATTTACTGCAGTCTTAAAAGGTGACTAACTAGAATTCACTTGGAAAAAAATAGAAATTTGAATAGGATATTAAATTCATTATATAAGCTCTGAAGTCAGGACACCTGCAAATAAGGCTTGGACAACAAGACAGATATCGTAGTTCAAAACCTGCAGAAACTTTAGCTGGGAGTGCAGGGGATTCCCTTTTTTCACTGGCTTTCCTTCATGAATGGTAGGGCTCTGTGAAGCTTTGGTCCCTGATTCAATTCAACGGAGATTTGGTCCCATTCGGTGGCCAAATCTCCAAATGCAAATCAAATCAGGAGATCCTTTAACCTCCCCAAATCGAATCGGAACCCTCCAAATCAATTAGGAGAGATTTGGAAAGATTTGGCGATTCAGACATAGATACAGTTTTAAACGTTTTTTCTACATACCTCAAGGTACCAGGTGGCTTATGAATGCTGCAATGCTGGGGCAGATGGAGCATCCCACAGGAGCATAGGGGGGTCCCCAGTGCATTTGGCAGCAGACCTGGAAGTGGACCAGAAGCAGTTCCAATCTACTTCCAGGTCCACTGGGGAATGAGTGGGGAGGGGGCCCCCACCCTCTCCCAGCTCAGCAACTGGTGCCTCCTGGATGTAGGGGGGCACCCTGGGTCCCCCTATGGCTGATCACCTAGCTAGGGGACTGCAGCCCCCCCCCCCCCCCCCGCGTGCTCCTCAATAGACCCAAAAATGGACTGGAAGTACTTGTGGTCCACTTCCAGGTTCATTGCCGAGCACACGGAGGCCCTCCCTGTGCTCCCATGGGATGCTCCATCCACCCCACCATCGCAACATTCACAAACTGTGCTTGGTACCTCGAAGTATGTAGAAAAAACATTTAAAGCTTGGTCTATGGCGAAATCTCTGAATCAGCATCGAATCTTCAGATATGGATTCATCTGAATCAAATCAGGGACAGTGATCCAAATCAACTAACTGAATGGCTGTCCCTGATTTGGGCCAAATCCAAATCTGAATTGAATATGGCCTGTTTTACACACCCCAATTAAATGATACAAGACTATGCTGCCTGTACATTTTACATCCAGAAGTCTCAAAAGTCTTTGGAATGTGCATCATAGAAAATAGACTTTGGGATGAATATAAGATTTATTAGAAAGAAGAGAGGTTTCCATATAACAAGCAAGTTTTAAGCATTTCTTCTGCTGTCCATTGAAACCTTCATAGTCCAGCATTTAAATAATGTCTGCATTCACCAGCAGGCAAAATTCCAGTGAGGTAATGGAAAGGCTTCAAGTTTTGGTTCATTATAACCCTCTGTGCATGGATAGAGGCTCCTTGTCAATTTCTAGGATATACACTGCATACATGGATGTGGGCATAACTAAGGGTGAGTGGAGGAGGGATGACGGCACCAGCACTGGGCACTGACTGTAGGGAAGGGGAAGGTGCAGAACTCTGCCTCTGCATGTATGTACCAAGGGCCCCCTCTACACATTATATCTACTGCGCCATTACCTTGCTAATTGTACAATAAATTTAGATTGGCTGCATATGCAAATTAACTATTGCTCCTTTAAAAGGTCCAACCAGCTATAAAGTTATTGCTTA
Source organism: Crocodylus porosus (assembly GCF_001723895.1). Taxonomy (NCBI): domain Eukaryota; kingdom Metazoa; phylum Chordata; order Crocodylia; family Crocodylidae; genus Crocodylus; species Crocodylus porosus. Next base: position 10,012,883 of record NW_017728921.1, read on the forward strand.
AAAACTTGTAATAACTTTATAGGTGTTTCTATCCAGCTTTAATCTGCACATGTAGGCAGTCCTGCCATGGAAGACCACAGCTGCTGTGTTCTCCCAACCACTGCACAATGCATCCCCCAAATTTGGGAGATCGCAGCCAATGTGGCCTTCCAGCTGCAGGGGTGTAAGGGCACTTGAGGCAGCAGCTGGGAGATCATAGGTCCTGCCATCTCCAAGTCATAGCAATCTCCCAGCTGCATGGCACTCCATGTACCCTCGCAGCTGGGAGACTGCAGCAGCATCCCATGGCTCCAGGGGCTCTTGATCCTGGCTGCATCCCACATGCATGTCAGGTGCAGGGATTCTCAGTCCCAGCTACATGTCATCCCTACAGCTGGGATTCCCACCAGTAAAGCGGACTCCTAGCCATGGGTGCCTCCTTCTTGCTGATGTAGGCAATAAGACACGACTGGATCTAATGCGTGATCCCCCCAATTGCACTTCCTGCCATGCATGTGTGGCATGGCATGGCAAGAGGTGTGGATTGTGTGTATCACATGTTAGATCCCATAGCACCCTTATGCTCAAGATTTGTTTTGCTATATGCTGTAGTTCCAGGTCGGTCTACGTATACATAAATCTGTGGGTTTGAAGGCTGAGGAAAAAGAGGAATAAAAGCAAAAGATTCTTCAGTTGGGCCATGGTGCAAACAAGCATTTATAAGCAAACATGGTGCAAACAAGCATTCACAAATGCTAGTTCCACTGGTATAAGAAGCAGGTACTTCTTGTTCAAGTTTCTCTAGGCCACACTGTTAACCCCACCCACACACATATTTACCTAGCACTAGCCCCTTTTTTTTCCAACAGTGAAGACTTCCTCTAAGTAAAAACAGTAGAACTGTCAGCTCCCTCTAGCATAGTTTCAGAGAGTAAACAAAACTTCGTTTCAACCTTTCATTTTCTTTCACCTGCCACTTCTGGATCTCCTCCTTATCTGATGCAATAGACATTTTCTTTGAGGCAAACACAGTTCCTTTTTATTTCGGCAAATCATGCAAAGTTTGAGCATTTTTAACTAATTATTTAAATGGCGGTACTATCTAATGAAAACTGTTATTTTCTTCCTTCTTGATAGCTTTTTCACTTGCTTTTTTATTCCTCAGATCTAACTTCCAGAAAAAGATTTTAAATTCCCCATATAACTTGTTTAGTCACTTAAACCAAGGATAGACTGAGAAGGTGTCCTGATAAGGTATATGTCAGAATTCAAATCAGAACCCAGTTCATACCTCAGAGACCTTTCTGTGATTTTGGCCCCACGCAGCAGAAGCCATGTTCTTGTTAGATTTTGAAACAAAAACCCCTTACATCCTACCTAGAAACCAAACCAAGGGGCCAGGGACAGGTCAGGGGCTTCTAAGTCACTCTTCCTATTTGATGTTTTAAGGCACTGAGATTCCCACTTACACTTTTTTCTTTTAAATAAAGATCGCTTAAGGGGAATCAGTTCAGCTAAGAAGCAAATCAAACTGCACGTTAGGTCTGTGCAAAGCGGCTAGTTTTCACTTCGGATTCAGCCAATTTGGGGGCCAGTGATTCAACTCGGTGATTTGAATCACTGTCCTGAATCGATTCGGCCAAATCTGATTCAGAGACTCAGCCAGACCCATCCCCCCTAGCCTGGCAATGGCTGTCCTGCCCACCCCAGCTCCGGGCACTTGGGGGGGAAAAGCCCCAGCTCCCCAGGTGCTGCCAGGCAGGGGAGCAATCTCTGCTGCACCCCACTGCCCCATGCTGTGTGGGGGGCTCTACACAAGGCCCCAACCCCCACCTTCTGTCCCAGCCCTCCCATAGCTGTCCCGTCCTCCATGGCTCTGGCCCTTTAAGAAAAAAAAGGAGAAAAACCCCAGACTCAACATTTCTGCCAGCAAGGGGTGATCCCTGCTGCCCCCCACTGCCCTACACCATGTGGGGGGGCTCTGCACAGGACCCCCCCAATGGCCCAAGGCTGCTGCAGGAGTCCCGGGGCTTTTCTTTGTTTTTTTTC
>NW_017728921.1:10015010-10079006 GCF_001723895.1 Crocodylus porosus
CCCCCTGCCTGGCAGCACCTGGTGAGCGTCAGGGCTTTTCTTTAAAGGGCTGAGAGCTGGGGTGGACAGGGCAGACATGGTGGGGCTGGGGGAGCAGGCAGGGAATGGGGCCTGGCAGGGGTCCTCCCATGGTCCCTTCCCCACCCCCTACTTTTCCAAAGATTCAGTGAGCTTAGAGTTGATTCAGACCTTTTAACTGGTCCCCTGGTTCGATTCAGATTTGGAGATTCAGCCACCAAACTGGGCCAAATCTCCTCCAAATCAATTCACCACCTGAAGCTTTGCACAGCCCTACTGTACATCAATTAAGTGTATTGACAGCTCATCTGATGCATTTCTCAAATTAGCTCTGCAAACAACATGGGTTCACTCCTATTCCTTTATTATTTTATTTCTTTTATGTTACCTTTCCCCAAACAAGGCTTGGGGAAGCGTACAAAAAAGAACAATACAAAAAAAGAGGATAATGCAGTGATTCTCAACCAGGGTTCTGCCACAACCTGGGGTGTCTTGAGATCCTTTCAAGTGTGCTCCTTGGGTTGCTATGCAATACCACTGTTAGAGGTCCAAACAAGATTCGCAAGAAAAGCACAAACATTTCAAATAGGAACCCATATTGTTAAAAACATTCTGACCTGTTATGATCTTTCTGAGTTCTTTGCAACAGAAAAACAGGTCTATAATTTTTCTGTAGTCAAAAAATGAGTAAAAACTAAAACCTGGCATTTTTCAAGGGGTACCTCAAATCTAAAAAGGGCATGTCTCAAACTTAAAGAAGGGTGCCTTGAATTTGAAAAGGTTGAGAACTACTGGAATAACATAAGCAATGAGATTGTAAAGCATGCCTTCAAGGCACCGTGAAATCTCCTAGTTCTGGGGTCCTCAACACCAGGCTCATGGGCTACAGTTTTAACCCATGGCCTATAAGGTTCCCCAAGGCTAAATCCAGACAGTTGAAAAGCCTGAGGCTGAATTGATTCAATCATCACAGGTTAATCTAAGCTATATAGATTGTATTGATAAGCAAGTGAACAGACATTCACTTGTGACTCCAGAAATACAGCTACGTGCCTGCAGTGGCCCAGGCCAGAAACTAGGAAGTGCTAGAGCATGCCGCCCTGCTCAGCTGGAGCAGACAGCTTGGGCCAAGTGTAGCCCACCCACTCTGCAAGGGGGAGTTTGTGGGGGAGGTGCAAAGCATTGTGGGATGCTGGGGGACTTGAATCTGGAATGGGGTCCAGAAATATGGGACTTGGGGAACAGTGGAAACTCTCTCACTGAAGTTGAGAAACCAACTGCAAATAGAAAAAAGCAGGAAAGCTTCCTTTCTAGTTCTAACCTATGAATAGGCGCAAGAGGATGAAATCTACTTTTTCTAAGGACACAGTAACCATAGTCATTTTAAGAACATTAATTACAGTGCATATTTCCTTTCCTTAATAAATAAATTCATTTTAAATACAAACCTATTCTGATAAGCTTATTTTTTCTGATATATTTGGTACATTGAAGGTAGGCTTATTTAATAACAATTTTAAAATCATGTTTTTGTATAGTTAATTGGATTCAAATTTCCATTCAAGTGAAGTTCGATACAAATTGCAAGTAAAATTAATCATTATCTAGTAAATAAGAAATGTGCAGTGCACAATCTCCTAATGTAGCAAAACATGTAATCATTAAGAATTTGATAAAATGAATATTAAGTTACATACCTGATTGAATAAATGTGCATGGATATATTGTATGTGTCTGCTTAGCAAAAAGTACCCAAGTACATCAACTAATGAGAATGAACCTTTCTTTACAGAAAATAGCTAAAATGTATAAATGCAAGACAAGTTTAATATTTTTTTAATAGTAATAAAAAAAGGTTTCCTGCTTTTAATAATAACATCAAATTAAACCGATTTGGCCTCTATAAGAAAAAATCTGAGAACCAATAACAGGATCTTAAGTCTCTAAGGACCAGATTGAAGAGGTACCTAGAAAACACTGATCTGCTTTAGTTGGCATTATGGGCCTTTAACTCCAGACTTCAGAGGCTATTTAGGTCCCTTAACATATAGAAAGTCCAAGTTCATAGATACCCTAAGGTGCACAGACAAAGTTCTTTGGGTAAATCCAATATCTTTTATTAAACCGAGTCAAATAGCTGTAAGATGCACAGAGGCACTGAGTTATTTTTTTCAAAATGCCTGTGCGTGTCAAGTGTCTAACCTGCTCAATTTCAACGGCGCTAGATACCTGACTGGTTAGTTTTGAAAAATTCCTCTGGTCTCCTATCTCTCTGTTTAGGTGTCTAAAAACCTTTGAAATCTTGCTCTCTCAATCCTTTCTCACTTAACCAGCTGGGTGGTCATACCACATATTCTGCTCCCTGCTTAAAAATTCTGTCTGTATCCTTCCTTTCGCATCTGTTTCAAAACAGAAGCAAAACTGCCACCCTGATTTAACAACACTGTTCACATCTCTCAAAAAGGATCTAAGAGCTGCTATAGGTATCAGAAACATTTCTGAATAATGATTTTACCCAGGAGGTTGTGCCTTCCATTTCCCAATTAAAACACTTCTATAAGAAAACAGAGGGGCAATTTTATATAACACATCACACAAATCAGTTGTAGGGACATCTGAATTTACTAAGATCAAATGGCCCTAACCCTACATCCATTTGAACACTAGAACTATACAAGGAAGGGGTGGGGGGGAGAGAGAAGGACAGAAAATATATTTCCATAACTCTAAAGACAAGCTGCATAATTCTTATTTTTTCAAATGCCAAGTACATGGCATTTACCTTTTTAACGTGGCAAATAGAGACACACAGAGGAACAAAAATACAAGAACCAAAGGAAAACTTGAGTTCATGAGAGGATTGGTATTCTAAAAGTGACAATGATTTCTGCAAAACTTTCATTTTTAAATGTTCTGCTTCTGATGTTTGCAATTTACTGGGGGAAAAAAACAGCAAGATAACAGCAGGTTTGTGTGGGAGGGAGATAAATTTAAGGTTTAAAGTGAGTGATGTACCTCCTAATGAGATACAACTGAGAGGCAAGATCATGAATCAGCGCTCCCGCTGAGGACTATGGCTCAAAGATTATAGCTCTGAGGCGCACACACATACGCGATAGGATAGCACTACCTGTGTGTCTTCAGTTGTAAACATTTAAAGGGCTTGTCTGCACATCAGTTAATTAATCAGAATAGCTATTGCAGAGTAAAAGTCCCATTATTCTGGAATTATCAGAAGATTTCCAAATCAGAGTAATTATTCTGGAATAAAATAAATCTTTATTTTTGAATAGTGTATGCAGACTAAGCTATTATGAAACAGTTTTGTTTTTTTTCTGGTCAACTTCCCTGTGTACAAAAGCTCTAACTACAAATGTGAGAATCAGGTGAATCCAGTACTGCAGACAGCATCCTCTCTCAACAGCCTAAGGCCGGGAAGTCTCAGTTCATTAGCAGACTATCAAATAACTATTATGGGAGAAGGAATCTGCATAGTATGACTAGAACACAATTCCTAATAGTATCAGCACTATCAGCGGTTTGGACCAAGTGAAGCTATTTCATATGACAAGGAAGAATAAAACAATGAAAAAGAAACAAAGACTGGCCAGGCTAAGTCACCAGACAACTTAAAATAGGCTTCATCCACTTCATGTTCCAATTGCATCTGACGTTATTGTCCCTACCATTCTTGCAAGCCAACACCTGAAATTCATGTAACTTAGACTAGAGATGAGAAAAAGATGTTTTTCTAATCTGTTTACGTTGTGAATTCAGTTGCACTTTTTTTTTCTGTAGTATGATCAGGGAAGCCAGCAGCCTGCAAAAACAGGGACGTATACAAATCTCCTTATAGATCAGAATCTAAAAATAATCATTGCTCCTTTCTGGTGCGGGTAGTCCCACAGAAGCAAGAGAGAGAAAAGCGTGAGAAATAGCATAAGGCAACTGTGAAATCACATACGTTGGTTGGGAAACTCAAACAGGTGGAACACCTTTAACGATACATTTACCAGTAGCATCACACAGCTAATACTTGTCTCTGTATATTTTATATGGAGTTCAAGACCAGATGTAGTCTCTAGTAAATAAAGCAGACAGAAGAGGAACTTGTACTATTAGCAGGCCTGTTTGCATTTATATTTTGGGATTATATTCTTTAATTAAATGCCTCCTGTTTAAAGGCAAGCTATGATTCCATGTATTATGGCAATACCCAATGCTTTATTTTTTGTAACTCATTTTTGGCTTCTGACTAGATTTGATAGGGTCCTCTTAAGCTTCTGCACATGGAATAATTTATTTTTTAAACTGATGCATCTGAGTGGAGTTATGCTGATCAATTCTCGGGAGGGGGAGGTTGGGGAGAATCTAATTTTCTGCTCAGATGCATCACAATTACCATTGCTCTATGCCATCCAACAAATAAAAGCCGCCCAAGTATTTAGGAGAGACAGACTGTTCTGAAGTGAATACAGTTTTCAAGTGACAATCTTATTTGTCTCTATGGATAAATACTTCATAGAGATTTTGTCCACGGTCCAATTTTCAGTTGTGTGTTTCACATTGTTTAAATATTATTTTGAATTAAAAGCAAATAGTTTCTTGCAAGGTGTGCAGAAGAGTCCAGGAAAGTGAGAGAGAGAAAGTGGATTCTTGACAACCTATTTTCAATCCTTTGCTTTGTCAATTACTAAATAACCCATATAAAAACAGACTTATTATTTTAGAGGCAAGGATATTGGGGGGTGGAGAGGGGAAGTAATATTTTTATTGTACCAATTGCCTGTTTGGAAGAGGCTTCAGACAAGCTTTCAAGATCAGCAGAGAAGATGGGGATATGGGTAAGAAGGGTCTTACAGCAATGGAAGTAATACTTTCATGCTATATACTATGTCTGCAAGTTAAAATTAGTCTTTTACAGAAACCTAAACGCAATACTGATTAAAACTGGGACAAATATTAACTCACTCAGTTTTAAATTTTTAGAATTGTTTTATAATAATTTTCCCTGATTCATTGCAATTTTAATCAATCTATCCAAAACTCTCTCAGAAATGTTGCAAGGACAATGAAACAAGCAAGGGTTCCACATGTATGCTGCTTATTCTTGCTGAAAGCACTAGTTACTGAATACAGCAGGTCACTTTTTAAGACAGAGACACAGAGTGGCCAACAAGTAGGATTTCTAGTTTGTAGGAATTTCTTCTACTTTTTTTTTTTAATTTGGCTATAGTCTAGTTTGAATCCCAAGAGTGCTGGAATTTCTTACGTACCAGAAAGTCGGAGAATGTTGCATTTTTGAAACAACAAATATGCTCTCTGAAACTTGGCGTTCTTTTAGTCTCATAGCTAATAGCAGCTGCCTGGGGGCCCAGGGTCTGTGGATTCAATTAAGACAAAAGAATTCACAACTCATGATAAAGCTGGTATTTTTTATTAGGCCAACTAGATTTTTGCAAAAAAAAAAAAAAAGTGTTAAGACAAAGACACACAAGACTTCCAGGATCCCTGCTGCAGACTCAAGAGCTGATCCCTGGTTAAAGGACACAGCTCTCAAGGTATATTATGAATGGCTTCCTCAGAGCCAAGGAATGGTCCTAGAAGGCTAACCTTGGGGCAGTGGGCTCTTGACAACTGGTTCCCCAGCCCTAGGCCAATCCACCCAGACTCCAAGCAGCACTCAGTAGGAATCTTGCCTTGCATTTACCAAACTTTAGAACAAGAAATGTTTTGGACACAACATTAATGGCTGGTTTTGTCAGAAACGTTCTAACTCGTTCAATGACGGACACTCAGAAACCCTGTTACTTAAGAAGAATTATGTATTTGCAGCCTAATGAAGGGGCTTTTACAACCAAAACTTCAATTTCAGTTCCTAGGTTCATCATTTAAGAATGAGTCCAGTGCTTTAAGCAGCAATCTGGAGATCTGCTTCTAGGTACTGCACGGGGTAACTATTTTTGTGCTTAATATGCTATATTTTTTCAGTGATGATCATTTAAAACAAGCCCCTCCCCACCCCCTTGACAACAGACTTCACTATTCTGATGGTCCCAAAGCAGGAAATTTTCTTTTTTAAAACAAGAGAGGGAATAAAACCTTGTGTCCTGTCTTTCCCATATTTCCTCTGCCCGAGGTCACTGAGGAAATCTGCACCTTCCACATTTGAAGATACTCAAAATCCTTCAGCTACAAGAACTTTGTTCAATCCACCCAGAAGTGGTTCCAAGTGTGATCCAGCTTTCACAGTCTCTGCTAGCTGGCAGCACCTGAATTTGCACTGCTGTGTAGTTAAACTGTGGATACAGCCCCATAGCTTTAATTATCTCTTCTCCAAAAATATGACTAATGTTTAGCTGCCACTTTGACTTGCTCCTGACATTAATGAAATGGTCTGGCTGGATTTGTTTCACCAGAGCTTTCAGAGAACCTGTAATCAATACTCACTAAACCCTTATTTGCTGAGTTAAAGAGCATCCTTCACATGCATTAACAAGCCAAGGATGCATTTCCTCCCTGCATATCAGTGCTAGGAAAACATTCCACAAATAAGCCATAGCAATCAAATGACCAGCTGTGAGTAGTATGTAAACCAGAAGCCTGGGAATCTTTATCTGTATGAAGTTAGTAGAATAAACCTTATGGATACAAATGAATGTAACAATATTAATTTGTGTGCACAGAACATCTCAGATATCCGATACAGGTATTGGGGAGTGTATGGGTTATACCTTGTAGATGTTGAATCCAGCCCATTATTTTTTTACCACTGTAAAAGGTGCAAATGATAGCACTTCCAGCCTTTAAAGCTGTAGGTTACCTGGGGAGAAAAAACAGAGATACAAACAAATTGTGAAACGTATGGTCTATATAATGCTATTACTAAACAATTAAAAACAGTTTCTTCCATATGACAAATGACCTTGAAAAATGAAAATAATGAATGGCAGCTATATCAACTGTGCCACTGCTAGACCAGAAAACAACAGAAAGGGGAAATAAGGTGTACCATTGTATGAAGAGAGATCTGCTTTGGAACGGTGCTCTAAAGATGTGGGACCAAAGAAAAAGAGAGAAGTGAGAGGGAAATACATAACCATTCGAGATGGGTTGGTTCCTGAGTTCAAATAAAGATTTGAATTCTGAGGACTCCAATCAATAGAAAAGTCTTGGGGTTCACTCCTGCACCTTGAGCAAGGCAAACCTGAGTCAGTATTGTGCTTCCAACAACTGTCAGGGAACAATGGAGCATGATGTGCCTTCATCTTTCCCTATGGTGGGATCAGGATGCTGAAAGATGCAGCATCCCCTCCCTTCCTGCAGAGAGAGGCAGTTAGTCTGAAGTCAGGCAGGAGGTAGGGCAGGCACTTTGGAGACTAACTAGTTCAGAGAGGCCTGAGCTTTCACAGGTGACCACCTGCTTTGTCAGACAATATGGGAATGTGACTTACTGGGAATGTGTAGCAAAAGTAGAATGCAACACGGTGTTATCATAGACATGATTTAATGCGAGTGTCAAACATAAGTGAAACAGAAAAGAAAGGCTTAAAGACTTCACTTATTTAGTATCAGCTGCAGAAAACCAACCACACTACTACAGTTTTCCAACCACAGTTCCACTTCAAATGCTTGAAAGCAATATACACGAAACACAGTGGTGACTTACAGCCCTCCCCCTCCAAGTGCCTGACACACAAATGATATGAGTTGTTCAATTCCTTCCCAGCCTCTTAAGTCTTGGCTCTTTAGCCCAGAGCTAAAAGCATGAGCTGCTGAAGCTTAAGATCCCCCACTTAATTCACCATATATCAGCCAAAAGACTGTCATCACATTTACACACACACAAAATAAACATAGGGCAGACACAGAGATGGCCAAGACTGTGTGTGATTGCCAGCAAATGGGGATGCAAGTAGATGAAGCCAACCAGGCAGGACTGGATCAAGTCCATAAAAAGGTTGGCTCCAGGTGCCTCATACAGTTTACTGTCAATTTTGGAAAAATGAACTCAAAATACAGAAAAAATAAAAATTGTATCACGCATGTCTGCAATATTCAGGGACAGTGGAAAAGGCAGTGCTTCACTCCCTTCTACCCACAAGGGACTGGATGCCAAGAAGATGGCAAGGGATGTATCAGCCTGTCAGATGACATAAATGTTATCTGCTTGTGGCTACAGAGGTAGTTGTATGGCCGCTTCCCTTCCTTGGGCTGTTGGCACCCCTATGTATGTATGGAAAGAATAACTCAGCACTTGAGGAAATCTGCCTGTGTATGGACGGAACATGAATTCACAAGGAACTTAAGATATGGCCTTTTGCATTAGTAATCCTGTTTCCCTGGCCACAGAATTAGGCAGCACCCAGGGATCCTGAGCACAGGCTGTGTGGCCCTTCCTACCAATTTTCCTTTTGGGTCTTGGTGCCTGTCTGGGTCTTGGTTCACCAACACAATGCAGCTGTGCTCTCCCTGGTCATTGTTGTTCTGCTCAACCCCACAGGCTCAAACCTGTTTCTATGGCTGCAAACTACCATCTTGATTACGTGGTATAAAACATGCAAGCAAAAATGCAAACTAATTTGAACAGGGTATAGAAAATACCTGTTTTGTTTGTTTGGGGTTTTTTAAAAGGGCTGTGTAATTAATTTAAACATGGTTTTGCTCATACAAGGTTTTTTGGGGGTGGGGAGAGGTATGCAGGGGAGGAAGAGTTGTTGAACACCAAAGATTCAAAAATAGGTTCAGTATTCCGTGACCTTCTCTACAGACTGAACATGGCACCCCACTCTTTGATTACTTAAATATAATAAAAAAAGAATAATTAGCACTTAAACACTTTCAGTAATTCACACTTCATTGAAGCAGAATGCAGTAATTAGAATATCTTTTATATTGCATACCAGTTCTTTCTTAACATCAAAGCACAATCATACAAGTTATTTACATAATTATCAGCCTGTAATGCAGTAGCAGTAACACAGTTTAACACATGAAATGCCATTGTTTCAAAGGAGCTTCTACATAAAAACCAACCAGGTCCTGCTAAATACCCTATAGTGCTGCACAGTGACTGTAAATAACTTGGGTCACTATTATCTGTAGAACGTATCTTGCTATATTAAATGCAAAAGTGGTTGCAAAAAAGACTATGGGCACTTTTATGTGAGCATGAACTATTCCTCATGGAAAGCCTCTTTTTGCCTTCTAAAAAGGAGATACTAAATCATATGAAACAGACAGCCTAACTTTTCATTTTTCAAGCTAACAGTACAATGGCCTAGAATTAGTTAAAAGACAAAATAAAAATAAAAAGGCAGTTGTTATGTGTCAACACTTATGCATTCAGCTTCAAATTTCCTGTAGCCATCCGTCTGATCTTTCTTAATAAGCTATTCCAAAAAAACCCCAAAAACAACTTGCTAGGAAAAAGTAATTTGTGGAATGAGTTTTGGTTACTAACTTTTTTAGAATGAAAATCATGTCAGGGCATGAATTACGTGCCAATAAACCAATATGCCTGAGTATCTTTCTAGTCACATCATGCAGGAAAACAATTTCAGCTCCAAGAAATATGGATGAGTTTCTTACGCTGATGCTCAGTGTCTGAGAATAGCTAAATGACAATGATGCTCTTGATCAAGGTCTAAATTATATTTTGATCTATGTGCTCTGTATCCAGAGCCCTAAGACAGGAAGATAAGAAAGCATACTGTTTCTTTTTCATCCACTTGGTGGTATCACTGTGCATTTATTCAGTGGATGCTCTCTCTTTGACCTATTTGTTATTACAATACTAGCATTTTGACATCCCAATGAGCTCATGGCAACAAAGTCCCTGTAGGCTCATGCTTGAGCTTTCCACAATCGGAAGTGTGAACAGAGTTAAAGGTGTACACTTCTGGATACTTACTTTTTTTGAAGTGTCAAATTTGGCAGATGAGCTAAAGCTTATAGTGGGATCCTTAGCTGCCCTTTCAATCAGTCTCTGAAAACAGAATTGTTGGAGAGGCAGGATTTATCACAAAGACACTTCGGGGATGTTAATAACCTAGCCTGGAAATCAGGATTCAATTTGTGCATCCTTGTACAACTTTAGACAAGTGACCTAATTTCTGCACTTCAGTTTCCCATCTGTAAATTAGAATTTCCACAGTTTTATGAAAAGTCTAACAATATTGGATATATTTCTCAGGGGTCTAATAAGCAGGGTTTGCACCCTGGGCAAAGGGAGTGGTGTTGTTGGTGGAGTCAATAAGAAGTGGTACTACTACACTACTTCTTTCTAATACAACAGCAGAGAATGGGAAACTTTATCTACATTTATCAACTGATAAATGGCGTATAAGCAAAAACAAAAAAAAGGAAAGGTAATTGCAGGGAGCAACCTGATTCTCATGTGACAACTGGCACCAGCAGTTTGGCAGCCATGGTGAATGTTCTCTTCTGCATGGACTGAGTCCCTCTAAGCCCAAACATATTAAATGAATATAGGCTTGATTACCAGCAGTTTTAAAGCTGTTTTTTGGTGCCCAATTACATCCATAGTTATACCAATGGAGTGAGATAAATAACATTTTATAACAGGAGCAGAGAGATTTGCAAATTCTGAGGTGTAGGTTGTAGCCGTGTTGGTCTAAGGACACAGGCAGACAAGGTTCTGTCAGTGAATTTGATATCTTTTATTAGATCAACTTAAATAGTTGGAAAAAAATTTCTTAGCAAGCTTTTGGGTTTAAAAACCCTTCGTTAGGTTGGGGAAGCATCTGCAGTTGGTGCAAGACTGCAAATTCTGAAGCTTTCATGCTGCAGAACCAACAACTCTTCTTTGTTCAAAAGCTACGATTCTTCAGTGGGCCAACGTAAAAGTTATTCATTACTAACTTTTTAAAGCTCAGCTGTGAGTAAAGGGCAGCACATAAAAGCACTATTCAAAGAGAAACAGAGGAACAAACATGACTGGCATGATCTAGCCCCTAGTTCACAACTTGTTTCCTGTGAGCACAAAGAAAACAATACCAGCCCTGCACTGGGCACAATTGCTCTTTGCCTCACAGCTCGGCAATCTAGCATGTTAGCAGAGTAGAGGGCAAAGATAGATAACATCACTACCCACCCATACCTCTTGCCAACCTACACTGGAAGGAAACAGCAGACTTACAGGTTGCTTTCTCTCCTGCCCCCAAATCCTTCTATACAGACAGCCCATGTGGAAGGCTGAGGGGGGCAGTAGATCTATTTGCTCTCCACCAAGGGACACCGACTGTCTAGTGATCTCACACTAAAAACAAGAGTTTTAGTTTCTAAATTTAGTTTAACACAGATCTATGTATCAAAAGCGCAATCCCTGGAAGGCTGCCAGCATTACAGGAACATCATAAACTAGGAAATTCTCCTTATTAGGTCTCATGACTGGAAAATGAATGCAGTGGTTATCATATCACATCTGAACCTTAAGCATGAAATCATACAGCTGTACACAGGCTGTCAGGTAGTTCAGGCTGGTTATAGTCTCAGGATGTTATGATATAAAAATGCTTTAAAAAATATAATTGTAATTTTGCTATATTCTGCAGGCAGAAAGTGAAAATGACAACACATGGGGCAACAAATTGGAACATATTTGCATTTAAAAAAAAATCACATTTGAGTTTTTGTCCCAATTCAGAAAGAAAATGTTTTTCAAAAAAATTAATTAAATAGTGACTTTTTTATGGGAAGAGATTTCCATTTTTGACTCAGGAGAGAGAACAAGTATTAAAAGCCTAATATTATTTTCTTTCTCCATCCCTCACTGTTCTCAGTTTATCTGAACAACTTGGTTGTTGGGGTTTGTGCGTTTTGTTTCAACACATCCCCTACAGCTTTTAGTTATGGTGGAGTCAACTCTAAACATCCTGCCTATCTAGGCTTTCACTTTGTTTCACTGTACAATGTTATTTTCATTCCCAAAATGCAGAAGCTTGACTTTCCAGTTCATTAGTTCAATCAATGGTAGTTTATCACCTCTGGCTTCCTCTTCCAAATCCATGGATATTTTGGCTCAAATCCTAACATTTCACACCATTCACTTTCCCATGCATCATTTCCCATCCCATCATTTCCCACATTTCTCAGAAGGAAAATGTGTTAAGCATCTGAGAGACTATTAAATTTGGCTTGCTTTCAGGCACCACCATGGATCAGAACCCTGTACATATAATAAAGATTTTTTTTTACACAAAACTCCTTAACAAACGTTCCATCGAATGGCAAAATCTTTGAGATGGTGGGCTCTTTCTTTCCCCGGGTTAGCTTCAAGACCATGTCTAAACTGAACCTTTTCTAAACTGAATCATAGTTTCCCAACTCTGTCACATATAGCAGTCTTCAGATAATATCAATGTTAATGAATATTAATATATCAATAATAATATTAATATATTAAAAGTGTGGCTATACTTCTAGGCATTCTTTTAAATTTAAGCAGTCTAACATACTATAGTCTTCATTCAGGAAAGCAACCCTCTTCAGGAAGAACACTTATGCACATACTTAACTCCTACCAGCATCAATGGGACTTAAAAGTTAAGTTGAGATTAAGTACGTTCCTGAATTTAGGCCTCTATCTTTGACACTACCAGTACACACATAGCCTTCAAAACCTAGACTGGGGCTTGCTGTATAGGATCACGTAGGCCTGTTTTTCAAATACACAAATATCCCTTTACACCATCCTGTGAATGGAAAAGAGCACCACACTACCTACCTTAAGCCTCTTGTTGGAAAAGGAGAATGTGATTATAAATCTAAGTGTAATATACATGAGGAGCAGGGTCTACTATTTTCAACTACAGCCAGATAATCTATTGTAAAATCATTGCAAAAATAAATAGTCCATAAATGATAGCTTTTAAACTAAATTTGGGAAATACTGACAATGGAGATAATTCCTTTTTTTTTAAAAAAACGAAATATTTGAAATGCCCCAGCAGCCAAGTGTCAGGGTTATCTCCCATTTAAGTTTGTTAATTAGTGGAGAATGTCTCCCAAGCAATTTATAGAATATTCCCTCAAAAGCTTTTCCATACACATTCTATGAGCAATTGATGGAGGATGACATATCAGATAACCATTGCTAGCCCTGACACTTCACCACACTGTGCAATGTCAATCCCATTTATGGTTCAAAAAGGGCACAATGAATATATTCAGTTATATTAATCTATGATAAATTTTCATTCTCTTCCATCACTCACAGAGCTCATTACTCACAGTGTAGAGCTTATCCCAACTTGCTTTCCTTTTGAAGAAAGTTCCTTTGTAGCTTTACATTATTCAGGAAAGTCCATAAAATGCTGACTGGTAGGTCCCATTCTTTATTATTATTAAAGCTTAGCGAATAATTCATAATGAATAATTTATCCATAGAGTTTCTCCACTTTTTCAGCACATCTGGCATCTGTGAGCAGGTTAGAAAAATTATCACATTTCTCAGCTATTTGAAAATGTTCATTAATTTATGTGCAAGACACAACATAAGCAACTCACAAGTATCCTTGTGTGTATACTTTCTAATTGTCAGAGCAGCTAGACATTACCTAGGGAAACTGTGGAATCGCCTTCAGCAAAGGTTTATAAGAAGAGGCTGTAGAGTGTAGTATAATTTGCCTCTGTATATGGTTTGGATTAGCTAAACCATGAGGTACCTTCGAGGACTAATATTCTACTGGTGTTAATATGTGACATTTGCATAGTACTGTTTAGCTTCATGTGTCCGATTTCTCCCCACAATAGGATTGTTTTGGTAACAAATAAACACAGTTCCATTGCTAAAGTTACATAGAAAAGTTAACAGCAAATTTTCTTTGGATAAACGTTTGAGCTTAATTCATCATTTGCAAATCATTGTCCCAGTCTGGACAAGGTACACTTGCAGTACACAGCTAGGTACACATTGCTACTTGAACGAGAGAATTACTCCACTGTGCCGCATAACTGATGGGATAAGAGAGTTTATAGATTTAGTTTAAGGACATATTTCATCAGGACTGTCTACTTCCTGACCATGATGCCTTGCAAGTTTGTGAAGATCAAGTAGTATGGCAGTTCCAAAGGGGATAACGTAAGTAAGGATGTCCTAAGGAAAGAAGTAACGAGGGGTACTCACCGGCAGCAGGAGATGCAGCACAGCAGGGGCAGAAGGAAGAGCCCGCATGGCTCATCAGCCACCTCTTTATTCAATTAAGGCCAGCCGGTGACATCAGCCTCAAACACAGGCTGGCGGAAATAAAAATGGTGGCCAATGCTGTGGAGGGCAGGAGGGAGAGCAGCACGAGAGGGGAGCTGCAGCCGCTGCAGGGAGAGAAAAGGCTCCTCCCCACAGGACCTGCGGAGCCTGATGAGCCAGGAGCAGATGCTGGCAGTGCAGGGCAGAGCACCCCAACAGGAGCACACACGGGATGGCGAGGAAGCAACAGGCACACCGGATCCAGGGATGGAACCAGAGCTGCACCCGGAGCCCAAGCAGACCCCAGGTGGGAGTATTGGGACGACTGGGGTGAGGAGGAAGCCACGCCAGAGGGAGAAGACCCTGGGAGAGCCCCAAGAGGTTTACAATCAGGGTGGGTATCGCCCCCAGTCCCAGCCGGGCCGACGGGAGAACAGGAGTGAATCCCAAAGGCAACAGGCGAGGAGTAAAGCACCCCTCCCCAGCTAGAGCCAGGGGAAGGATAGTAAGGGGGCAGGGTGCAGCCACATCAGGAAGTGGCCCATTATTTTGTGTTTTGTTAATGTGTTTTATTTAGTTGCCCCGTGCAAAGGGGAAGAGTGGAAAGTATGGGGTATCCCCAAGGAACGGGACTGAGGAGGAGCCTGGGAAGGTTTTTTTTTGTGTTTCCCCGAAAGAAGGGGTGGAGGCAAGGAAGGTCGAGGGAGCGGGCCCACATGGGCGAACTTGGCCCTAGGCCATGGGCATCTAGATGCCAAGCCATGAGGTGCTATCCCACCAGAGGGGATGAGGCCAATGGAAGGACAGCACACCAGAAGAGGTGTGAGGCCGGGGTGTTGGGCACTTATCAAGCTAAATGGACCTCCTACACAGTCCAAAGAGGCTTGCCTGGTTTCAGAGTGTTCTCAGGAACAGGAATATTGACCTGAACAGACAGGACCGTCTTAGATCCTTGCATGGGCCAGGCAGTCCCAATATGGGCTGTAAGCTTCCTGGTTGGTGCCAACCAGCAAATTAGCTTCCCAATGAACCTAGGGAAGTGTATCAGTATTTCCTGTGAACGCTTACAACATATATCAGAGCTCTATAATATTAAGAAGCTAGCAGATGTGTGATCCAAACCAAACAGTTTAGGTCAAATGTGAACTAACTGGCATCCAGAAGCTTGTGTTCTTAATTTGGAGTACAACTTTATACTTTGTTTCGTCTCTCACTAATTTTTTTTTTTTTTAACTTCAAGTCCATCATCTTTATAGCCTTCCTTGGAAGAGCTACAGTTCCAATAAATGGATCTTGTTTCCTTAAACAGTAATAGCTACTCCCCTTACCTCACCACCACCCCCAGCTGAAAAAGAGAGTCTGTTTTTAACCCTTTGTTTGCTTTAGTTAAATTTAAGCTCACACATGCATGCGCGCACACACGTGCGCGCGTGCGCGCACACACACACACACACACACACAAACAAACAAGAAAACAAAAACAACACTACCACACAAAAGGCCCCATGATATTTAGGATTCTCTTTTTTGTTAAGAGAAATGAACAAAACCCCATGTATTTGAACCAGTTTCTACAATTTGGTGGAAACAGAAGCGTGAATAGCTTATGCTCTTGAACTTTGATAACATCTGGCCCCCATGGGCAGAGAAGCCTCAACTCTTAATAGCAATAAGAAAATAATATTTTGCACATAAAGAAGAGTTTGTTTACTTGTTCACTTCTTTCTCACAATTAGAACTGATCAGGAAATACTGTCCCGTCCCATCCCCACCAAAACTTCTATGAAAACAAAGCACTCTTGGGCTTAATCACCATAGTACTTACAGATGCAAATAATGCCACTGATTTCAATGAAGCTCAAGGTTAAGGATGGTAGAATGAGGGACACAGTTATAAAACATCTGCCATAGACACAATTTTTCTCAGCTAAACAATTATTTCATTTTAAGAACAAAATATCCCATATCAACAACAGCATTTTTTTGCAGAAATGCATTGTTTGGCTTGACTATGGTAGAGCTTTTGCCAGTTTGAAAGGAGAACTAAAGAAAAAAATCACACCCTCTACCAATATTGTTACACCACTAACATTTCTAGTTTAGACCTCACCTCATATCCACCAGACCAGTAGTGCAGTTCTCAAAAATATCTATTTGCTACATGATCTACTTGCTTTATTATGCTAGATTCTTTCTTCTCCCCTTCAGCTATTAAATATGAGATTTCTTCCCTTTGAATCAGGGAAGCTTTTTAAGACTCCTTCAATTATACTCCTAAATCATCTGCTTCACACATGATGAGATAATCAACTCCTCTGTGAGATTTCCTTTGATTTGCATTTTAATATGCTCATCAACCTGATTGGGGGAGAGGGAACCCACATTCTCTAGAGACAGCACAATAAAAATATTCAATGTCAAATACAGTACTCTACTGTCATAATGCAAAAGTCTTTAAATATTGGGTTCTCAATCATCCAGTGAGTAAACACTCATTTTCACCACCGCTTCCATCCACCTTACTGTCAATCATGAATTTATATTCTTCAGGCATTGTCACCAAACCAACCAACCTAACAATCAATGGCAGCCTGAAATAGCTACCTTTAGAGTACCGCATGCAATGCTAAGTGAACAGCAATTACAAAGCAATAAGCAAGGCTCATTTCTACTCCATTCCAATTTTTGTTTGGACAAAATAAGCAATTATTTACAAAGAATACCAGTTGTTTAGTACTCATCAAGTAGCAATTCCATATTTCATTTTGCATTACTGTGTGGGACTGTACCTGGGTTACAGTAGGGCTTTAGATGTTATTGTCCAATATACTGTTCATCTGTTATTTTCCTCCTCCTCCAGCCTGTATAGCTTGGTGTAATGCTCATAGTTGGTTTATTTCCACAGTTGCACTAGAAACCACTGCTTTAACCTTGTAAGCATTGTACATAATTGTTTGCTGTGAAGCAATTCCTGTTCCCAGCATCAGAAGCCAGGTTAGAAGCAAAATTTTGTATTTAAGGGGCACATCTACATGTGCATTACTGCACCTTTTCTAATGCGCATTAAATTTAGTACCTCCAATATGAGGTACTACATTAATATGCATTAGGCTGCTATAATGCACAGTAGCACATCTGCATGGTTTTTAAGTGATGCTTAATGTGCAGTAAACTATTTTACTGCCTATTAGCATAATGTCATTTTTTTACGTGATGCTTTGATGCGGAGTAAAATAATTTACTGCACATTAAAGTGCAAACGGTTAAAACACCTATGCTGTACTGAAAGAAAGTATTTGGCCAACCTTACTCTGAATTTCCTTTAGCTAGTATTAACCTTTTGGACTGTGTGAATGAAAGCTCCAGTTCCTCTTCCCTGAACCTCGAAATAATTCTATTCTTAAAAAACTGCACAATCTTGCTGGGTAATAATTATAAAACTCTGCCTTGATGAAAAGTACAAAGTTCTTTTATTAGAAGTTCAAGGCACTGAACAAACATTCACTGAGATTTAGATTATAAGATACATAATAATTATAATATCTGTATTAGGGGAAAGGTACAGAGGACTCAAGTGAATTGCCTATCTCATGTAGTAAAGGTGGCAGAGTCGGCCAGAAAAGCAGAGAGTTTTGATTTGAGACCTCCTGTATTAATTACTATACTAGTCTCTTTTCAGAATTATGATCAGGACAGTGTAGATCTTAACAGTAGCATTTGTGAGCTCTGCAGGAGGTCACCTCAGGAACTGTCTTGGTGGGGCAAGAGGATGCTTGAGTAAACTCAATTTGTTAAACAAGAACTGAAGAAACTACATCTCCACGTGGCACTAGAGGATTTATAACTGTGTAATTTCACAAATATTTGTTTGCACCCACATCTAACCATGGTGTCTAACCATTTTCTTTGATGGACATGAGGATAGTAGGACTTCGCCCACCCCTAAAAATAAGAAACGAATGGGAAACAGAGAAAATTTTAGAACAGCATACCTCATACAAGATATATGAGGGATGAAAGACAGAAGGGCAGCAAGACAATAAGGAAACAAAGATGCCCATTGCAAATAGAGTTAGTGACAGTCAAGAAAACACATTTTCTATCAGATTCAGGACAGCAGTTTGGGTTTTAAGGATCAGAATTCAAATACCGTAGAGCTAAAACAGGTAAAACTCCAGAACTAAAGGCTTACATTCTGGAGGCTCAGCCACACTGTACCCCAGAAATAGGGTCTATTTGGAATAAAGACACCATAAAAAGTTGGTTATTAAAAACCCTCTACTTCAGAATATAATTAAGCAAGCTCTGAAAGGGGCTTTCAGAAAAAATAAAGTAAAATGTGTGTCAAAGACATCAAATGGCAAAGTTTGATCTATTCTTTTTACCTCAGAGAATATCACCAAACCCAAAAGCTTTCACTCATCTGTCAGCAATGGCCCTGAGACAGTGTTGGAGTGACTACAATATTATGACTTTCCCTCCAGGAACAGCTGGTTTTATTTATCTTGCTCATCTGTATAACTGTATTCACAAATTGCCACTGCTTTTCCATAGTAACAATGCCATGCCATTTACTGGCTAGAGCAGTACTTGAGGTATCTTGAAGCATGTGGCATATTTCTTAGATAGCGTTGCTCATTCCTTAATTTCAATATAACATTATTTATCCCCCCACATAATGTTTTATCTGGTATAATTAGCATATTAAAAATCTTAAACGCACCATAAATCTCTCCACAAAAACAACAGTCCAATTGCAAAGTTACACTGGGAGTGTTTTGACTGTCAGAATCTATAACCTGGGATTTAGCAACCAAGTACAGTAATTTTCTCTGCTCAGTATGAGCTGAACTCCATCATCATTTTACTTATAACAGGGTTAATAATAGCTCTGGTTGTTTCATTTTTTAGAGCACAGCATTAGCCTCCTTGTGACTTCACTGCCAGCCTACAGGACTGCTTTTAATGTAAATCAGAAACAGTGAGAGATTTAGGAAATCAGATTGTTGGGTTCCCCCCCCCCCAACACCTCCAACCAAAGAAAGAAATGTATTTCTAAGAGCAAGAAATGAAATAATGGTGGGGGGATGAAATGGGCCCTATTTGATTTGGATTCGGATTCAACCAAAATCAGTGACAGTGATTCCATTCATTGATTTGGATCAATGTCCCTGATTCAATTCGGCCAAATCCAAATCTGAACATTCAGTGCTGATTCAGAGAATCAGCAATTCAGCCATAGACACAGCTTTAAATGTTTTTTCTACATACCTCAAGGTAACAGGCACAGCTTATGAATGCGGCAATGCTGGGGCAGATGGAGCATCCCACAGGAGCACAGGGGGGCCCCCATATGCTTGGTGGTGAACCCAGAAGTCGACTGGAAGTACTTCCAGTCCACTTGCGGGTCCACCACTGAGAACACAGGGGCCCCACCCCGACCACCTGCCCCAACTCAGCAATCGGCCACAGAGTGACCCTGGGTGCCACCCCAAACCCAGGAGATACCAATGCACTCCCCAGCGGACCTGGAAGTAGACCGGAAGTGCTTCTGGTCCACTTCCAGGTCTGCTGCTGAGTGCGCTGATACCCCCTGCACTCCTGTGAGATGCTCCATCCGCCCCAGCATCACAGCGTGCACGAGCCACCTGATACATTGAGGTATGTAGAAAAAACATTTAAAGCTGTCTCTATGTCCAAATCTCCGAATCTTTCTGAATCTCTCCAAGTCAATTTGGAAGGTTCCAATTCAATTCGGAGAGATTAAAGGGTTCTCTGATTCGATTCAGATTCGGAGATTCAGCCACCGAATCGGGCCAAATCTCTCCCGAATCAAATCAGAGACCAAAGCTTCACACAGCCCTAGTCCTTATATGTTGCTTCTGGGTTGCAAGCTCTATGGAACAGGAACTAATTTTTAGTACACCCAAGTACAGTTCTTATAAGAATAGGTCCCCAGTTGTTAGGGCCTGTAGGCACTCTTCTAATACACACAAATAACCACAAATGCAGCAGTATGCTAATCTAATTTTTATTTTTGCAGGGAGGGGAATGGGGCAATGGTGAGATGAAAACAAAAACAACTCTTTGTACATCATCTTGCTCTGTGCACATGTCCTTAGGGAATCCATACAGAGCTAGTTATGTCTAATTTGTACACTTCTTTCCCTACATTCCTTCTCATTGTGAACACCACATTCATTTTAATGGATAAGCCTACACACAAAATCTTCCATTTCAGAATAACCAAGAGCCATATCAGAGTCATATTCAATCACAATTTGCCTGTGAAACCAATAAGGAGCTTAAGTAAACTGAAGACATGTCTCAGGTGAAACTCCAATGGACCAAGGTTGCGGAGAGTTACTGACATGCCAATCCAGTAGTTCCAATAACTTCACTATATCCCAGAATTCACCCACAATAGGGTTACTCCCTGTGACAGCTTACTATGTAAATTAATGAATGCGTCAATTAACTTTAAGTAATTTACTGAAATTCCATATTAAATTTGACTTCGATATAAGGGAAGATTGTCAGAACAAAGGATGAGAATTTATGGTGGTTTTTCACTTGAGGAAGTCCTATCAGAATGATCTGTTGACTTTTAGGTAGAAATGTGCCAGCTTATTCATTACTCTTTGATTAGTGTTCCACTCTATGCTTAAGGTTTGCATTGCTTGCAAACATTTTCAGAGCTTGCACTTTTGGAGCAAAAAAAGAGAAGAATCCTTTTCTAAAAATTTATGAGCCTGAACATCACATTAATTTTTCTGCCACATGAGTGATTTTTTAAAGTTTTTTTTTAAAGAAAATATATGTACTGTATGTCCTTATATCTTAGCTCATCAAAATTCATCATTCATGATTTTTTTAAAGAATGTGTTCTTTAATTTGCAATCCCAGTCTGGAAACACTGGAAATAAATAATTAGCACTTAGTCCACAAATAGATCTAAGCCCCTGTTTCTGTACAAACTTACATATGCACATACTTAATTCTGCACATGTGAATAGATTAAAGTGAAAGTGATTATTAACACACATATATAATCAAATACCTAACTTTATGGCAGAAGAAAAGGGCGCAATTGCTTTAACAAAATATTATGTTACGTGTGAAGAAACTGAGACACAAAAGGCTGGGATCCACAAGTCAGTCTAAAAACTCCTACTGATCCAGATATAGTACTCCTGTAAAGAAGTACCACTCTGATTTACAAGCATTTCAAACTCACTTGGCACTGGTGTAGATGAATTCACAAAAATGCATGGCAACTCAACTGTGAACTTTTTTAGAAGGATGGGACAGATTCTTAGCTGGCATGAATCTGCACTGGGCTGAATTACACCAGCAGAGGATATCACCCATTAGTTTAGAATTGGAAGGTGGCATTTTTCAGCAAGAGCATCCTCAGCAAGTGCTAGAAACAGACTGTAAGGAGGCATGTGGTTACAAGTACTTGGCCATTCTGCATTTCTACAGTGAATGGCATTAAAATGTTTCTCTCTCTCTCTCTCTTTCACCCACACACACAGAGCCTTCTTTCTTATTAAAAAGCAGTCTTTAAAGATCCTGCCTACCTTAGTTTTTCTTTATACAGCGTCTTACCTCCTTTTGGAATGATGAATTACAATCACTCATTAGATGAGCGATTCCAAGAAAGATGCCTATATGTAACAAAAGGGTCAGTAAATAAAGATCTGAATTCAGTTTCCTATTTAGTATACAATTCATTCACACATACCACCTCTCTACAAAATATTACTGAACTTAATACAACCTTTAATATCTCCAGTTTCTCAGTGCCTGAATCAATCTTCATCTTTCAGTTTTGTGATTGCTTTAATTATTATTAAAGGCACATGGGTGGCATTAATTAAACTATGAACTATATGTCCTTAAAACACAGAATTAAAGCAATGGTTTTTACTAAATGTTTAACAGATTTTCTGCGCTAGTATTCCAGTTCAAACAGATGTCTGCCTTACAGGCAAAACAGGGATTTTAGATGGCGTTTTCAGACTTTCTGAGTTCATTTCATTTTTTAAAAGATATATCCAATACATTTTGTGGAGAATTAGTAAGACCTGTTGTTTGTCCTAGAGTTGACGCACTCTGCTACTTCATTCTCAGTTGTCCTGGAACACAAGTCCCTGTTAACCTCCTCAAACCTTTGGCATCAACAGATAACCAAATTGGCAATATTTGTCCCTGTCTTGTACTCTTAACACAATTCCTTTGAAAGCTGAAGGTGACATTCATTAACCTGCAGTTGCTCAGTACATAAGATGCTGCAGACATTTATACCTAAGTGTTTCCTGCTCGATACTCTCTAAGCAGCTATAAATCCTTGCCATTTACCCCAACCATGAAATCTCTAAGGAGTTTTATACTGTTTATTTAAAACATTGATTGTAGTTGTTGAATTATGTATAATTCTTTCAGGGAGTTACCATCATAAAAATGATAATGCACTAAGTTAGGCTCAAGACCATCTATTTCCATATCCAGGTCTACATCTCCATTGATAATGTAACAGAGCAAGCACAGTGATATTTGTTGTTGCTGTTGTTCAAGGAAAAAAACATTGAGACCTGCAGGGACAAAGCATCCTTTAGTTTCATGGGATGCAGTAGACAGCCAGATGAATTGGATTCTTGTCAGCTGCTGGCATTCACTGTGTAGCTGTTTCATTTTCCAGAACACCTTACCACAGAGAAAACCAAAAATGGGACTGTTTGACCTGGATGCCTCTTGCTAAAGGAATTTCAGGAAAATTAGGGAGGAATAACAAGAAAGCATTTGTTCTTTAAGTCTGCTGTCTCACCTAATATTCCTGAAATTGTGTTCAGCCAATCCTTGTATCAAGATGCTATCAGGAAACAGCAGGAAAATCCAAGTACAAAGAGTTTGAAATACTAGATTGGAAAATGACTGCAATTAAATTATTTGGAGGGTAAAACCTGCAAGAAAAGTAACTTTTGAACCAATGCAGTAAATTGCCATCTCCTTCTATTCCATCATAACAGCAGCTGTCTAGTGTACCATCTGTATGTTCAGCATGTGGCTGTTCCTCTTCAAGATGCTCCTTGAATAGTAGGGGAGAACAGTATCCCAACTAGTTTTAACATTTCTATATTATCCACTAGGGCTGTGTGAGATTTCACCGGCTGTTTCGATTCAACACTGTTTTGACGCATTTCAAGCTCAAAACAGCGAAATCAAATTGAAATGAAGGGCTTTGAAACAGCCTTGAAACAAAACGAGGCTAGCTGAAACATGTCGAAGCAGCCAGCAGCCAGCAGGTGGGAGACAGTGGAGAACCAGAACTGCATCCCCACTGGCTCCGTAGCCCTATGTGGCTCAGCTGAGAGCGCAGCCCTGACTTTCCCTGCCTCCTGTGGCCAGGCTGCGGGGAGCCGATCACAACGCGGGAGACGTGAACTAAGCCTGGGCTCAGTTCCCCTCCCCAGCGCTGTGATCATTCTGGGGAAAGGAATTCAGCCCAATCATAGCACTGGGGAGGGGAACTGAGTGATCAGGCTTAGTTCTCTTCCCCAGCTCCCCAGTCCCAGGCAGAAGCACCCAGCCTCCCTCCCTCATCTGTCAGGCAGATCAGGGGCCTGCAGCCCCAGGAGGACTGGCACAGCCCCCACAGCCATCCCAGGGTTGCAGGCCCCCATCTGTCTGCTGGGTGAGAGCTTATTATAGCAAATGGGAGAAACATCGAAACTGCATCAAAACAGCATCACTCTTTCAACGAAGCAAAACGAAACAGCAGTTTCGAATTGAAATGAAATTTGAAATGAAATGCTGTTCCGTTGAAACCTCGAAACGCAAGTCAAAATGGAACGGTGCCATTTCACATAGCCCTGTTATCCACATGAATATCAGTGTCATGCATACCAAACTACCTACCTTGGACGGCATTCTTCTGCAGAAGCCTGGAGTTTGAAAGTGGAAACCATATAAGAAATAATAGGAACATCATACAGACCTTCTGATAACAGCTCTTGCAAAGGAGAGCTTTTTGTCAGGGTTAGAGACCTGCTCCCAGTTAAACTTCAAGTATAGTTCCTGTTGAACATTATCTATCAGCTAAAGAATGACTGCGGTTAGATTTTGACCATTTCAACATGTCTCATGGAGAACGATGCAAGTGATGATTACATGAACTCATGCCCACTCTCTATCTTTGAGGGCCAGATCTACCAATGAACTTAAGCAACTGATACTCAGCAAGTGCTGGCTTGTCTAACTTTTAGGGTTAGAGCTGACTAACTCACTGGGATATAAATCTATGCTCTCTCCTTCTGGCCTCATGAAGCTTGCACTGCTTTCTGCAATGGGGCACCTTCCACATGAAAGGTGGAGAATGCCCCTTCCCCAGTTTAAGCTATAAACTGATGGCTGTGGCATTCTCCTTGGAGGTGAGAAACATGGGTTTGAATCCCCACTCAGGCTAAAGGCATAAAGCCCAAGCCCTTCCTCCCCCTCCACATCCTGGGTAAGTGTTTAAACAATGGCATTACTATAAAAATACAGATACTACAACAATTTCCTATTCTGGCAATGTATTTTAACAAAACCAGGTTTCTGGGGAGCTCAATCCTGTTGGGATTTAGCTTCAGGGATGACTAGTCTGTGAATCCCAAGCAGACTCTAGTATGATCTAGCTGCTACTCAGCCCTATGAAGATGAAAGCACTTCTGGCATGCACAGTAGCATCATTCCAGGTACCTAAAATTTTGCCAATAAAGTTCCCTTGGTGCCTACATCCTTTTGGGCACTTAAGAATTTAGATAAGAGAGTTTTGGATTGCATTCTTGAACTTAGACACCCTAATTCTAAGTCCCACTTTAGGTGCCTAAGTGCTTTTATGGAGCTAAGCCTGAATGCTTTTCATAAAGCATTCAATAACTGCTTAATTCTTAAAATGAAGAACTGTTGCGAGTATAGAATAGCATTTGATATTCCAGAGCTTTAAAACAGTTGAAATATTCAGTTATAAGAATCAGAGGTTGAGCATGATCATGGAATGCTACATTTGTTTTCAAGGCTGTTAGATTTGGTGCCCAGGCATTAGTGGCATAACTGAAACTATAAAATTGGGTAATGAAAGGATGGATGCTCAGGAAAATTTGGACTGCAAGAATGGCTGTGTTTTCCTTGTTGGGAGGCCAATAAAGTTGATAGATGGAGTACACTGTGCTGTGTACAAGCCACGGCTGGATCAGAAGAGGGCAAAAGCAAGGTAAGACATTTAAGAATTCAGACAGTTCTGTGTTCCACTTCTTACCAGCCAGATTCTCTTTTTATGACTTGGTGTTTTAAGTCCTACCCAAAACAGACACAAACAAATGAGGAGTACATTCCTGGGTTATCACAAGGTCACAGGCACCCAGCCACTTCAATAGGGATCATTCAAATAGCATTGCTCTTGCTACCTTCAAGAACAGTTCATTATAGTCTACAGCCCTCCCTTAGGTACAAAGGCTCTGTTTCCTCCCAGTGATATACCTACAAGCTGCATGTTCTTGCCCCTGCTTCCAATATCAGGACTCTCCTCTGATGCTACCACTGACCTCTGCCAAGTGAATAGTAAATGCCTGTGGCTTTGCAGGTTGCTTTCTAGTAGGAAAAAAGTCAGAAATAAAGAGCACAGGTTTATTCTAAGTATATTTCTTTTTATTTCCACCACCAAGCTATGTTTGCAATAGAAGTGGTCAGACAACGTGCAGAAAAACCCTTTATTCAGCAATGCCAGCTGCACATAAATGACCAGCTCTTAAGACAATTCCACTTCAAGTACTAACTATAAATCAGAAACAAAGGCTGTCAGTAAACTTTTCCGCTACTCAGGCCACACAGTTACCAGGACTATGGAAAGCAGAGCCTGCCTTGTCAAGACTTAACACTTACTTGTACCTGAAGGAAGAAAAAACTGAAACACCACACTTACAGAGATGGCGTACAACTATGTCATCTGGTAATGTCTGCTGTAACCACTGCAGAACAGTCATAACTTTGCCATTATATGGCACCTTCTGTTCACAAAGCCCCTCAGGATAAGTGTCAGTTACTGCTGAAATGCACTCATGGCTGAGTTGGGACAACAGTACGGAGTAATAAAGCACAGTAATGCTATAGAAATGCTTGCTGAACAGAAAGTATTCTTATTAAACCTGGGAATATTAGACTGAGTGTACCTGAAGTTAGAACCTGGTCAGTAAACCAGAATGAGCAACTTTGTTTTGCATTTTTTTTAATCATGATTACTCAGGAATTCAGCTACATGCTCAACTCCAGCAATATGCTGCACACAACTGATCCATTAGTTGAATACTGTCCTGGAGGGATGAGTAAATCTATTGAATCACTACTTCTTTCTCTTAGAAGGCTCCTCATTATTCGTCTGGCCTTTCTTGTGATATTTCATAGAATCCCACTGCAAGCTGTTATTGCTGCAGGTTATGCAAAGCATTTTTACACATTCATTCCAAAGTAGCTTAGCAACTACTGAAGAAAAAAATGTGGGGTAGTATTTCATTTTCCTAATAGACTTGCAGAGAATTCAGTCACAGTCAAGACGTTCTTAGTTATGACTTTGCATCTCTTTTTAATATATCCATTGGTTTTAAAAATGGCAGATCTCACCAGTAAATAAAAACCACCAAGTGCATTATGAATATAACCAGGTTGGCAGAGGTGCCGAGTGCATGGGGGCCTAAGCCCCACCCTCTGCCACCACAGGAAGAGAGCTCTTGCCTGAAATGCATAAACATGTCCATCATCTCATCATCTTAGCTCCCTCCCACCCCCAGCAAAAATAAAATTCAGTTCCCATGCAGGTCAGAGTGTTGGGGGTCAATTATCAATTTAGTCTCTCATCGTCTGAGCCCACCCAAACAGCGGCTCTCTGTCAATTAACCCTCCGAGAGGTGGGGGGGTTCTTTGCCCAAAGCGTATCTAACCACCGCTTTTATTAACGAAATAGCTAAAAGAATTGATAACAATATACAAACAAGATGGTTTATTATAACACTGACAAGGACAGGTAAGTATACAATTATACAAGAACACACTTAGTCTAATTATCTATCAAATCCTAAGTACAACAACTAAAATAAGAGGACTGAACTTTACAATAAAGGACAGGGGAACTTTATTCAGTTCGGCTCCGGTCGCTGGGGTGGAGACAACTGCACCTCAGACAGCGGCTTCTACTCTTCTTCAGAAACATACTGAGAAGAAGAAGAGCCTTAATACCCAGAAGGGAATGGGGTAATGCTTACCAAACAGAAGAGGGGGATGCTTCTTTGTGTGAAAGACACACCTGGAGGGAAAAGCCTGGGGAGCCAACCCTTCTTTCTGCTCTGGTGGCCGACACAATGTCTCATGCCCACTGGGCCCAGTACCAGGAACCTCCATGGTCTGCACAGCTCACCAGCCACTCAGTTTCTCTGTCTCTGTCCTTTCTGTCCACAAGCACCCTGACTTCTTTCCCTCTCGCAGTCCCACCTCAGTTCAGCCCCACCACGCTCCCTACACACCAAGCTCAGATGCTCCCAGTCCCACACACACCCAGCTTCTGCCATCAAGAGCCCTTTATAGGGGTGGTGCACCCGGCACGCCAGGGCTCTGCACACGGCACGTGGGTGTGCACCCAGCACTCCATTCCAGGACCTCTTGATGGTGGGCCAGATAAAAGTTATCTGTTGACCTACTTAACAAACTAAATGAGCCAAGCCCCGATTTCCACCATTACAAGAGATGAAAATCCTTCTAATCTTTTGCTTCTTATCATCCAATAGGATTATCAGGTGTAATCAACTGTCTTAGTAGTAGT
This sequence comes from Crocodylus porosus, assembly GCF_001723895.1. Lineage (NCBI taxonomy): Eukaryota > Metazoa > Chordata > Crocodylia > Crocodylidae > Crocodylus > Crocodylus porosus. The sequence goes on from NW_017728921.1 coordinate 10,043,090, forward strand.
AACGCCTAAATCTTGGTAGTAAAGCCTAGATCTCACTTCCCACATCACAATATCCTAAAGTTGCTGAGCCCATTCACTGCCAAAGATGAAGAAACAAGGTCAGATTATGAAACCTGAGGGCTGACTGATTTGTCTTACATCACCGAAGTAACAAACACTACAATTCATGATAGCTGTAAATCATGCCAGAATTTCAGGACAAATGCTGAACTGTTGTAACTTCCCCAGACACAAGATGAATGAAAGCTGTCACTGCGTGACCGAAGAAGACTAATCACACATCTTCCACACTAAACTCTGAATCCTGTTTATCCTCTGTAAAGTGTTCGAGTCATAGCACTTAAACTAATCCCCAACTGCTATTCCCTTTGGATGTCACAAAAGCAATGCCGAGCATCAGCCAAAAATTAGCTGGTATGTAAACACCCAGCCAGCGTTATACTAGCAGGTACCCTTCAAAGCAAAATGGGTCTCTCTCCACTGCTTCATTTTCCGTATCATCAATGTAGGCCTGTACAAACTGGAGAGAACTGCGATCTCTCTCACATATTCCCTCTCACACTTCAGTTTTAAATATGATCACTAGATGCTATCCTCTTCAAAGAAGCCGTTTAGCTACATCGGTAGTAGTTGAATATTACAAAATCTGGCATACAAGCAGTCTCCCAGCCAGCTCTGCTCATACAGCTGTTTAAAAAGCTTATTCAAATTTAAAGCAGAGTGTAAACCAGTTGTAAAAGGTTGCTGTATTTCAGGTTTGTTATGGACTTAGATGCTTTGGCAATGAACATCTTAAAGAGAAATAGCTCACGTAGAATAGAAAGAAACATGTTTCTAATTTTACTATTATCCGCCGCTGCTTTGTAGGGATGGGAGTCACGGCAATCTGTTCTTTTTGGGTCATCGTCAGCAACTGAAAAACAAGAAGCACCAACATGATTGGAGAAAGCACCCAAATGAACCCAGGTCTCAGAGACTCTAGTAAGAGTGACTGACACTCTTGGATTACCTGTGTTGTCTGCACAGATTCTTTCTTTCACCTGTAGAAATCCCAATTTGATACCTCAGTCCGAGAATTAACGAATGGTCATTGGAACAAGGCATTCTAGAATGCTTTCCAAATGCTGTCAGAGTGATCTCCTCACTGCATCTGGGGACGCTGCACCGCAGGGACAACAAAGAGAAAGGGGACACACTCTTAAAAGTACCTGACTGAGACAACTCTGGTTAAAACCCAGTAAGCAGCCTGCTGAGCTTAATCCAGGACAAGGCCTCAAAAGATTCCTGAAAGTAGTATGTTGAAATCTCCTTTCACCCAATCTTTAGTCACACAGACTGGAATCCAGTGCTCTACTGCCTGTATTTCTATAGCCAAAATTCAATCCCAAGACAGCAAACTAGATGGTAGAAATGGAACATTTGGGACACCAAGTGGAACTCGAATGATGTTAATTAAGACTTTGAACAGGGTAAAGTAGAGTCAAAGAGAATGGCAACATGCAAAGTGGTTTGAACAGCTTGCAGAGACTGCCAGTCAAAATGAGAAAACACATTCATAGAACCAACACATTTGCATTTTCATGCTAATATTAAGAAATCTTCTAACATTGCAAGCAATAAACAGTTTTATGATTTGGGCAAAATGAGGTCAGTTTCCACGTTGTGCCAAGTAAAAACGATTCTCCCCTAAGCAAGGGATAGAGAAACCTCCAGTGTGCAATCTTGTCATTCCCCCTTTTTTTAATATCAAGATTTTTTCTGTTTTGCAATGAGGAAAAAAACAAAAACCAAGGGCCTTTGAAATGTTCTGTAAAAAGACCCAAATAAAACAAAATAAAAGCAAATAAGCACCCAGAAACCCACTCCAGACAGAAAGAGAGTAAGATTCAGGGTCTTGTTGTGCCTGAATCACACCATGGTTTTCTACACCCCAGGTAAGTGCTCCTGGATCACTTGCCTCTCTGACTGGGTTTGAATAAAAAAGCCCTGAACTCACAAATCTTTTCCCAGCACAAGTTTTGATAGAACTGGCAGGCTTCCTTGAGAGGTTGCCAATGAATCAAGAATTTTTCTGATAATCCCCTCTCCCTGATTTGTCAAAAAAAATCATGTAGATTACAGAAAGACAACATACCCACGCCTTCCTTCCTTTTGGGAGAAGTGCTTAGCTGTGTTGGGGGAAGTCAGGGCAAGGTGGCATCTTAGAGGTTAACTGGCTCGCAGAGGCAGGTCAATAATGTAAGATACATTTTTTAAAAGGAGCTCAAGTTCCTGAGGTTCTTATGAAAAACCTGCACATGAGCTTTTGCATTTTAAAGCATATTGCAACCCACAATTTCTCAGCATTTTAAAGGTTAAGTGAATCCTATGGCACCACCCAAAGGGCATGAGCATCACGACTATTTTACAAATAAAAACAAGAGGGCCAGGTTCTGCCAGTTCTGTTGAACAATTCCCCTGCAAGGAAACAGGAATCAAAGGAGAGCAGGCAATATTTTGCAAGATGCAATAAACATACTTACTCCCAAAGGAGCCAATTATATGCTTATCCACCTCCCAAATGAAATGAGGATACAAGGATTTTGGGTACATCATTAAATGCAGAACCCAGACCATGTTGTTTAAAAAAAAAATCAAGGGTGCAAGGGACACTCTTACAAAGAACATGCGTATACACATGCTCGTGCACAGAAGCTGTACATGCAGATTTGTACAAGTGGCAGAGTTAGCCTCACTCAAGGACTATTTCTGCTTTCTTTACTGTCATTTAGCATACTGTTTGTTCACTATATTTCTTTCAATCAGTGGATAAAGAGATCTCATTTCTGCACTGAAGAAAAACTCGCCTTTTCTGACAGGATATATTATGGCCAGTTTAATGGTCTTACATATTTATAAGAAAAGATCATCCTACACATATCCAAAAGCCCGGCATTTAGTATGAACTCATAATTAGCTGTCCAGATTAATGAGAAAATAAATGAAGACAGACGAACCATTTTCCTGAAGAATAACTAGAAGAATCCTTAAAATCAAAAAGGTACTTAAGTTCCGAACAACTTGAAAAATACGGTTGCAAGAAGTTTTGGGGTTGCATGGAAAATTAGGAACTAGGAGTACAGGGTTTTTCTTAGCCCAACAAAATGTTGTCCATATGGATTTTAAGGAAAAGTAGTCTTTCTCCCTGTCCCTCCCTCTCACTTATACACACTTCATGAAACCTGACACAACTGGGTTTGATACTGCCAGAGTTTCCTGCCAGCTCACATGGTAGTCTGCTGAGAAGACCTGCCTTCCAGGCTCTGCAAATGAAACAGCCCTGCTGGATAGATTACCCAAGGGGTCCCAGACTATCAGAGCAACAGGCTGCCCATGGTGGGGAACTGGAGACCTGGGACGCCTTGACAGTTTCTGAGTCAAAATGACATAGTTTTGGTTGGTGTCCAGTCCTCTGGTGAAAATGGCAACTTCTGAACTAGAATGAAACCAAAGTTTGAAACTTCCTGTTAACCAGAATTTCTTGAGTTTCAGCTAATTTTACTTCTAGACTCGCTGTTGCAAAGGCAAGGCTTCCAGAGCTCCTACTTCAAGCTGAGCTTCCGGGATGGTACGTCAGCACTGCACACTGTGCATATACTAAAGTTAACTCGAAACAAGGTAGCTCAGGTACTGAAAACAGTTAAGCCGTGGGAACTAAATTTTCCATAGGATAAGTTACTCAGTTTCTTTTCTAAAAGTCTCTGCTACCATGCGTCTGGGATCAGAACTAGTTTGGGTATCTCTGTACGACACTGCAGTGTGCAATGAGGACACAACCAGGGCATCCAGGCTCCATCCTGTGGACCTGGGCACTAAAAGCTGTTCCCTCACCTAAGAAAAAGCTCCCCAAGCCCCATCTCTACCAGGCAAGTCTGCCTAGGAGATGTAAATCCTGGAAGTCTCAGTCCCAAGGAAATCCAAATAGTAGGGTTGCTGTAAAACGTGGAAAGCCTTGGGACCCAAACAACCCACCCAGGAAGGTGGGCAGGAAGCAGGTTCCTATGTTTTAGAGGACATTCATTGAACCGAATATATTTATTTTCAGCCAAACATGTTTGACAAAAGTGTGTTACAGCAGAAAGTTTTCCAGCAGGTCTATTAAAGCCCTTCCTTTTTCTTCAGCTAACATTGCTCCTCACAGAAAATATGTTGGCTAGGATGTTGGCAGAAAAAAAAGCACACCTATGAAGGCGTGATCACAGTCCACATCAATTGGCTTAATAATTAGAACAAATATTTGCAAGTGTCTTTGGTAGTATTTACCCAGCTTAGCTCTACATCATTACTTTAGAAACAAACTTAATGTTCAGTGTTGTCAGAACAAAAGCCTGTTTCAAACTGCAGGTAATGGAAATTGATGAACATTTTCTTCTGTAATATTTAGCTTTAAAATAGCTAACCAGAAGAAATACAAATTTCTATCCTCAGGCTGCCTCCCAGTCTGAAAAAGCTTTGAGTCTGGTGTAAAAAAAAAAAAAAAAGGATGAGAAATGATATCCCATGAGTCTCACCCATTAAAACTACTTTTTGATGAATCAGTTAAGCACCTTCACACTGCTGAAATCTGTGAAAATTAATACTGTGTCTTCACGTACCTTCCGGGGATCCTATGTCACAGTGGAAGGATTTAGCAAAAAGGTAAGAGGAAGTGTTAACAAAAGGTACATTTCTTGGCTTTCTTACTGTAGAAGTGCTGATAAAGACTATTAGAATTTGTGGCTAAACTATGTTATGAGAGAGTGTCCAAAATTATTTTAATCAGAAATGTAGGTGGAAATTTTTTATTTTAGGATAAAATTATCTCCCACTCCCCTCAGAACAGGAGGGATTTTAGCTTTAGAAATATGATGATAGAAAACTAAAGAATCTGTCTCTGATGAGTATTTTAATATGATGCCCCTGGGAGTTCTCATTTTTGGCAGCTATCACAATTAGTTCCACACAGTTTTCCTAATTGAGGACAGATTGAAATTACTGGACAAAAAAATTAGGTCAGTTTTATGCATGAAGACTCAGGAAGAGTTACCAGAGTATAATGTTGGTGAAAGTAACTCTGGGTTGAAGTTAATTCTATACAAGCTATACTCATTAGCTGTTATTCTACAGGAAATCAGTTTGTACAAGATAAGGAGATAACATCAACAGACTAAAATGAAGTAATGATTTCAGTCTATGAGTATTTACCGTATTTATTCAAATATAAGATGGAGCTGAGCTGTCGCCCACCCAAGCTGGGTAGGGAAAGCGCGGGAGACAACATGTCACCCACCCCCCTCAGCTCATACGCCCCCCTGCTGCATGCCTCCCCACCCCTTACTTTCGGTTACCAGCTGTGGCCCCTCCAACCCTGACCAGGCCAGGCTGGAGCTGCCACCACTGCTTCTCCCTGGCCAGGCAGGATGGGCCACTGCTGGCACAGAGCAAAGCAATCAAAGGTAAATGTGGAGAGGGCGGTGGGGGGGAGAAGGGAGTGGGAGGAGGTAGGCACAGGGGGGCAGGCAGCAGGGATCAGGCACAGGCATGGGTGGCAAGAGGTGGAGGGGCAGGCACAGGGGGGCAGAGATGGCAGGGGTCAGGCAAAGGCATGGGACAAGGAGCATGAGAGGGGGCAGGCAGCAGAGGGGCGAGATGATGGACAGCAGGTACAAGCAAAGGGGGGCAGCCATCAGGGGGGCAATGCGGTGGGGGCAAGTGGCAAGGCAGACAGGCACAGACGGGAAAGGGACAGCGGGGCAGGGAGGGCAAGGGACACGGGTCTGGCCCCTCAACCTCTGCCACTGTTCCCTTGCCACAGTTGTGGGGGGACAAATTTAAGACAACCTTCCACTGATTAGACTGCACACATGGAAAATTATAAATGGGTTATAATTTTCCATACATAGGATCTAACTACTGGGGGGTTGTCTTAAATATAGTGTTCCACATTTTTGGTTTTCATTTAAAAATAAATATATCCGGGAATTTTTCAGGGTTTATTTTCCAAACATAAAAACCAGGTTGAAATCGGGATAAAATAAAGAAAAGAGAGAAAATCAGTTTGAATCGGGGAAAATAATACATTCCCATGGCGGTGAGGGAAAGAAGGAGTAAGGCTGGGACTAGGAAAGGGGTAGGAGGAGGGGAACAGCGCAGCACGTCAGCTGCTCCGGGGGCTGCAGCAGGGAGAAAGGCGAGGGAATTGTCAGTGGGTGCAGGGCAGGGGGCACGGCTTGTGCTGATAAGTGCACCCCAGTAGGGCTGCAGGCTGTGGGGACTGCGCCAGACTATTCCCAGGGAGCACCTGCCCCCAGATCTATGTGCAGAATGAGATTAGTCTGCCGCTGCAGGCTGGGGCAAGCAGTGGCACAGGGCTCTTCCTGGTGCTAGGGGGAGGTGGCAGCCTGCTCTTGTCCAGCGCACAGATCCTGGGGCATGCACCCCCAGGAAGAGCCCGGTGCAGCCCCCCAGCCCTCCCAGGGTGCATGTAGCAGCAAGACCCATGCCCCCCCCCACGCCCACTGACTTACAGTTCTCTCCACAGCTGGCATCAGCCATTCCCAGGGCCGCTGCAGCAGGGGCTGGGGTGAGTGGGAACAAGCGGAGCCCTGGGGGCACAGGGAACAGCCCGTGAGTCAGTCAGATCATTCCTGGAAACATACCACACGCTGTGTAGTCCATACACAGAATACTTACAGAGAAGATAAAAAGGCAAAACATTTAGTCCAAAGAAAAAAGCATGAGATTCTAGACTCAATCCCCCCTCTTCTGAACTTTGGGTATTTTTGAGCCTCTCTTGAGAATGGAGACAGCTAGAATACCACATCCCAATGTTGGGGAACGATTCATTTGTTTTTGATCTTAACTTCAGAAATCAAGGCAATCTCTACCCAACTTGAGCTGAGTACTGAGGAACTGTGACAGGCATTACTCATGTTGCTGAATGGAACATTGAAAGATGCTCAGATAATACAGTAATAAGCGGAGTAGAAGAACCTATAATAGATTAGAATAGGAATGAGGCCGTGTGTCACTTTAAGCTGAGTACGTTCTTTGTACAAAGTGTTGAAAATCTTTCACAAAATGAATGTAGTAACAAGGCTTGTGGACAGACCCTGAGAAGCATACCAGCATGCTGCTTAAGTGCTTGATCTTGAAAAGAACTGAATGCTCTCACCCCAAAACATCAAATAACTTAAATATGTGCATAATTTTAGCACTAAACCCCAGTGAAGGTAATGCAGCTTTGGTAGCTCAGAGCATTGGAAAGGGGATAATTTCTACTAAAGAAAGCTTAAAATGATTAAATACAATAAAATGTCATGTTGGCTAAAAATAGAGCAATGTTTGTTGATGCATTTAATTTCCAGTTGGTGGAATCTATATCAATATATTGAGTTTAAAATTTCACACCTGTGATACTCCGTTGAGCTCCTAATATCTGACTGATCACCACTAAAACTTCTGATGTTGATTAAATGCATCTTCACTAAGGCAAGAATGTTTGCTGCGTTTTGACACTGTCTCAGCGCTAGCCTCAACTGTTCAGAAAGGACACATCAACACTGCAACATCACTGTGCTATGCAGAGTTATGCAGAAACATCACCCTGCTGCCCTCATACCACTTCTCACAGTGCACTGCTACACCCAGGCTAATTAGCACTTGCTGAACAGTGATACAGGTAACTAGTACTCCTGCAGAGCTGCACACACAAAGCAGCGTGGGCTGTTACAGTGCCTAGCACAGCAAGCCTGCAATGTTGACATGCAAAATGTTGCACTAAAAGAGGTCTCTAATGCATGTCCTGGTAAAATGGCCATCCCAATTAATTTGTGTCCCTGATGAAGGGACATAATGCTCTACCAACTTGTGGAACTGGGTCATAATAAGTAACTTCTTGTGAGTCTTCCACTTCTCTCTATATAAGCCACACCTGACAACATATTGCAAAACTTATCATATGGCAGCACATCAGTGTCACACCTGAGTTATGAAGCTTCAAAAGTATCAGCATTCATGGCTCCAGAAGTAACTGCAATTCCAATAAAGTAGAAGGACACACCAAGGTCTATAACACAATACAATGTACACAACATTTTTCCCCAAAGCAGTCATTTTGTTCTTCAAGAAAACTGATGGAAGTGGCAGTAGTATATTTTCCATTGGCAATCTTTTGACCAACTTAGAAATTATATTAATATTAATCTTAAAAGGCTATTGCCTGGTTGTATAAATCATAAATACTGGCCCCCTAAGGAAACCAAGTATTTTGATTCCATTCAATGCAGGCACTAAATCTAGATAAATAAAAATGAAGGAAAAGAATTTCAAGTAGCTTAAGTAGCTACCACGAGCTCCAAAACAGACACCCTGTTTGTAGCTCGCCCAAGTTACTGAAGCATCCTGCAACACCGGTAGCATGATCAAGAAAAGAGACAAGAATACTTCACTCCCATGGAAATCAATGAGATTTGGGGACAGTCCACACATGCAGCTCACAGAATGAGGCCCTTCAGAGGTCACTAGCTACTGCCGGTTGTCGATCAAAGGAGTGGCATAGGTATTGGGCAGGAGGCCGAAAGTTAATAAGAGGCCAATTATTCATGGCAGGTGTAATTAACAGCTGGGTTTACATGGCTAATGTGACCCCTGATAATGAAAGCTGGAGAGAGCTGAATGTGTTTTCAGAAGAGGTGTCAGCTACTAAACTATACAATTTCTCCAACAAAGCGAGAAAGATGAGAGTTACCGACACCACCATTGTCATTCTAGCTTGTCTGCAAGTCATCGTGGACAGTAGCTGGCCAAAATCTTAGCTTTTCAAAAAAAATTGGCATTGTCCCAATTCAGAACAAAAGCCTCCCTGTCCCTGCCCCAATTTTCTGAAAATTAGAAATTCAGAAAGGGGCAGAGGGCAGGAGGAGAATCTGTTTGGGAAAACAACAGGCATCTGCAGATTAACGTTCTCATTCTTGGCAGTTTCTCTGCTATCGGCAATGGTAGAACCGGTGAGAATGAGAATTGCCGCCCGCAGCTACTGAGCTCCCAAGGTCTGTCTCTCCTTCTGTGTGACTTGACCCAGGCCTAGGGACCTCTTGCCTTCCAAACTGGTCTTCTCCTTTTCCCAGAAGCCCTAAGAGCGAAGTCCTAAGAGCCCCAGCTTGATCCAGGCTTCCCAAAGTGCACAGCTGTCTTGCCTGTGAGGGAAGGGGAAGAGGAAAAGCAATGAAATAAGAGCTAACAAGATCCATACATGATCCATGTCCTTTCTGCTTCTTCTAAAACCTCCACATTCATCTGTTTCTCCCATTGTTTTACCTTGCTTGTTGCATTATGCCATATTTAAATGGCAAACACATCTCTGATAAGGCAGAAGGCAAGGTAGAGTTAGAATCAATGAATCATAGAAAATTTGGGTTGGAAGGGACTGCAGGACATCATCTAATCCAACCCTCTGCTCCAAGCAAGGCCATCCCCAACTAGATCATCCCAGCCAAGGCTGAATCTCCTAGTGAGAAAATTCTTCCTACTACCTAACCTAAACTTCCCTTGCTGAAAACTGAGACCATTGCTCCTTGTTCTGTCATCTGCCACCACTGAGAACACCCTTCAGGGAGTAGAAGGCTGCTATTAACTTCCCCCTCAATCTTCTCTTCTCCAGACTAAATAAGCCCAGTTCCCCCAGTCTCTCCTCATAAAACATGTCCCCCAGCCCCCTCACCATTTTTATCACCCTCCACTGGACTCTCTCCAACTTGTCCACATTCTTTCTATAGTGGGAGACCCAAAACTAGACACAGGACTCCAGATGCGGCCTCACTAGTGCTGAATAGAGGGTAATAATCACTTCCCTTGACCTGCTGACAATGCTTCTACCAATGCAGCCCAGTATGCCATTAGCCTTCTTGGCAACAAGGGCACGCTGCTGGCACATATTCAGTTTATTGTCCACTGTAACCCCCAGGTCCTTTTCTGCAGAGCTGCTGCCGAGCCAGCCAGCCCCCAGCCTGTACCAGTGCATAGGATTGTTCCATCCTAAGTGCAGGACTTTGCACTTGTCCTGTTGAACCTCATGAGATTTCTTTTGGCCCAGTCCTCCAATTTGTCTGGGTCACTCTGAATCCTAGCCCTACCCTCCAGTGTATATAGTACCCCCCACATCTTGGTGTCATCTGCAAACTTGCTGAGGGTGTACTCAATGCCATCTACCAGGTGGGTGATGAAGACATGGAACAAAACCGGCCCCAGGACCAACCCTTGGGGCACTCCACTTGATACCGGCTGCCAACTAGACATTGAGCCATTGATTACTACCTGCTAAGCCTGATGCTCCAGTCAGTTTTCTATCCACCTTACAGTCCATTCATCCAGCCACTACTTCCTTAATTAATAGCCTACTGCAAGCTGCTGCTTACAAAAGCTTATGCATCTATGATTTAGTTAGTCTATAAGGTGCAATTCTACCCTGCCTTCTGCCTGACTTTAGACTAAAATGACTCTCATTGCAGATAAGACCACCAGTGACATGTTCAACATCCCCCAAGTGATTTAGGATCTTGTGATTCATTCAGTTTCAATAGGATATCACAAATTGTATTATCTGAGGTTCTTAGCGCACTATTAGGTCCCTGAAAGCAATAATTAGGATATACAAATTTATAAGCGGTCAACATTTTAATCTGACCTTTCTATTAGGCTTCAGTTGCAAGCACAGTAACACACCCAGTGCAAGGCCCCACAGAGAATATCTTCTCTATAATTAATTGCGACATTTGACTAATAAAATAAAGCACATTTCCGTTAACTGAACTGAATACAAACCAAATTGATTTTCAATGGTATTTGATGTAAACACAGCTTATTATCTTAATCAATCCTGCCATGCTCTGGGCTTTGTTTTCTGAAACTCATTTATCTGAAATAAATCAACCTGATCAAACAATAAACTGCATTTTTAGCCTTACAACTGCAAAAACGATAGAGGAAATCAACTGTTCTGATCATGGGATCCAAGGGCCTGTCTATGCCATAAATAAATATCCCCCAACAGCATTTGTTTGTGTCCTCGGGGCTGATTATAACAGAGTTGCAATTTGTAGGATAGAGGAGACTTGAAATTAAATTCCATAATTAAGGCCTTTGATATATGCCTCCTACCAGCAAACTGGCTCCAAGCACTGGCACCCTGGATGAAGATGAGATTCATTCCCCCTTCTGCACAAAAAAGTCTTACAGTGGTGCTGGTAGCAGGTGCTAAGGTGGCGCCTAAGAGCTATGTGATTTTCCTTCTTTACTCTCATTCTGTTTTCACTTCATCTCTCTTTTTTTCTTCTTTCTTTCTTCTCATGAGCACAGGAATTATGCAGCATCACACCAAAGGGCCATCTCATCCAGTAAAATAAAACAGATTATTTTCCAAGTCTTGTTCCAAGTGTCCAAGATTAAGAGGAGCCTCCCCATAAAATAGAAATAGGCTATAGTATGTGTATGGAGTGGAAGTTCTTTAATGACAAAGGATGAAGAGTTAAATGCCTCCTACTCACTGTGATAAAAAATACATTTTTGTCAACCATATGAACAGATCACTGTATAATTCAATCACTGTTGCCATAATTCCTTTGTTCCCAATTCAGGAAATCACTCCTTCATCAGAAAAGCCCTTAAGCATATGTGCACATGTCACACTGACTTCTTTGGGAGTTAAGCACATGCTTAGGTATTTTCCAAAATCACAGTATGAGACAGTCTATCCATGTGTTATTCATTGTATAAAGCAGTTCATTTGATTTGCTCAACACGTCTGTGCCTCTCAGAATATTTAGCAACCCCATGTTTAATGTGCTTTTATTCTGGGAAAGAAGCGAGACCCTAAAGACTTTTTATAGACCTCTAACATGGCGCCTATTATTAATCTTCTTTTCATTTTTCAATCTTTGTGGAAATTTATATAGATGTCTTTCCAGGTTTCTAATCATTTTTGCAGAGTGAACCGCTCTTCCGATCTAGGAGGTTTTTGTTTGCTCTCAAACACCTATAATTACCAGTATCACAACAGCTACCGCCTGTGTTAGAATTAGGGGCCAGATGACTGGCACTATGTGTTTGCTTTTTGTGCACAAAAATATATATATATATATAGAAAAGTCTACACTGGCACACAATTTACAGAATTGCTGGCAATTCTATCATCACTCCATTGGTTCCTAGGCATCCCCAATAACTGGAACAAGACACAGTCTATTAGGATACACATTAACCTGAGGCTCTGAAACAAAATGCTCTGCCCATTCAAAAGGCAAGATAAGCAACATCCATTGACCCTGCATCAAAGACAGAGGCACCTTAAAGCATCATGTGGAGAGAGTTAGGCTGCTCTTGAAAAAAAGAGAGAGGGAGCTATTTGCCTTTTTTGAAGATATAGTTAGAAGTAGTTGGGCAGAGGCAAGGTAAAGATGCACCAGATTTAATTAGTCTATAAGGTGCATCTCTAACCTGCCTTCTGCCTTAATTTTAAGTGCCTCACACGGGGCTTTAGGGAAAAAGCACATTTCTAGTGCTGCACCATAGGGGGAGGCCCAGAGGCCAGGGAGAAACAGGGCAGCACGTAGGATATTAGCAGGACCACGTTGGTGGGCTTTCAGGCCCTACTTTGGGATTTCAAATAAAGATGCTGCAGTTGTGAGATGCCCCTGGGCCCAGCCCTATAGGGGGACCGAGCTGCTCCCCCTTCAACATGATGTGGGAACATGGAGTGAGTCAAATGGTTATATTCACTTAGGAGCATTTGGGCTCTCCAACCCAGCCTGCTTTGGAAACCTGAATTTTGCGGTGCTGAATGGAGCAAAGAATAAAACCCTATGAAGTTCACACCTCCTCCACTGCGTGGCCCAGACACAAGCCAGGATGCATCAGCCCCACTCGGCACCCTGCCCTTCCCATACCACGTCCCTGCTCCCAGCACTCCAAGAGGTGGCTTCTTCCCCACCGCACTGCAGCTTGTGGCACTTGAGAGCTACTTGCAGAAGCCCTCTGCCTGCTTGCTGGTGCATTGCTGGGGAGTGGCACTTTTCCAATGCTATGGGCTGCCTCCACATGGGAAGCAAGGCTTCCAGTTCCCACTGTTTTCCTGGAGTCTGGAGCCATGCCCAAAGGCACAACGACTGCCGTCTCTGGTGAGGAAGGCCAGCACAGGCTGGAGGAAAGATCCTGTGACAAAATGGGTGGATCTAGGATTTTGAAAAGGGGGGTGGCAGGTGGTGTGGTGCAACATCCCATATAACACGGCACATACTTTTCTTCAAGTAAAAAGAAACTAGAAACTTCACTAATATACTAGGCACCGAGGACTCTATTATTCAGTTTAAAATTGAAGCACAAATAACCTCATCGGAATAAGTTAAAAACACATAACCTCATCGGAATAAGTTAAAAACAGTCTGCAGGGCTGTACAATAGGAGCTACATTACCAGAAGCAGCTAACAGAGAGCAGAATTGCAGAACAAAGGCTAGCTTGATTAGTGGAACATCAAGACTATTAAAAAGTAGACAGGCTCATTAACACTGGGGAATGAGGAGTTCAGAAGAATGAGCTGAATTTTAATGAGCCATGAAGTCAATTGATGCTCTCACTGTTGCCTCAACAGAAATGCTGCTGCCACTGCCAGGCAGTTGGTTTTAAACTCCGGGGGGGGGAGTACAACTGCATCCATGCACCCCCTGGATCCTCCCTTGTGGGTCAAGAATCTTGGGAAAATGAGGGTAAAGCAGGAGGTGGATTTAGGAAGGGGACTGGAGATGAAAGGACAGCTCCCAGAGCTTGGGCAATGCATGAAAAGGGGGAGGTGTGTCCCTTTCTGAGCAGCCAGTATTGCCACCTCTCACCTGTTGGATGAGCTCCTGCACCCCATGCCTTGCAGAGCTCTCTCTTGGGGTCTGGACCTAGCAGCAAACTTCACTTATGCCACCGTCCTGGAGTCCTTTTTTTCCAGGGTCTTAACAGCAGTTTTTTCCCCCTGCTTCTCTTTCCTCCACTTTGAAAGGGGAAGCTGCAGGGAGGTGAGTTGGAGCTCCTTGGCAGAGAAACAATGTCCTAGAGCAGCAGGAAGGAAGGCTAATATAAATAAAATATAATTAGATGTAGGTACTTTGACAATTGTAATTAGTTTCAGACACCTAAATGTATTGTAATTATTGGAGAGTTTATATAGCTGATTGAAGTAATACAAAGAAATCAGACTGATTTAATGTTATTTTGAAGCATGAAAATTGTTTTTTAAATAATAATATTTAAGGATTCTAAATGTAATTACTGCACTGCAATATAGAAAACTGTGCTTGAGTTAGGGGTTTTCTGGTAATTAGCAAGGTGTTGAGGTTGTAAAGAAGCTAAGAAGATTCTTTATTGAAAAAATAATTGGAATACTCATTACATAGAGAAAACACTTCTTGTTTCTTGGCTCTTTGTTTTCCAGTTCCCTTTTACAACCTGTCACACCAGAGGGCAATATGGGGAGAAAGGAAGGAATGGGAGAGCGTCCAAACACTAAAAGGCAATAGATATTCCCTTTGCTTACTTGGTAAATGGAGTCTGGTAATCTAAGGAGAAGAATGGATTTTTATGTATATTAAAAGTTGACTTTTCCTCCTGAAACAATTTCACGTGCATTAGCAGAGAAACAGAGGTGGTCGAGACACAAACTAAAAATAACCACATTGATTTGATGTTTTTTCTTTTAAATCTCATTATTCTTGAGGCCAGTTTCCTGAGGCTGGCAATATTGCAGTTGTATTTCTTTTCTGCGACAGCGCAACTAACTGGATTAGGCAGCAGCACGCTTACGTTGCAGCAACTTGGACTTGCCACCTTGCTGGGATGGCCAGATGGGGAATGAGATGGGACTGTGTGATATCCTTCATGTTCTCCTGGCAGTGTAAGTATGCAAAAATTCTCCTTTGCAACTGCTGCGTTATAATAAACATTGCCTGAGGCAAAACTAGAGGCTTGGCTGGAATCGCGAAGGAGGATGAAAATCAAATTCAGGATTGTTTTGCATATCCTATTTTTTAATGAGTGAAGGAATATCATTTGGGGTTTAGAGCTGAGGCCTGTTGTTGCCAGGACAGACATTTCAGACTTTGCTCCTTGTAACTTTGAGCAATGTACTTAACCTCTCTTCTTCTCCTCATCTAGGTCAGTTCCTATGGAATTTATCTCACAGATATTTAATGTGAAAAACAGACTCAGCTGTGCAGCAATTATTCTATAGATTTTAAAACTGACAGTGGGAAGAGAGTAAAAATTTGAGATTTAGAAATTGAACCTTGATGTTATTGTAACACGTAACTTAAAATAACCGATGTTCTTGAAAATCCTCACAAAATGCTAGCCTTACTTCTATTATGGACTGCAAATTGGAGCCTCATCTACACACAACAGAGATAGGACTCCCACTTTTAAAGCCAAAACAAAAAAGCCAAACTGTAAATCCAGTGTCACTATTGCACCTCCACGATGTACATTACAAATGTAATGCAGTGAGACCCTTTGAAGGATATTATGTGCATATTGATCCATGGTCAAGCATAAAAATAGAAAAATGCTCATGCTTTATTCCTGCGCCAACATACATTGCTGTCTCACTCACTTTCTGAAAGTAGAGTTTTCTAAGTTCCTGTGGACAATATGGTGACCCCCCACTGGGAAATTGCTGTAGCACATTCACGCTGAAGGGGTGGCGGGAACAACAGTAGCAGATATTCATCGTCTTTTAATTGCACACACTGTCATGTGAGTAAAAGCTGAGTACTACCAATGTCACAACTATACCAGGAGAGGAAAAAATGCTCATGATATTAGAACGAGATGCGTGGGCCTCTAAAGTACACGTCAACTGAGATTCAATTGGTTTTATTTTTCTCAAGCGATATTTAAAGATATTTCAAGCTGTTAACTAATTTGGAATAAAATTTGTTTCCAGTAATTTGCCTTGAAATCAGCCAATGCTTGCTCAGCATATTAATGATGTTCCACTTTTAGAAACAGCACAGAGGGCTGTTGACAGTAGCAATTCCATCGTGAAATTAGATTGAGGCAGTTTATTTACAATAATTTTCCACCCAACCTTCATTTGATTTTACTCACTGTTACTGTTCAGTTCTCCATTTGAAACATCTAAGTGTTAACAAATGAATCAGCCTGCACTTCACTGTTGAATGAGTTGCTGATTATTTTAAAATTTACAAACTTCCATGATGTAGAAATGGAATTCTAAAGTCAGTGCTAAATTTTGGTTGTAAGGGGAAATGCAATTGAAGGTCCTTTGCTAGGAAGAGATGCATCCCACTGGGATGAATTCATAAGGTTTAAGGGCAGATGGGACCATTACACCATCTGCTCTGAAGTCCTGTGCATCACAAGTCCTTCACTGTGCCCTAGTTACTCCAGCACTGAGCCTGATAATTTTTGCCTGACTATGGCATTAAGTTCCAGAAAGACACCCAGTCTTGAAGACTTCACAGTCTGCCACAACCCTCGTTAGTTTGTTCCAGCCACTGAGAGGCAGTTTTCCACGTTAACCTGAAGTCAGGCCGAAGGCAGGGTAGATTTGCACTTTTTATAGACTAACTAAATTGGAAAAGTATAGCATAAACTTTTGTGAGCAGAGGGCTTACTTCCTCAGGTGCTAAGGAGCAACTGAGAAAATGAGGAACCACCTTATGAATGTTCATACCGCAAACAGGAAGAGAGCAACACCAGACTTGGAGAACTAACAGCAAGCAAAACCACCCAAACATAACAACCATGTACCAAAAGATCTCTGCATCCAGCCATGAAGCCTATTATAAACACCTTCATTACTCAAAGTAGACAAAAAAAAAGCAAAGCTCTCTAAACTTACGTTCCAGCAACAATTTTACAATCCAAAGTAATGTTATCAATCTATCCAACCACACTCTCAGCCCGGCTGCAGTGTCTGTTCTATCCCGTGGTCTTTCTGTCTGCCGCTCTACACAACTCCATAAGGTGTTGCTGTACAAAGCCCTCAAAGCTTTTTTCCCTAGCTGAAGACTCAGAGATTATTTCCATGGTAGGGAGCCAAACGATTGACCCATGACAGACCTGAACCCTATAGAGAGCAAGAAGAAGGACAGATCCTGAAATCTACCTGGAAGCCACAGCCCGGCTCTGAACTTGTACATAAACTCTTTCCACCTCTGTGCCCACTCAGCGATTGCCAAAAAAACAAGGCTTATGTTAAAACCTCAGTCCTGCAGAACAAAGAGTCATACTCAACCTTAAACACAACGTTGATATAATCACACAACAGGCTGATAAAGGAGTGCCACTGTTATCCTGAACAAAACAGGATGTATGTGTCCTGAACATACATACAGGAAGCTTAGAGACAACTTGCCAACTCTGGAGAAATGCCTGACCAAGGACCCCATGGCACAAACCCAGAAGGAACTAGATAAACTCTTAAAGAAGCTACCTCTGGGAACACAGGAAACACCCAATTGTTTCAGATTTTGGGACTTCCTATAAACAAATGACATAGCACACATAAGGCCCACCTCCCAATATGCCAGCATATTTATGATAGACCTTGAAGTGCACTTCCTCTACCGGTGGCGTCTCATCCCCCTAGTATACCTAAGATACATTGATGAAATCTTCATTATATGGACGCCTGGGAAGGAATCTCTAGAAAAATTCTGAAGTCCTTTCACGCTTTTTTTTTTTAATGAAAATTTTTTGTGTTCCAAGCCAAATCAGCCAAATCAATTCCAAACCGAGTCAGTCAAGAACCATAAGTGGCCCTACTACCAGCAAACATCCTCCACCCCCACCTGGGGCTTCAGATGTTTCCAAACCATTTGGCAGGCATCCTACACACAGGCCCAAGCCCAGAGGCTTAGGTTTTGCTTTCCCTCAGCCATATGGCCACAGGAGCAAGCTAGCAGTCCTTTCACAGCTTCTAATGAAGGTAAACCCCTGCTTCTGAAAGCTTATGCTATACATCTCTGACTTAGTCTGTAAAAGTGCAGCTCTATCCTGCCTTTTACCAATGGCTGGTTAGTAGGGCTGTACGAAGCTTTGGTCCCTGATTCAATTTGGCAGAGGTTTGGCCCAATTTGATGGCCAAATCTCAGAATCTGAATCGAATCAGAGGACCCTTTAATTTCTCTGAATCAA
Source organism: Crocodylus porosus (assembly GCF_001723895.1). Taxonomy (NCBI): domain Eukaryota; kingdom Metazoa; phylum Chordata; order Crocodylia; family Crocodylidae; genus Crocodylus; species Crocodylus porosus. The sequence goes on from NW_017728921.1 coordinate 10,061,305, forward strand.
TTTGGAGAGATTTGGACAGATTTGGTGATTCAGACATAGATACAGCTTTAAATGTTTTTTCTACATACCTCTAGGTAGCAGGGGCTCTGACCGCGGTGGTGCTGGGGCAGATGCAGCATCCCACAGAAGCACAGGGGGGTCCCCAGCACACTCGGCAGCAGACCCAGAAGTGGACCAGAAGCACTTCCGGGTCCATCGGGAAGTGAGCTGACCCCCTCCCTCCCTCCAGTGAACTCTGGCTCAGTGACCGGTGCCTCCTGAGTCTGGGAGCGGGGGGCACTTGGGGTCCCCCTGTGGCTGATCTCTGGGCTGCAGGGCCACAGGAGGGCCCCCAGTGCACTCCCCAGCAGACCCAGAAGTGGACTGGAAGTACTTCCGATCCACTTCCAGGTTCGCTGCCAAGCACACTGAAAAGCCCCCTCCCTCCCTCCCTCCTGCACTCCCGTGGGACGCTCCATCTACCCCAGCACTACAGTGATCACGAGCCGCACTGCTACCTGAAGGTATGTAAAAATACTTTTAAAGCTGTGCCTGAGTCCGAATCGCTGATTCACCAAATCATCATTGAATCGGCAGATTTGGATCTGGCCAAATCGAATCAGGGACGGTGATCCAAATCAATGGTTTGAATCACTGTCCCTTATTTGGGCTGAATCTGAACTGAATAGGGCCCGTTTTGCACATCCCTATTGGTTACAGTTACTTTAAAAAACTGTGTGCCTTGTTTGTTATTTGAATTTTCTTGGTTTCAGCTTCCAGACTTTTGCTTCTGGTAATCTTTATTTCCCAGATTAAAGGACGCTTTTTTGTCCTTTATTTTCTCCCTGAAGAAAAGGATTTGGCTAGGTTAAAAATTACCTCTCAATCTCCTTTTTAAACAGCTTGATATGATTGGCCGATGAAGTCTTTATGATAAAACAGTTACTCCAGCCCCTGAATTGTTTGGTGGGTCTTTTCTCTACTTTCTCTGGTTTTCTCTATGTCCTTTCTGAATGAGGACACCAGACCTGTATGCAAGACAAGCTTCTAGTATTGTCTCACCGATGTGGTATAAACAGCAGGGGAAACTGCCATTCCACTCCCACTCGCTACTCTCCTATTTATACATCCCAAGGCAAATATTGATCCTATTTTCTCACAGCATTGCATTAGAAGCATATTTTTACTGGCTTGTCCATTATGATCTCTAGTTAGATATTTGCAGGGACTACTTTCCAAAATATTGGCCCCTGTTCTGTAGGCATGATGTCTATTTTTTGTTCCTAGATATAGCATATAGCCAAGTGCAACTAAAATGCATTGTTTGGATAGGTCCAACTCCCAGCTGATCTGGGTCTGGTGCTCTTCTTCTTATTATTATTAAGCATTCTGCAAATGTTATATTTACTTTTAGACCACTGATACTATTTAATACTTTTATTAGGCCTTGTATTAATCCCTGCAGAATCCCTACTAAGCAGACTCCAATCAGTGATATTTTTCCAGTGACAACTACTTTGAAATCTGTCAGCTAGCCATTTATTAGTCCATGTAGGGGATGCTTTACTAATACAGTCATGCAGTGCTAAATCAGAAGTCTTGCAAAAGTTTAAGTGTTTTCATCAACTAAACATGTTAGCTAAAAGAATGAGATCAGGTTTATTTGATAAGCCCTATTTTCTACTAAATCATGTTGAGTGGCATCAATTATATTCCTGTCTTTTAATTCTTAATTAAATCCTTTCTTATTTTTTCTATTTTTCTGGCCAGGGTCGATACTAAAATAACAAGTTCATAGTTACCCAGGTTGTCCTACTTGTCTTTTTTTGTTAGCACACCTATGCTACTCTTGCAGTCTTCTGGACTTGCCCCAAGTTACTGATTATTTTAAAATTGTCAACAATTTTCAACAATTGCTGATTATTTTAAAATTTTCATTAGAAATTAATCTCTGTGGGTTAAAGCTACCCTCAGCCAGTTCTTTTAGGACTTCTAGTCTCCAGGCCTCATGGTTTTAAAAAGTGTTTATCCCTCACTGCTATGATTTAACATCCCTCTTTGTAACTAATGGACTGGAAAGCACTTCATTATCCTAAGCATGGTCCTCCTATTTCCTAAGAATAGATCACAAATCTTTATTGAACATTTCTGTCTCTTTCTGCATTGTCATTCATACTTTGCCATCTCCGTCTAGTAATAAGACTACAGACCGATGCCAGGATTCCTTTTGTTTCCAATGTAATAAGCAGGTCCCATATGTGTCTCAGGTCCAACCGTCCCCTCCGCCCTGGTAAACCCCCTCACCCCCGGTTAAACAGTGAACATTACTAACACAGAGAGCGAATAGTGAATTCATATGCAATGAAATTCATACGGTAAACATTACTGCTTTTTAAAACATCTGCCATATAAGGTCTGTTTCCCCCAGCACAGCCAGCCTACTTAGAAATGCAATAGTTATATTATTTTCAATATAATGCTCATCTGATGAAGGCTCAGCTCTCTGGTGAAAATAGGATTTGTACTCTCCCTATATTTTCTTAATACAGTAGCATACAAACTTGAGAGCACTTAGGCATATTCCAGTCACGGTTCCACGGGATTCAACTTCCACTTTAGGGCCAATTCCTCATGGAATTGAAGAATGAACGGGGATTTGTGTTAGATATGTTCAAACAGGCTGGCAAATATAGAGTTGCTATGAACAAGTCACACAAGAAAGCAGAACTGGGTCATTGAACAGGTCCTCAAACACACATTATGGGAAAGAAGACAGACAGGAAACTCTGACTGAGAATTCAATGATTGTAATTTAACCTGACCTGCAGGATGCCCACTCATTTTCCATGCCCTGAACAGATTCATAGGAACTGCTGGCATTGAGAAGATATAAGACATCTTTTAGGCTGTAAGTCAAAAAACAACCAGGGTGGACTCAAGACAAATTTCTGCAGCAGTCTCTCAAGATAAAGGCTCCCATGCCCAACTCCACAGCATTGCTTAGCTCCCACTACCAGGAGGGTTAATTTAACAGTTAAAAAAAGATTAAGGAAGCAGTCAGTATTGAAAAAAGGCATGGTCCTTTTCTTTTAAGGGGCAGTTCAGTAGTGCTGGTGTTATACCAGAAGCAGTGAAGCCTCCAGTAAGGATTCAAACCAATTCTCCTCAAGTCTTACTTTCCAAGCACCTCTTTAAAAAGTGCGATGCTTGGAATTACCCGACGGCAATAACAACTTTGTTGGAATATTGCGATTTTTCCAGATGTTCAGGACCATTGTTTTAAGTTATTCAGGGAAACGAAGCACAATATTTAAAGAAATAGAAAAGAATGGGAGAAGACAGATTCAGAGAAGAGTAAAAAAATAATTAAGGGGAACAAATTAAATTGCTCTCCTACATGAAAGGCAAAATCTCAAGAGGATCTAGCAACTGGGAATCTGAGTACAAATGGCTCTACTATTTGACACAGACTTATGATTAATATGACACTGACAATGAAAGCAACAGTGCTACTGAGATGTATAGGCTCCTAAGGGATTAAAGGCTAAAATAAAAACAATCAGGGAGACTAGATTATAAGAAGCCTATAGGAGAAAACTCGTTTCAGAAGAAATGGCTTTTACCTGCTCAAACAATTTCTTTATTTCAGAACTTAGCTAAAATGTACTTGTGACTATATATTCATGATAGCCTAGAGGCAATGGATTTAAAACAAAACTTTTACAAGTCTGCTTCATAAGTCTACTTCTAACATACTTGAAGTAGATACTTACCTTTGGCTCCAAATCTAGTATGGTCCATGCCTTGGATCACACATTGACTCTAACTCCATCTAGATACCACTGTGGAGAACACCGTAGTTTTAGGGCATCTCAAAGTTTGTCACCTCTGCTAGGTTAGGCCGAATTGTAGATGGAAAACTGAGGTGTGAGTAGGTTCATATCCAGTTTCTCATATAAACAGGATTTGTGTAGATGGTAAAAAAATGAAAAAAAAATTGAAAAGATGTAATTACATGAGTGGATATGTATTTTCTGAAGTTACTTTTGGTAATTCTGAGGGCAAGCGTCAAGTTATAAATTCAGTTAAAATATATGTGGTAGGCATGGCCGTCTGCACCCTTTTAATGAAGGTTATATTTTAATATGGTCCTGGGTATGACCACAAACTGCATCCAATGGCAGGATCTGATGGTAATGTGGTGGGGCTACTTGTGTAGGGATAGCTTCTATAAAATACCACAATGTCACAATCTCCATAGTAAAGTGAGTATAGGGCACCAAAAACCCCTAACACACACTGCCTTGTGGGCACTCAGATGGAGGAAGGCTAATGGACATCACCGTCACAGAAACACACCCTCACTGAAGTATCAGGCAGTCAGCAGCAGCTCTTATCTGTTGCTCTGTGACACTGAAGGTCTGGACTCCATCTGGCTCCTGGATTCTGTGTCAAAGGAGAGATAGTAGGTCTAGGGCAGGCTCCACTCCTCCACACTCTTGCCTAGGCATACATGTCGAAGGTCTTGGTGTGATGGTCACAGGACTCCGTACAAGTGTATTCATCAGGCACTTGACTAGACCCCTTACAAGTCCACCACGATCCAGAACTGTCCATCCGCGATCAACAGTTGCTTATTACATGTTAATAGAGGCAAAATTTTGATGGTCTGCCCAACATTCCTTCATCTCGTGCTCTTCTACATGGTTCCTTCCTCAACCAGCAAGACATGAATGACTGGTGCCTCCCAAGACTTAGAGGGGGAGCACCATGGCAGCGAGCAGTGAGTGGGGACTGCCTGTAACTGCTGGCATCCGTGCCAGTGGTGGCAAGCGGTGACTGCCTGCAGCCGCCGGAGGCAGTGTTGGCGGTGGGGGGGGACATGGCAAGTGGGGACTGCCCACAGATGCCACTGGCTGCAGCAGCAGTGAGGGGGGGGAGGGGGTGGCAAGCAGTGGCTGCCCGCAGAAGATGGTGGTGGCCAATCTCGGGGGGGCACATGTCCCCCTGTGCCTCCCCTACGCATCGCCTATGCAGCAAGAACTTAGACTGATTTTAAAACATTTTGATAGGCAGTATACATCAGTACCAGGATGCTGAACTAGAAGTTGGGAAAACAGGGTTCTTTCTTTGCTCCTGACCTGTTGGGTGACCTCAGGGTTTTATTGTTAGCAAGAACCTCTGGGTGCTGTTTTAACACAAATAGTTAATTATATATGGTTTGTTTCTAAGTAATATAAGCTGTTCAGTTGTAGACTTGCACTGAAGCAAGGCAAGTGAATGCCCTTTTCACAGAACCAAGGTGCAGTTTAACTGAAGGTGAAAACACAACCACACTGGGCACAGATGTGGGACAACCAGCACAGCACTGCCAGCCTTGGATCATACTGCAGAGAAACACCCTCCCCTCAGTGTCACTGTGAGTCTTCCCATTATTCCCTTGCAAATTGGATCAGAGGATTTCTGCTGCAATCCTAGAGCTCTGTATCAACACTTTTGCCACTACATATGGAGTAGTGTCTTGAGTAAGTGTGTCTGAATATGGCCCCTAGAGATTTAGACTAATTAAATGTTTGTGTTAAGATATCATGCAGAAACTGTCCCCCATTAAAAATAGGGACACATTTGGTTTGGGCTGCATAAAAGGAAAACTAAGACAATGTAAGTGCCTTAAAGATAGCTGCTCTCATCCTAGGTTTCCTTGCACTCAAAAGGACACATTTTGCACCTATTAAATATGACATCTTTGCTAGCTGGCAGAGGAATGTTTGCATCTGGAAATTTAAACATATATTAAAGAAGTTTGGTTTATCTAGCTAGATTTCCCTGTAGGATTCACACAGTTAACTTATCTAGGTTTATATCATCCCTTTAGCACTACAATACCAGTACTGTCAAGGTACATTGGTTTTCCTCAACAGCTTTACCAACTACACTGACAGCAAAGTTGCACGTACTTTTCAGAATGCAAGGGTTTCCTCCCCCCACTATTTAAAAATTCAGTCCAGGTACTAGGCATCCATTTCCATTTAATTTCACTTTATTCTCTCAAGCAGAATTGACAGCAACGTTGCAACTCTCCAAGAGAAAAGCCAGGAGTGATGTAAAAAAGGATTCTTCTCTCAGGTTGAGGAAACTCTGTCCAGTAACACGTGCCTGCATTTTCATTGTGTTTCAGAGTAAGACACTTTCACGTTTCTCCCCTTCATTAGCCCCTTCTCTCAATTGCTACGTTACCCATTCCAATTTGCCCTTTCCCATTTTGCAGGCACTCATCTTTTGTGAGTCATAATATAAAACCTCATATCCTAGCCAAACCTCTGTCAAATCTTTAGCATCAGTAACAGACTGACCAGAGAAAAGGCGAGAGGGGCCTTTTTGGAAAACATAATCCTCTGCATGATTCATCCAAATCTTCCCATGCACCAAGCATGATATAGTAGAGTCTGGTTGTTTGAATAGATTTCTCCCTCCTCCCACTCCACCCCCCTCAAAAAAATTATGCAGGTAAGCAGACTATGTTAATAAATGGAACAAAATCAGGGGTTTCAGACTGTGATTCCCATGTTAACCAGAACAGGGAAATGTTCTAAGTCTGGCAGAATCCCAGAGACCTCTCCGTACCAAAACAGGACTCCCCCAACACAAAAAAACTACCGATAAATAGGTAGCAGAATTATCACAAACATCCCACAGAGAAGTTGATGTGACTTGGAAATGCTGAACTTGGAACGAGGCAAAACAACAATACAGTAAACACTGTAAGAAACAGCCCAGCAGGTAAAAAATATACAGTCTCACAGAAAGAAGTCTGTTATCTTCACTGGTCTGTGAACAGCTCCCACCTTTTTCTTCACAAAATTTTCTCTTTGCTGAAGTCTTCAAAGAGATTCTGCTCTATATATTGGCAAAGCGTGTTTATGCACATCACATGCTGTGTATCATCTCTGCCGATACCACCTGGGGTCCCTGTGAACTCCTGAGGTACAGTTTCATGCAAGTCTTCACTAGTTGGTCCCACAGTAAAACAAATCCTCTTTGTGGAAAATATATTGGATAAATTCTTTCTCTAACATTTGGCCACAGCTAGAGATATCCTCCTCACTGTTTGCTCTGTCTGGTCCCTGACTCGTGTCACATAAAACAAAATAAACACTTCGAGATAGCATTTTGTCTCACGTTTTTCCAGGCAGTGTTCAGGACATGTAATGGGTCCAAAGCGTTAGTTTTCTTCATGTTTTAGCTGGCCGTCACGTCTGAGCTAGTGTCAAAGATAAACCTCAACAAAATAGTTTCAGTAATATCCCTTATGAGATGTAGCCAGTTCTGCTGATTTTAGAGCACTGATATTAAAGCATGTTTAGCCTGACAAGTAAAGCTGTGAACTAACACAATCCATACATGTATCTGCACTCTGAGATGCCACAGGTGGAAAGCTGTTGAGCTCCAATGTAGAGCCTGTACCAATACACAAGCAGGAATGGCGTTCCCTTCCTCCTTGCATACTGCCACGTGTGTATTGCATTTTATAATGAATGCCAGAAATGCAATCAGTAGCGAATTATCTTTGAAGTTTGATATAATGATGAAAATCAAAGGCTCCTATCTTCCCTAAGCAATTATCCAGACATCCTGGGATATTAGGGACCACTTAGTAGGAACACAGCTATTGAAATGACAAGAGAAAAGCGCTTATGTGATCAAAGGAGTTCGACTGGCGGGAACTTGACTTTGATGTCCTGAAGGATCCTTTTTGTTAGGGAGGTTCCTTGTCTATAACAAAGAAAAATGACCAACTTCATCTCGTAACAGAATTTGTTATGAAAGTGGCTTCCCTATTAATTTTACCTGCTTTAAATTTTCAGCACAGATGCATTCTCATAACTGTCCTCAGGTTGGGAAAAGTATTTTCTTACTGATTTGTGGAGTTTTATAGAGTAACGACTACATATAGTGTCTCCTGTGCATGAACAACACTTTCTGCACAACACCCTAAGAAGGTAGAGCAGTATTGCTACATTTGCTTTACAGAAGGGGAAACTTAGGCCGAGAACAATCAGCTAGCTAGCTAGAGGTACCATCAGGGCTAAGTACAGACAGGCTGAATTGATTCAGTCTTTGCAGGTTAGTCTAAGCTGCATAGATTGAACAGATAAACAAGTAAACAGACATTCACTTTTGATTCTGGAAATGCAGCCACATGCCTGCAGTGGCCCAGGCCACAAGCTGGCGGCTGTGGGAGCACACCTCCCTGCTCAGCTTGAGCAGACAGCTTGGGCCAAGGCTAGTCCACCCACCCTATGAGGGGTGGTGCAAAGAATCCTGGGAAGCTGGGGGACTGTGAGTTAACTTGACGGGAACTGGGACAGAGGTTCAATAAACTGATTTAACCTAACTGGTTTCTGATCACTTAGGACATGTCCAGACAAGCGTGGGCATGCAATATGCAACACCACAGACCCATCTGCAGTGCTGTACACTGCAGGTAGTCTTCTGAGTTACAATGAGCCCCAGACCACACAGAAGTTCACTGTTGGTTCCAGGGGGGAGGGGAATCTAGCTGCTGGCTGCCAGCCTGCAGCCAGTGTCCCTTAGCAATGACCTATCCTTCCTGTAAAACTGCTATGTTTTCAGAATGGGAGGTGGGAAAGGGAGGAGACAGAGCTTAATCTAAGGGTTCCCCAGCTGGTGCTGGAGGGTGGGGTAGGTGAATTGGAGAACCCTCTCTTCAGGGGGGGTTTACAGTACACCTTCCCACCCTCTAGCAGGGCCTAAAAAAAAACCAGGCTGAACTCCCTCCACTCCCTTTCCCCCTCCCATTCTGAAAAGTGATAGGTGGGGAGGAAGTGCAGACAGAAGTCATGGAAGACACTGTTTTGAAACATCTTCATCACACCCCTCATGCAATTTTCACCCAACTGGCCATTTTTGAAGCTGTCTGCAGCTGTGCACTTGTGTCTTGTCATGGCTATAGGCTGCCTTCTATGGCCAGATCAAGCAAAAATGGTCACTTCTGACTGCACCCTTATACCAGTTTATATGCAACTGCTGTCCCTAGCCTGGAAGCCCAGACTATAATCATAAACTGTCCTGAGCATTTTGCTAAAACCACTAATAGACATATTATTTTATGGCACTGTAGTTTCAAAAGACTAAGATATATATCAGCTGGAGAGTTTCATGGGATATCTCTAAATGAGTAGTGTATTATACTGTTGTGAACAAACCAGACTTGTGTGGTCTTAGAAGCCCCAGTCACTGGTTGCTACTTATGTAAGAGAGTGTCAGAACAATCATATGTATGTGTGTAAGTATATGTACATGTACAAATAGTTACATACACACACACTAGCAGCATGCGAAGCGAGCCCTATTCGATTTGGATTCAGATTCGGCCCAAATCAGGGACAGTGATTCAGTTCGTTGATTCGGATCACTGCTTCCGATTCGATTTGGCTGAATCCAAACCTGAAGATTTGATGCTGATTCGAAGAATCAGCGATTCGGACATAGACACAGCTTTAAAAGTTTTTTCTACATACCTTGAGGTAGCAGGCATGGCTTGTGGATGCTGCGATGCTGGGGCAGATGGAGCATCCCACAGGAGTGCAGGGGGGCCCTCTGCTCAGTGGTGAACTCAGAAGTGGACCGGAAGCAATCAGCTGCAGGGGGACTAGTGACTGAGCTGGAGGGGATTGGAGGCGGAGGGGAGGGGAGGGCATGCACTCCCTGGTGGACCCGGAAGTGATTCTAGTCCACTTCCAGGTCTGCTGCTGAGCGCACTGGGGAGCCCCTGAGCTCCTTTGGGATGCTCCATGTGCCCCAGCATCACACCATTGACAAACCCCTGTAACCTAGAGGTATGTAGAAAAAAACATTTAAAGCTGTGCCTACGTCCAAATCGCTGAATCTTTCCAGATCTCTTCAGAGGATTCCGATTCAATTCAGAGACACAAAAGGGTTCTCATTCAATTTGGATTCAGAGATTCAGCCACCATATCAAACCAAATCTCCACCAAATCAAATCAGGGACCGAAGCTTCGTACAGCCCTAATAGTAGGGGTGAACCTAGCTTGTGACAGGTTAAGTCAGGGCTGCCCAAGTCCACTGATATGGTTCTGGAACCCAAGGAATGAATGCCACTGCTGCTTGCCCCTCCCAACCCCCGCCACAGAATTTGGGATCTTTGGTTGCTGTCGGTGACTAAACTTTGCAACATGGGAAAAGTCGGGGAGAGGGAGAATGAAGTTGGCAGTGTTCATCTCCTGGGTCCTGAAGCCATACCACTGGTGCATGTGGGTTGTCTGGCCCATGAGAAGCCCTGTGATTCAGATCCAATCCATAGGGCCAAATGAGCTGGACATCCCTGGATCAGATAATTTGAAGTGTAGGATATTTCCATTATGCCTTAATGGGTAAACTTTTGGAAGGGACTGTACCAACTACTTCTACTTCACAGGCCCTGAGCCTACAATTTACAGTATGCAGGTGAGTGGCTCTGCCCATGTGGAGACCCCTGGGACTTCAGCAGTTTTCACATGGACACAACCATTCCACTCCAGCTACCATGAGTTGTAAACTGTGGGATTGGTAGCTATGTGATCAGCTTCAACAGCTTTTCTTCTCAGGATAATTATGACACCCTAATCAATGAATTAGTGGTTGTAAGGCCAAAGCCTCTCCGGAGGGACTGATTAGGTTTTTAGGTTGCGCATCTAATATCCATCCAAGTCCTCACCAAGGATCTGGACACACAACATTTATTGGAAGTAATGTGACTTAATTGGGTTTTTTTAGAAATATCAATAAATACTTGAAAATATATTACCAAAGTTAAGCTATTATTTTGGAAATTAAACTAGGAAGCAACGGCGGGAGAAAAGAAAGTCATTTATTGAAAGTAATGCGACTTAATTGTTTTTTTAGAACTATCAATAAACACTTAGAAATATATACACTTGAAAATATATTCTCAAAGTTAGGCTATTATTTCAGAAATTACACTAAGAGAGAGAGAGAAAGAGACAGAAAGACAAAACAAGCAACTACCAAATCAATATTAAATTAAGGTCAAATTGGCATTAAATCATAACATGAATTAGTTTTAGATGTAATATTTCACATGGCAAGAGAAATGATAAGTAGTATTCAGTTAACTGTTTCTCTACTAGGAAGCAAGTAGATAGTTTCAGAAGTGATGCAAGTCTGAGATGCCACAAACAAGTCAAAGAAATTCATACCTTGTGACCGGTACCTGAACTAATTGGCTTTTTTCATCTTCCAGAAGTATAAGAATATTGCACTGGCAAAGGTCTCCAGTGGTTTGGGCAAACTATTGTTTCTGGGGTAACCTGAAGTCTGGAAGTCCTTCCAGGAGGTCAACAACTGGGTGTGCATGCGAGACATCAGCATTATTCCAGAATTCTTTCCAATCAGCTCAAAAGTGAATGAGGATACTTTAAGAGTATTAGCCAAATCCCAAAATGGCTTGTGAGACTTCAGGTCTGTGGAAGGTTTTGGATATCCTCATGAATTGCTAATATCAAATTAGGAATTGTTTTGATTGTATCCAATTTTCAGAAACTAGAGTAGTTTTTTAAAATGTGCATGAACTTTTATGCCCACATTAAGAGTGTGCAAAGTGGGCCTTGTTTGTTTTGGATTTAGATTCGACCTGAATTAGGGACAGTGATTCAGTCAGTTGATTTGAATCAGTGTCCCTGATTCAGTTCAGTGCTGATTTGGAGAATCAGTTATTTGGCCATAGACACAGCTTTAAATGTTTTTTCTATATAATTCAAGGTACCAACACAGCTCATGAACACTGAAATGCTGGGGTGCACAGAGTGTCCTACAGGAGTGTGGGGCCCCTCCACATGCTCAGCAATGAACCCAGAAGTGGACCAGAAGTACTTCCGGCCCACTTCCAGGTCCACTGGGGACAGGGGGCACCTCCCCTCCCCCCTGTGCTCCTCCCACCTCGGCGATCGGCCATGGGTGCCCCCCCAGGCCCAGGAGGCACCAGTTGCCAAGCCAGACGGGGGGAGGGTCCCCCATGCACTCCCTGGTGGACCTGGAAGTGGATCAGAAGTGCTTCTGTGGGACACTCCATGCGCTCCAGCCTCGCAGCACTCACAAGCCACCTGCTACCTAGAGGTATGGAGAAAAGACATTTAAAGCTGTCTCTATGCCCGAATCTCTGAATCTTTCTGAATCTCTCCAAATTGATTCAGAGGGTTCTGATTCAATTCAGAGAGATGAAAGGATCCTCTGATTCAATTCTGATTCAGAGATTCAGCCACTAAATCGGGCTGAATCTCTGCCAAATTGAATCAGGGACTGAAGCTTCACACAGCCCTAACCCACATGTGTTCAGATGAATTTGTTCTTTCTTTTCTCTGTTGAGTGTCTTTTCCATATGAACTTTAGAAGTCAAGCTTCTGCTCAGGCCTACCTCCAGATATTTTGGAGAAGGCTCATTTTGGACTTTTTAGTCACAAAAGGGAACCTTGTGTGGCTTCTCTTTGGGATAATTGTTTCAATAAAAGATTTGTTACATTTGTTTTAGAAACACATGAACAGAGCTTCCAGTACTGAAAATATTCTGCCATTATCTTGAAATCGCTAGAAAAGTTGTTGCTGATAAATATATATGAAATTTTACCCAGTGTATAGAAGTCACCCCTATAGTGGAGTAACTTACAGTAGAATAGATCTGTGTGTTGTGTCCAGGGGTGTAAACGTGTTATTTGTCCTCATCTGTGGTACCATCAATTTATAGAAAACTCAGTATAAAAATCCCATAAAAACAACTGATCAAAACAGCCTAAGTCACAAAATAAGTCACTTGAGTAATCAGTTACCCAGCAACAAAATTACAAAATCTGAACCACCTATGATCAATGCTGGCTTTCTCTCTCTCTCTCTCTCTCTCTCTCTCTGTGGGAAACAGGACAATCTGTGATAATATTGAATCTGGGCTATAGGTCAAACAGGTTATCTCCATGAAAAATAGAAAGTACTTTAAAACCACTTAGGCTGAAACTCATTTAAAATATAAGATTTTAAACGGAGTCTATGTTCTTATATAGACTTTTTCTTTCATACAGCAAAGGCATGATTAAACAGGAAGAAATAATAGATAAGCAGATATTAAGTCTTATTTTTTACTACATTTACTACATAGGGAGTATCCACACAGGATGCTATGTCACCATAGTGACAAGCTACGTCATTAGCTCATTGCTACAGTGACAGAGTCGGCAGGCATGAACAATGACACCAATGCTACTGCACAGTAGCACTGGAAAAGACTCTGCGGTGTCAAATTACAAAATTTGAGCCACCTATGATCAATGCTCCCTCTCTCTCTCACTGGCAGAATGGATTCCCCACCCAGCTGGGGGCTCACTACTAGCTGCTCCACCCCTGCAGCTCCTTCAAAGCCTCATGCCTCAATCACCTGGTTGGGGCCTGGGGCTGGGACCTGCCCCTGACTAGGACAGTTCCCAGCCCCTACTCTGTGATCACAGGGAGGGGGCTGGAGAGCTTGTTCCCTGCTCAGCTCCATGATGGCAGAGCTGGGTGAGGAACAGGCTCCCCAGCCCCTACCAGCAGGGAACTCCCAGCACTAGCTGCAAGGTTGTGGGGCTGGCACTGGGAGATCCTTGTCTCCCAGCACCAGTTCTGCAATCATGGGGCTGGTGCTGAGAGATCCTAGGAGATAAGAACCTCTCAGCACCAGCCCCGCAACCACGAAGCTGGCACTGGGAGATAAAGATTTCCCAGCACCAGCCTCGCAACCATGGAGGCAGTGCTGGGAGATAAGGATCTCCCAGCCCCAGTCCCCTATCACGATAGCTAAGCAAGGGCTGAGAGATAAGGATGTCCCAGCTTCCACTCCCCAATTGTGATCTTGGAGTGGGGGGCTTGGAGCGTTCTGATGCCCATGACAGGGGGACATAGTCCCTTCCCAGGCTCTGGTGGCAGAGCCCGCCCCGGCATTAGGCAGCTCCTGGGGGCAGGCAGCAATCTCCTGCCCCATGGTGGCCAGCTGAGCAGGAGCAGATTTGCTCTTTGTCAGGCATCCACACATGCGCTACTGTACCGTTAGTAATTGCAAGTAAACTTGCTACTTGCATTTGCAGGTAGCAAATTTACGCACAATTAATGAGGTTTACTGCACAGTAAGCATGTGCACATGTAGGAAAACACGCTTACTGTGCAGTAAACTATTCATAAATTCATTCATAGATGTTAGGGTCTGGAAGGGACCTAACGAGATCATCAGGTCCAGCCCCCCTGAACTTGGGCAGGAAAGACTGCTGGGGCCAGATGCCCCCAGCAAGGTGAGCATCCAGACGTTTTTTGAATATTTCCAGAGTAGCTGATTGTACCACCTCTGGGAAAAGTCTGTTCCAGACTCCGGACACTCAAACCGTGAAGAAGTTTTTCCCTTATGTCCAATGCTACTTCACAGTAAATGCTACTTCGTAATAGATGCTACTTCACAGTAAAACATCTTGTGTAGCTCCACCCACTGTATTTTATTTCCTGCTCTGACGTTAACCTGTCATTAACCTTCTTTGTTCTTACCCATTAAAGTCAACAGGAGCTTGCCTCAAGTAAGGAAAACCAAATAGGTGCTTAAATAAACAATGCATGATTGAATAAGAAACATTAATATTAACTAGCACTAGCTCTGTTATTAATAGATAACTAGACATAATAGAGAACATCAGGTAGAACGTTTCCCAGGTGGCTGTAATTACAGAAACCTGACACATTCAAATTCTATAAGCTGCCAGAAAGGTTACTTGCGCAACAAGGGGATTCAATATAAAGAAGCAAACCCATTCCTAACTACCCATATCTTTCTTCTATCACATTACTGTATCTAATCTGGGATTCTAGGGAAGATCACAGTTTTCAGGGCTGTCTGTTGAGGTGTTGAAATGCAATAAATCTCCTTCACAGTACCAGGAGAACATGGTATCAGTCTCAGCATTGACCATAGCTGGATTTGCTGCTAAAACATATTTCTTTTACATTTATTTTTCTCTGCCCATTGCCATTAAAGGATTGCAAATGGTTAAACAAAACAAAGAAAAAGCCAGAACGTTTATATGATTTAATTAAAGGCAGAAAAACTGAAGGATAATAGCCAGCAAAGGAAGCTTAAGTGAAAAATTTACTACCTCTGGAAGTAACTTCCCACGTAAAGTAATAAAGTATCAGGCACTTGGGATTCATTGTGAAATGATTCATACATCTTCTGCCGCATGCTGTTCACCACACATCTTTTCCATGCAGGCCCTGGAGAATAAAATAATCACTTTCTGTAGATGCAGCTGGATCTTGTTTTAGGTTAAATAATATTTCCTTAATATTTATCTCCTTTTTATCTTTTGATGCATAAAAGTTGCCTAGGTTCTGCCTATCAGACCGCAATTCTGGTTTCAACCTCTTCCTGCTCTTCTAAGTCACTGGTGATAGAGAAAACCAGGTTGTCTGCACCCTTTGAGATGTAGACGGGATGAGCCTCTCTCACAGATCTGGAGAAACCCAGAATTTGACTGTAGTTATTGTTCTCATCTAGCTTGGCAAAAAAACAAATATTAAATTCAAAATAAATTTTAAAAAAGCAAAGTATTTTACTACAGAAGTGCATTTCTTATGCCTTAAGAGCAAAAACCCCAAAATAGCACCCCATTGTAAATTATTTGAAGCACACAAAATAATCCCCATCCAAGACTGCTGTCAATTTTAAGCTTTACATTCCATAGTGGACTCATCTACACATGTGCTTTAATGCGCAGTGGACTATTTTACTGTGCATTAATGTGTTATGCAAAAAACCGTAACATTACACTAATGCACAGCAAAATAGTCTACTGTGCATTAAGTGTCACTAAAAAAGCATGCAAATACACTACTGTGCATTAGAAAAGGCACATTAATGCACATGTAGGCATGCCCATTGGGGAGAAGCCTGATCCAACAGTGATTTAAGAGAATGGAAATCTTTTAATTTATTTTAGTGATCATTAGAGGAAGTCTCCTGAGAGAGGAAAGATGGTCCCAGAGATTAGGTCGCTACCAAGGTATTTGAGAACGTTGGGCTCAATTTCCGACTCGATTATGAGCTTCCTGAGTAATGACGGGCAAGTCACAGGGCATGGATGGAAGTTCATTTGTGGTGCTGCAAATTTTGGAGTAATTTTCAACATTAGAAATCAGCTTGAGAAAGGGAGTGTATAGAATTGTTGCCTGCAGACTCCCCCTCCCCACTGCTCCCTAAATTCTTCCAGACCAGGGCCACCCAGTCTGGGGAGCATTTTCCTGCTGCTTGACTCCACCCAGTCCTCAGAAAGCATCAAGCAAAGGAGACATGTACAGGTATTTGCTCCTTTCATGCTCAAGAGAGACCTTCCTGGTTCCAACAGGAAGTTCTTTCTCCCAGTTCAAGCATATTGCTTGCAGAAGAAACTGAATGCATGATTGTACATTTCCAGTTGCTAATGGGAGAGAGATATTTCTCCTGCTAGAAGTGTAATGCCTGCCTATGCCCGTAGTCTCTGTGCTCCATCTGTGATGTGGATGATAGCACATCCCCGTCTCTAAGGGATGTGATGAGAATATATACATTACAGATTGTGAGCATTTGTACCAACGTTATGGAGGATATGCTTAGATAATTCGTCCAGAACAGGACAGCTGTCAAAAGCTTGTGGTAGCAGAACTACTATAGTAGCCGTTCTCCAAGAAGAGTGAGCACTTTGCTGTTGTCCTGGTAAATCACTTGTACTCCGCTCAAAAGCAGAAACTGAACTAGAGATGAATTACCTTCTCATTGAGCCACATGGCAGATATTTGACTCCTGAAGGCACTGCCTCTTCATAAATAACATGGGCTTTAAGCTGGTTTTAAAAAATAAAAACTTTGCAAAACTCCTGTCCCAGACTGCCCTGGGCATCTCAGCAGACTTGGATTCTGTTTCTGATTGTACCACTGATTCACTACTTGGCACTGGGCAGTGCATTCCACCCCGTGCCTTAGTTTTCTTATCCACAGAAATGAAAATAGAAATACTGACCGCTTTTGTAAGGCATGATGAGATTAACTGATGAATACACTGTAGTAGAGCTAGGCGGTATTATAAAATCCATTTGATGCTAAACAAAGGCCCCACTGTGTGCTTTTTATGGAACTGTCCTACTAAGGAGCACCACAAAGATCCAATCAAATTACCGTCATTGCCTCACTTACAAAGTGGGTTATGATCTGTAGCAAACAATGGGGCCTCTGCACTGCACTGGCTGCAACAGGAATTACCCAGCAGGATGAGGAGCAGTGGCTGATGGTTACTGGAGCACAACACCTACATCCTAAGAGCACTTTGTGCACTGAAATTTTGATCCTGTCACAAACATCACCCAAGTCACCAGAGGTTTCAGTGTTAGAGTCCGGGTTTTTCGTCTCATCGTTAGGACGCACTAGACTTGAACTGGACTCTAAATCAGGGCTTGGGAGTGGGTACACTGTATGGTGGGATGCATTGCTTTTCAAAAGCTCGGGTACATGTCTAGGAAAATAGCAGTGCTTAGTGATACTGTCCCTAAGTTTATGCTCTTTCTAAATAATAGTCCTCATCTTACTATAAAAGCATATTTACCAGGCTGTACTATAAAAGCAAGGGAGGCGTCCACAGTTTTGCACATTTT
>NW_017728921.1:10079106-10087331 GCF_001723895.1 Crocodylus porosus
CACTCCACTTGATACCAGCTGCCATCTAGACACTGAGTCATTGATTACTACCGTTTGAACCCGATGCACCAGTCAGTTTTCTATCTGCCTTACAGTCTGTTCATCCAACCTGTACTTCCTCAGCTTGCCTGCAAGAATGTTGTGGGAGACTATAACAAAAGCCTTGCTAAAGTCAAGGTGTTAACCAGGGAAGATTTGGTTTCCACATACAATAGTGAACCAGTTCACAGTGAACTGATTTAACAGCCGTGTATGTCTATCTGTTTCAGGCATAAACCAGATTTAAACCATTCTAAGTGTTATGCGTGTCCATGCCCACAAGCAACGACACGTGGCCTATACACTCAGCTGTCCTTGCTGATCTGCCCACCATTCTCAATTTGTCAGATCCCAAACGCTCTCACTTTGGGGGACTTGTGAAGTAATTTAATTGTGCTGTGAATGTAATTACAACCCCCCCCCCGACACATTTCCCCTACTGCTGCAATACTTCCACACGTGCTTAATATCATTTTGCTATCTGATCTGTCTATCCTCCCCCTAGGCTTAGAAGTACAAATATTTTTACTTAGTAAGACCAGTATTATCAACAGGCACTTATTCCCCGGTTAATCCAGTTCCCCAGGAAGGCAGCAAGCATCTTGCTGTCAACTCATTCTTACCAGCTGCTCTATTATGACAACAATTTGGAACAATTACTGGGCTGGGAGCTTTTAAATTCTCAGGTCAAGCACCTGCAACCCTTGGGAATTTTGTATTAATCCCTTCCATCATATGGCTTAATTTCAGTGTTTGTGCACAGCCTTTTTAGAAAGTGAAGCATTTAAACATAATGGATGAGACGAAACCCTTTGGAGACAGAAAAGGGAATAAGATGTGTTATTTATTTTAATTGTTGTACTATTTTACCTCTTGGTAGTTTTTAATTAATTAGATCCTTCAGAAAGCTAGCCCTTGTGTATTTTAATTATACATAACTGCTTCAAAAAGGAGCAAACAAAAAAAGGTCATTAGGAAAAACCATATCTATAGTATTGACCTCTTTAATTATTAGTTGCAGCTCGTGTTTAACCATGTACCCTGTTATGGATCAGCCAGTCATCCTTAAATGCAAGTCAAATATTGTAGTTGGGATTCTGAAACAATAGCACATAACCCTCATGTGGCTTCAAGGCATAGACTGAAATTATGGCTGGGTTTCTCTTCTTAATGTCTACAGATAGTACTAGTCAATCTTCTCCTTCATCTTCCCCAGCAATACAAAAAGACCTGAATTTATTTATTTTTTTTAACTTAAACACCTAAGTTAAAAAAAGTGAAATCCTAGCCCCTGATTTCAGTAAAACCAGGCTTCTGTATCTGGACTTTTATCACTGCTGATGAATCAATGACAATATTATGCCCTCTTTAACCTTAGGCCTGGGTCCTAAAATGTGCACCTTGGTGTCACCAGACTCTTTGACCAGTGACTTGCTCCAGCTTGCTGTGAAAGCCTAACGAATCTGTCAATTCACTTCAAGTGAGAGTTAATTTGCGCCCATTTTGAAACCATGCTTAACAAAAATGTGCTTAATTCACCAAGGGGAAAGGCCTGGTCAAACATTCATCACTGTAAGATGACTAATAGGAAAAAGAGAGATGAGAAAGCTCTCATGGACTGACAAATTCATATTCCAGAAAGCAAGAATTGGAAGTTACAGCACTTCTTTTGCCTCCCAGAGAGTCAGTAGGGGGAACAACCTAGCTTGGGAACATTTCAGAAGGCTTCACACTGTATTCCAATTACTGCTGCTTAAAGTCATTTGCACTTGAAATTGAAACAGAATGCCTCTAAAATCCATATCTATTTTCCCAGGCATTTAACACGTCTTTGTTTAACAGTAAAACTTAGATTACATTTCTTGTATCATATTAGAGAAATTGATTTTTTTTTTTTAAATCCAGCTACCATTTATTCCTTCTAAAAGTTTCCCCCAAGTTATGTAGAGATCCTCATTTCCCCTGGAACTTTCTGAAGGCTTCTCCAAGCTGCTTTCCAGCCTGCATCTTCAGGCTTCTCTGAATTCTGTTATTCTAAAAGAAATTTTCTTTCTCGCTAATATTCTCCTGGAGATCACAATAGGCACAGTCCCGACTTATTTATGCAGACAAAGCATAAGTAAAAACGAGAGAGCAAGACGAGCACTAGGCTCCCTAGCTCAGCACTAGATGTGTGCAGGGTAATACTCCCAAACCATGCCAGTGTCACCTGGATTGAACTTTTTTTTAACTAATAGAAACTCAAGGAGTATCTGATAAGTGGTTCTGCAGATCCTCCTTTCAAGTGATTTAGGAGAAAAATTCCCATTGGTTTTCAATCATATCTACACTTCTAAATCACAGTGGTGCTTCCTAATCCCATCCCAAATAGCCGCTAGGGTCAGGTGATTCTTGGAGTAGCCTAGTGTACAAAAGTGTGGGTGTGAGATTTATGAAAATACCCTGTGGTACACATAAGACTCTTACTGCATATTAGCTTAATAACACTGTGCAGTAGTGTGGCGGTTAAAACCCTTGCTAATAGCCTACTGCGCAGTGTTATTAAGGTAATGCACAATAAGTGTCACAAAACAACCATGCACCAGCACTACTACAGTAACTCTAGTTACTGCACATTTAGTTAGTTCTGTATTAAGCAAGTACTAAACAAAATAAGCAATATCTAAGGAGCATTAATGAACATGTAGATGTGCCCTGTATTAACCCAGCTCTGGTCTCAGTGAAGTTGGTGCAAAACTCCCACTGATGCCAGTGACAGCAGCAAAAGGACATCCATGAACACTTCTGGAAAATCCCAGATCCCACCCTAGAGAGACAAAACAGTGCTCTAGCTTCCTGTTCTATTATTTTTGCTAAAGCCCAGTCCAGAGGTATGTGAGAACAAATTCATGTCACATTTCGTGTGCTGAGACAAAACCGTTTGGAATTCACTAGTTCAATTCAATCTTTGCTTTCAGCTCTTTCTTCAAATGTTGGTTTAAGGAAAAGTCTGACCCTGTTCAGAAAGCTACCCAAGAGGAAGACTGCTTTGAGGTCTAGTTGGCAGGGACCTCAGGTCTAGCACCAGCATGTTCAAGCAAACTGCTCTGTGCAGGCTGCCTCTGAAGCCAAAAGAAGTGTGATTGTCTGACCTACCAGTTCACAAGTGGCTATATTATAGCTGGTCTAGGAGCCAGCCAGCAGGGAACGGTGAGGCCTGTTTGAGGATCCAGCTGCTGGGCTTGGTAAATATGCTGCGTAGATGCAACTCAAGCTTTGCATAGCTCTACCTAAAACTGCAGCTTAACAAAGTTCAGTAAGAGTTTGTTCCATCTGCATCAGATGCCAAGAATGAGAAAAGCTGAAGCAATGGGATCATTCTGCTCTTCTAACCCAGGCATCATTAAGTCTCTTTCATGAACTAGAAGTGCCAGATCTACTGTTTCTCTTCAGTATGACAAAAAACTGTATGCAGATTTATCCAGCTCCTGCTGCTGTGGCAGTTACTCAGAAAGTCATCTCAGTTTATCTATATGCCCAGATAAAACCCTGATTCTTCAAGGGAAAAACCTGAACAGCTAAACCACTGCCACCTGAGAGTAAAAATCTTAGCTGGAGTCATTTCCTCCTCTCTCTACAGCCCCATTCAGGGAGACAGCAGTGAGTTCCTGTTATACTGTGGTTGCTTCCTGGACCCTTGTCTAACAGCTGAAGGTCCTTTGAATTTCTAATAGACTTTCTATGTTTCTATCTTGGCAGGTTACAGTGGAGTGGAAAGCAGAGAGAACTTCGAGTGGCCACTCAAATGTAGGTCCATTTGCTACGTTGAAGCATATTCCAAGAGGGCACGAGGGTTCTGGAACAAGACTATTGTGCGATACAGACAAAGGGAGCCAGGTAGAGTACTTTAACTAAAGATCAAGATCATCCCTGGCAGTCAAGGCTTGCCCTCTTTTAATTCCACTTCTTCTTTCCCCCGTCAAGAAGGAATGGATTCTGCCAATGGATTGTGCAGGTTTTCGGGGGGGGTTTTGGAAGCACTGGCTCATGAGAAACTGGAAATGAGCTGGATAATGTGCATTACCTCCACTGCACATCCATATACAGTCAAAAATATACCCACTTACAGGTCATTCCACCTTCTGTGCAAATATTATGTCACTGATTCTTGTCTCAGCATTTCCATGAATGAGCAAAGATGATACTGTTAGCTTGAAAGAGCTAGTTTTCAGTGTTATTCCCCACCCCACCTGCCATCTGAAACGGTGGGAGGGACGATTTTAACTGTAACTTGCATAGAGAGACATTGTGAATGGAGCAAGACGTGACATCGCTACTGAGAGGAGAAGCAGGTGATCTGAGGAGGAGTTTCCACTCTTGTGATTGCTTGAGAAAGTTTGACTGTGCCTGATGCCATCGTAGCAGCAGTGACCAGGATTTGAACCAGCCACTGGTTACTCAAAACCTCACAGAATAAGGAAGCTTCACTGCATAGTCAAACTGAAGAGATTTGCCTAATGACTTGCAAACCACCTGCAGTGTGTGGGTGTTTGATGAATCTTCACACCTGCCTATTATAAGTCATTTTATTTTTACAGTCTTAGGCCTTGTAACGCAATGAAAGTTAAAAGCCAGCCCAGAAGGAGAAAAAGTCTGTTTGCTCTGTACCTGTCTGGCTTGTGTGCCTCAGATATTCAGTGGTCTGCCATCCTTTTCTCTTGGCAGAAGGGATAACTTTGGCTAGGCTGGGGGTCAGAAAGGGCTAGAAAACCTGCCATGCCATCTCCAAGCATCAAGTACCTGCTCTTGCTAAGGTAGCTAGGAGAGACCAGTCCTCATGGTGACCACAGAAATAGCTGATGGGGTGGTGCAGTGATGGATCTGAAAAGAAACAGGGGCTGGTCAGAAACAACCTCTTTCCTGCCTTACCTTGATGCCACCAACAGGATGTGTCCATCCACTTACACTGGAGATGCCCCATGAGGCAGTTTTGCACTGTTATTTTACATATCGGGTCAGTGTATTTTGGACCACCATTTGGCTGGGGCAGTTTGGGGAATCGTTCTTTCCCAAGGGTTATTCCCCCGACCTACCAGCCAGTGCTGACAGAAGAGCTGGGTTTGGAAACGGAGGGATTTCCTCCTGCCACAGCTTGTCCATGGCTGCGGTGTGCTTGGAGAACACTTGGTTCCCCTTGATATATTCGGATGCTCAGAATTTATCAACATACTAAATCAGGGAGTAAGATAAAAAGCTGGTGGGACTACAAATCTGCTTCTGCTTCCTCGCTTTCATTTGCCATGAGGTCTTTTCCCCTGTGGAGTTGTTAAATTTAATATAGTCTTGACAAACAAGGAAAAAAAAATAAGTCCTTGTATATGCTTAACATCTGTTCACCCATTGGTAAAGATGAAAGGCTGGGAGGAAAGTCCATACAAAGCCTTAGATCAGCGGTTTCCAACCTTAGGGTCGCAACCCCATTCGTGGTTGCAACATTAAAAAATGGGGTTGCTAAGACACTTAACATTGTTGACCGATTATGATGAAAATCACTGAAAAAGTGGGAAACAGGAGTTCCACCCTGCAAGGGGCTGCTTGGGGTGGGGTGAACAGGAGGAAGGTGATCAGACATGGGGCACTATGTGCATGTGTGCACACACATGCATGTGGCAGCCAGGCAGTGTGGACAGTGGCTTCTGTAGTTCCCTCCAGATAAGTCAACTGGTGGAGGGGGGGGGGAAAGATTGAGGCCCCCCCCTCCACCATGGTGAGGGAAGGAGAGAGTGAGGGAGTAGGACAGGGCAGGGCTGGGGCTGAAGGCACTGCTCAGCTAGGCCAGGGCATGGGGCTCGGGCAGGAATGCAGGGCCCAGCTGGGGGAGCAGAATGGAGCCATGGGCAGCTCATCGGGCGGCAGTGGGGGAACTGGCTCCCTGATGCCCATGCATTCCTGGAGAGGGAGACATGGGGGGGTATGTGCCTCACAGATTTGTGCACAGAGCAGGGGCAGATGCAAGCTAACCACTGGTGGCTCAGGGCTCCCTGCCCTGCTACCCTCCTATCTACTAGGCTGCAGAGGACCTGGGGAGAAGGCAGCAGGGCAGGGAGCCCCAAGCCTTCAGAGGACAGCCTGCATCCTCCCCGCCATGGGCTCTGCTCCGGCCATGCCGCCTGTGGGGGGGGAAGGCACTGATCTTGTCTGCACCACTTTGGGGTCACAAAAGACTTCCAATGTTTAAATGGGGTCAGGCTGAGGAAGAGGTTGAGAAGCACTGCATTAGATGACAAGAAACACTTTGCATTAACTTCTCTCACTGAGTCTCTGCACCTGGTCAGTATGTCACACATCCTACATATCTTCTATGCGTGGTTGCACAGTCCATATGTGACATTTTTCACCACATCATCTAATGCAAGACTTTAACTCTGACCTCAGCAATATCAAAGCTTGTACCTGTAGGGCATCCATGCATCAGGGGGAAAAAATCTATGTCCTGTTGTAAGACTCTGAATCAATGAAGGGTAAACCACTATTCTCAACAAATATTTTAAATAAAAAAATGACTGCCTAAAGCAAGGCTCCTAAACCCACCCTAGGCACTTCAAACAAGCAGTCTTAACCTCAGGCATGCTGAAAAACTAGCAACTCAGTCTTAAAACACTCTGTATCTCAGGCATCAGACTATATAATGGACTCGGATCAGGTGCCTGCATGTTGATACAACCCAAAGGTAGAACAAATGATTCAGAGTCTTTGTATGCCCACTGCTGATATACGATGAAAACAAAAACAAATTGAGAGGCAAATTAGCTGCTGGGCTATTTCTAATTTAAACTTAGATACTGCACAGGGGTATAAAAAGGTTTGATTATGCTGTTTGATTCATTTGCAACAATATGGTTCCAGGCAAAGCTATGTATTTTATAGCTGTATTGGAACTGATGCCCAGACTCCTGGTGCTTTACAGCTCTCTGCAACAAAAATTGCTAATTAAAAATGAAAATATAGTTCTTCTTGTAACATCTTTTTAAATGAACGTACAGTATTAATATCATTCTCTCTCCCCTAATGGGTCTCTGAGATATACGGCTGTTGTGATTTTCATATGGGTGAGAAGAATATGCATAATGTGGTGGCTGTGGCAAACAAATGGCAGAATACTGTCAGTTTTACTCATACAAATCAAGAGGGTTGCAGAAGAATTATTTGGCAGTATTTTTAAAGGAAAGCTCACAGTTGGAAACTGGCTCTACTGTGTACGTTTCAGCTAGTAAACACCTTTCAAACCCCTTATCACAGCTTGCCTGAGCTGCATATTAATGGGGTTAATCACTGGAAATAAAAGGCATGAGCATAACGCAGCAAGGAGAAAGCTTGGGCACCAGGCTTACAAAACTTAAGACTCTACTGCAGAGGGTTACTCCTTATGGTAGGAAATGCCTTATCCTCCAGCTGATCCCTCTGAATTAGCCCATGGCTGAATCTAGTGTAGTTCTCAATGCTGGCAGCTTCTTCTGATTCACATTGACTTGGTGATGCTTGGCATCTTGCAGGATCAAGGCACAGAGCGAGTAAGGGTGTTGGAGGGTGCCCTGCCATCTTGTGTCCATCCTATTTAATGCAATGTCTGATGAGGGCATAACTCACTGCCCTTGCTGGATAAGGAAAAGAGAAGCTTCTGCCTCATTTCCTCCATCTCTTTCTCCCATGCATGATGCCTCTTTCTGCAGTATTTTTTATGCACAGTGGAGCCAATTACAAATAAAATAGCATAAGCCCACTAAACTTAATGATTTATATGGGCACAGCTGTGGGGGAAATTAAGAGAATAGTAGTGACCATCTCCTAGTTTAAATGCTTCATAAAGGCTCTCCTCCATTGCCAAGAAGCAGCAAGTAGATAATTAAACGCATCAGTACTTTTAACTGAAACATCAAGAAGTGCAAATACCTAAAAGGAAGAGCTAATTGTCATAATCCTTGCTCTCTCCTCTTTCCTGCTTCTTTCTAGCTGAATTGCCCACACTTGGGTCACACAGTATGACAGTAATCACATCTGTGGCATAACGTGATTTACGCTGGCATTTATCTCCTGCCATGTTAATCCCACCCACGGCTGGGTATTTGTACAAAGAAAAGTAAAGTAACCTTTGGGAATGCTGCAGAGGCTTAATTTACTGCATGCATTTGAGTAAGAAACTGGTTTGA
>NW_017728921.1:10087841-10102136 GCF_001723895.1 Crocodylus porosus
CAATGAAATGCTCAGCAGGTGCTAAACAGGAAAAAAAGAACAGGAGTAAAAATTTATATTCTCATTAGCTGAAACCAGCAAGAAAACTCAGAGTGTCTCAGTATTATATCTGCATTGTATGAGTGAAGTTGCACTGATGTTCCACCGTTGTTTCATGTTACTCAATGCTTCCCTGAAGGCAGGCTCAGTTTAAGTGTAACAATATGACATAAAATTAATGTGGAGTGAAGACTCTTTCAGAAGCTTCCACTCATGCTGTCAGTTAAATCATCAAGGGCATTAGCCAACTGCAGTACAATCAAGGCTCCCAGGTAAGGCAGATGTAATAGCTGATATTAGCATCTGCTTTTTTTTCTTCCATGTGTGTCCTCTTACCCTCCACCTAACATAGACATTCATTTACTTCATTTCTGCCAGGCACCATCCAAAGCCCAATGAAGTAAATTTGAATCTTTCCATTGATGTCAACTGGTTTTAGAGCAAGACTTTTTTCCTTGGCAGATGAGGGGGTGAGTTGCATTTCACACAATCACCAAACTCAATGTTAGAAGGACAGACCGGGGACTCTATAGTCACTCTCCTTAGGCAAACTCCCTACTGAATTTAATCAGCTTCTTGCCAGAAAGAGGGCAGATCCTCTGCAGGTACAGCTATGAGAATTACACCAGTTTGCCACATAAGCTATAGGATTTAGTCCAATGCATTATTCCAGGCTGCTCCTTTTTGTTATTGCATACATTCATTTGTGAAGTGATCTACTCCCAATATTTAAATGTTGAGCTTCTAAGGTGAAGCTTGGTCAGTATGAAGTGAAGCAAGAACCTAGTGCTCACTATATGTGTTTTGGATGGGTTTTACCTATACGCTGGTGACAAGAGAGCTCAGCTTTCCCATTAATGCAGTCAGTCCCATGCACCCGCTCCCTGCGTGACACAGTCCCAAGAACGAGGTAGTGAGGAGGGCCTGAGGACATCCCTAGCATCCTACTCAAACTTGGGGACCCCATGCAATATCCTCACGCCTTGATTTCCTGGGTTGAGGTGTGAGACAGGAGTCAGTAGACACGGTTTATTTCCTTGGAATCCAGACTTAGTCTCTACTGCCGTGGTGTGTAATTTTTTCTATCCAATCCAATTTTTTTTTTTAACCTAAGGCACAGACTTTGGGAAACCATTATTCAGAGATGTATCCAAAAACCTCCAAAACTGGTTCCTTGAGAAAAAGACATTTCAATAAGGACTTGGGGGCACTGAGGCATGAGCCTAGAGTCTGATCTGGGAAAGCATTTAAGCATGTATTTAACTCTAAGCATATGGTTAGCCCTGTGAGAGGGAACTAGGCTTCAGGTGAAACCTGTGCAGAAGTGCTTTGCTGGACCTACCTCCCTAGACACTACAGCAGTTGGTGCAAGGAAAGCAACCAAGAGAAACAACACATTCCCTGATTCATAAAAAAGATCAAGGTTAGAAAAATGAGTTTTCATTACTAAGTTTAGAGCAGAAGCGAAATTGTGCTGAGTATAAGAGAATCATTACTTGATTTCAGCAGAAACATTCCCCTTTTGAGACAGCTGTCACCCAGCTGCACAATCACTTTTATATCTTGCAGCTTTTTCCCCCTTATCTTTTATAGGATCTTGTTTTTATAACACCTACATTGTACCTCAGCTCCTTGCTTTTTCACCTTTTCATATCCCCAATTTGTTCTTCAGCTATTCATCCGCTCTCCTTTTCCTGAGAGCAAAGTGGGGAAACAGCGGTGTACAAGATGCAATTTGCAAATGCCTTAAGCGCCTACATTTTGCATTGTAATTTTTGTTTGTAGAATAGTTCAGCCTCATTACTTCTGCCTCCCTGTATTGATTCTGGATACCTGACAACTTTAGCTACAGGAGCCTGTCAGAATAATGACTTCTTACAGCATAAGTTCCTGTCCGGTATAGCCAGGCACTCTCAGACTTGCTTTTCCTAGTATTCTCCTTTTGTTGTTCAGGAAGAGAGTTCACCTTACTATCAGGAGCCTTTACAAGGTGCTATGGAGCGATTACTTGTTAAAGTTCATCTTAGGATTCTAAAAGATCCCCATCAACCAAAGATCTGAAACCTCAGCTCGTTATCTTCATCACATGGCTTGCATTAACTTTCATTTTGCAGCCAGTGACTGAAGTTGAGAGAGAACAAAAATGACCTGCCTGACGCCGCCCCAGGGAAGTCGGTGGCAGAGAGGAAGGAACAATCCCAATCTCATGAGCCTCAGCCCAGGAGCCAACGTATAACTTTATCCTTTACAGCATCTCATGTGGGGTCTCTGTCCTAGAATGAATCTTTCTGTAGAGGAGCACAATATTTGACAAGGCCTTTGTAATTTATCTAGATTTTTCACATTACAGTTTCCAAAGCCCAACGGATATCTTTTTTCCATACTTGGACACTGATGCTCAAAAGCTTAGTTAAGAAATGGATGTACCACCCTATAAAATGCTCTAAGAGCACCATTCTTTTTGAATCAGGCATATAATTAACATATCACATAAGCTGCTCAAATTTACCAGGTTTGAGCTATACAAATTAATTTTAGTTCCTTCTCAATATCCAAGTAATACAAGACGCTTTATATAAATCAACTGGCAGTATCCATGGTGAGCTATATAAAATTTAGTGTAATGGTAAAACGGAGGGGCAAAGCTGTAAAAGAATCTGGATGTTATTAATACGCGCATTGCAATTAAAATGATGATCTTCCCTTCATTACAGAACATTAGAAGAGAATGTTCAAAATTATGAGAGAATGTTCATTTCTATGGGAAATAAGGACTATACATTTTTGGCCTATAAAAGTCAGACTATTAACATATTTACTGAAATTTTACTACTTTGCCATAAATATGTTTAAAACAGGCTGTCGCTGTTAATGCTCATCTATCTGTCTCACCATCCATCTTTGTAGTATCTGAATTTCTTCCACTTAAAATCAGTCGCAAATAGCAATAGCAAAGTCCCTGTTGAACTTTATGGAGTGTCTGGAACATACCCTCCTTTGAAGAGCCAGAATGCTGCTTCTTATAGGCTTACAGACACTTTTAAAATTAAATTATTTCTAAAGTTCTCTCTGGATGTATCCATTGTGTCCATCCAGTTGCTAAGGTTGATGTGTCAAAGTCAGCGGCAACATCACCCGTTAGTGGGCATTGCATGTTGGTGCGGGAGACAAAGCACTATATACAATGAATAGGTTTTGCATTTTCTAAAGACCAGTTTCAGCTCTGGTGTAAGAGAGAAGCAACTTATGTTGATTCAAGGAAAAGAAGTCGACATTTTCTACACACACCGCTTCAGCCTTCAAGATGGGGCTTACTGATGCACAGCCTTTGTGTTGGCTCTCAACACAGGGATGAACTTCACATGAGATGTGAGTTTGATTTCATGTTAAAAACAGCGACACTTTTCTTTGATTCACTTTAAAAAAAATCATCTCATTTAATGTGAATAAAGTAGATTTTGACAGAAATAGAGAAACCCACCATTTACATTGAGTTTAGAATTAGTGAAATGTTACTGTGTTCTGCCTCAACACTTAACTGGTAGTTAAGACAGACTCAACACTCAACAAATTGGTGG
The DNA here is from genome assembly GCF_001723895.1 of Crocodylus porosus. NCBI lineage: Eukaryota > Metazoa > Chordata > Crocodylia > Crocodylidae > Crocodylus > Crocodylus porosus. The sequence continues at coordinate 10,091,459 of NW_017728921.1, forward strand.
TGGCAGTTTTTAAGTATGGCCAGAATTCATTTTTGTTCATGTAAAAAGCAGGGCAAACCGTTTTTGTGGCTAACTTGGAAGGTCTGGAATCTGATTGGCTGAACTTTAAAAGGCTTCATAATCTTTACATACTTTCCAGAGACTCATTTACATGTATTGTTTTCCCCTCTATTTTCTTGCCCTTTAAAATGTTACTTGAAAATGGAAAACACAGGATGACTGTATAAAACAGGTGGCAAAAGGCAGAGAAGCAATATTCCATCAGAAGGACCCAGATGTGGCTATCAAATGAAAAACCCCAACAAAGAGATAATGTTTTCATCTAGAGTATTCATAAATAGGTTATTAAAAAAAAGACCAAAGCATCTTTTCCTTGGCAACACTGAGTTATCTGTAGAATACCAATTTTTTCTACTCACAACAGAAGGTTCTCTACTCGTATATACAAGGCAGGAAATGCCTGCCCCTGCTGTGCCACTCCTGGCAGGGGTGGGGAGCTGCAGCTGGGTGGCTCCTAGCCCCAGTGTGTGGGGCTCCAGTTCCAGCCCCTGGCCACCTTCTACCCACCTGGCCACCTGCAGATGGCTGCTCATCGTGCTGGGCAGGCAGAGCAACACAGCAGGGGCAGGAGGAGAAGAAGCTGCTGGATGGGGGGGCGGGGGCAGATGGAGCGTCCCAAAGGAGCGCAGGGGGCTCCCCAGCACGGTTGGCAGCAGACCCAGAAGTGGACCAGAAGTATTTCCAGTCCGCTTCTGGTTTCAACGCTGAGCACGTGAGGGGCCCCGCCCCACACTCCTGTGGGACGTTCCATCCACCCACCATCACAGCGTTCATGAGCTGCACCTGGTACCTCGAGGTATGTAGGAAAAACATTTAAAGCTGTGTCTATGGCCAAATCACTGATTCTCCAAATCAGCATCGAATCTTCAGATTCGGATTTGGCCAAATCAAATCAGGGACAGTGATCTGAATCAAGAAATGAAATCACTGTCCCTGATTTGGGCTGAGTCCAAATCAAATATGGCCTGTTTCGCACACCCCTAGTGTGCGGCCCTCGATAGCTCAACAAAACTTGTTAAGTGGCCCTCCAACTGAAATAATTGCCAACCTCTGCTTTAGCATATGATCTAAAATCCATTTAATATTTCTAGCCATTTGTTTCCCCCAGGAGAAGACCATTTAACTCTCTACCACTTAGTTCCTTCATCTCCAATCCAATCCAAATAGAGGACACAGAGCCAGAGACTCATCTACAGCACGGCTTTTTTACGCCATATATGTTAACAGTACCTTTACCTTCCAGAGCACTGTAAGCACAAGCTTCTCCTCTGTAAACTAAAAAAGAGCTGCTTCCACTGATGCTATTCATATTGTGGTGACAGCTTCTTTTTGGCTTGGTTGTCTTTAGGCTCAGGTAGGCTGAGAAAGAGAGGTGTTAAAGCCATTTGCCATAAACTATGCAGCAGAACAGTGGTAGAAGGGGGCAGAATTTAGCTATTCTGTCCTTTTAGCTGCATGACCTCACTTCCTTTCAGTTCTAGTGCCAGGTTCACCTCCATACATTGGGATAGTAGGTATACAAGCCAGAACATAAGCAAATAAAAAATAAAAAGAGGCACAGAATGTGTGATCAAAACTCTTTTATGGCTCTAAAGCCTTCTAGCCAGCCTTGTTTTTCAATGCAATTTATTTTACTGCCTTGTGTACTAACACTAAACCACCACATCACTCCTGAGAAAGGCTGAATTTGGGATCCATTCAGCACTGAGATTTTTCCCTAATGCACTGCAATTACCGAAACACCTGGTTTGAATAATTCCTCTGTAACTCTACTGTGAAAATTCAGTGCTCAATAGACCTCAAAATTTCACCTCAGTCTGCAGTATAAATAATGAACTTATAATGGTCCCAGATTTTTTAAAGGGCTAGAGACTGCTCCCATGCATCTCTAGTTAGCATCTTAATCACAGAACAATTGAAAAGAGGAAAGAGATTTGCAAAGCTTTTTCTGATAATATAAGCCTTCCAAAAATGATGAATTTGGAGCTTGTCCAAATCCCATTCGCAAAATCAAGCTAGAATTGTCTTTTGGGAACTCAGTAGCTCTCTCCACTGACGTGAAATAACTAGGATGCATCTCAGCCCATTGCTCACCAGTGAATGGTAGGATTTAGCAACAGCTTTGAAGACATCTGAAGAGACAGCATGTAAACTATTAGCATAAATGGACTGTGTAATATTGAGCCGGTCCTCACACCAAATCTGAAGCGAAACAGTGGTAGCTCATGACATTCGGTGTTTAAGGGATGTTTGCTGATGACCAGGGGCCCTGGTTTTCTCTGATTTAAAATAATCCCCATTTTTCAGCTTATAAAAAGTAACCCAAAATCCAAATTTTCCATGATTAAAATGAAACATCACATATTATATATTTAACGGTGTTTCATTTTAATCACAGAAAGGATTTGGGTTACTTTGTAAGCCAAAAAATGGGGATTATTTTTTTTTTTAAATCACAGAAACCCAGGATCTCTGCTGATGACCAGCAGAGCCCTCTCAGATAAAGACACAAGTCCTGGTTGGTTGTTCTGTTAAACAGAAAACAGAGAGCCAGGAATTTATAAATTGTAATCCTATCTCCTGCACTTAACCCAGGTGTGACACTAGATAATCAGACATAATCTGGTATCTTCTGTATAGGGTCAGTTATCCCAGACTGACATGGCTCAGTGACTTAGGCCCATGTTTTCAAAATCTACTCTTTTGGGGTGCTCACCATCTACAACTCCCACTTTATTTATTTTACAATGCGTGCAAACACCAGCAGTTTTATCTAAGGACAGTATTAGTTTCTGGGATTTGGGATCTCTGAAGAGCATTTGTCTGGCATTTCAAGCTGAGCACCAGAAATGAAGGCAATAATAACTGAGGGATGTTTTGAGAATGCTGACCTTCAACTTCTGTGGCCTGCAATCCCCCATTTGCAAGTCCAAAAAAAAGAGTACCTCCCCAGTTGCCTTATGGCATTGTGAGAGCCAGCATTTGCAGAGAATTACTGCACTTAATGTGTGTTTTATGAGATGCTTGGTCATTTGGAGACCCCCTGATGGAAGGAGAAACAGAAAATCAAGAGTAACATTGTTACACAATCCATTTCTGCTTGAGATAAAATTTCTGTTGCAAAAAACAGTTCTCCTCTCCCGCTTACATCAAATAATCCATTTTACATAAATTACAGCAGTAAAATATATAGTGCTGCAATATACAGCCAAACTGAGGTACATTTTAAAGGCCAGTAAGTAAAACAACAGCAAAAACTAATTGACAGCTGATAAGTGCAATTTTTTTGATGTTCCAGTGTTTGGAAGAGGACTCGGTTCCGTAATATTATAGACACAGAATGAGACAAACAGGGTATTTAAAAGCAAATATACACTACTAACACACGACTGATTACCATTAGTGATAGAGACAGCCATGATAAGTTCCTGAGTTTTAAGACTTAGTAAAAGAAATATGAAGAAATAGAGAAGTGGTCCCTCAATGTCCATTTTCTTTGCTGATTTGTCAGCTGTAGTTATGTTTTAATTAGGAGTTAATTCCCAGCTCGCTCGCTCTCTCACTGAGAAAATAACAATGTCTTAATAGAGCCCAAAGAGCTTTGAGAGCAAAGAGAGAGTGCCTGGCTGTCACCTACTGCCAACACCTCTATCAACAGAGGCACCAAAGCTGGGGTGCCCTCCATGGAGTTACAAATAAGTCAGGACAGTTTCTGTATGAGGGCTCCTGTCTTTTGAAGGGTGCTATTTTGCTTGGTTAGCCAGAGGTCAGCTCTGATAAACTGCCAGGCATCCTGCCTCATCTTTATTCTCTTTTCTGAGACTGTTGGAGGAGTGTGGACTAAAGCAGGAATTTTTTTTGGCAAAAATCTTGTTGGTCTAATAAAAGATATCACCTCTACCACGATCCTTGATTGCCTTTTTCTCTACACCAACATGGCTACAACCTGGATACCTGACTAAGGCGGAGATATTTATAGGCATCACTGTTTGTTAAGTCAGTCAACTCAGAAAAGCAGAGAAAAATCCTTATTTACTTCAGGCAAGGTATAGGATGTACAGAATAGCAAAGTGCAAGTAGCAGAGCTTCTTAAGTACAGTTAAGTACTATTAAAATGCAAAATGCATAAATATATCAATAAAAAGAAGGGTACAAAATTCATTCAAACTAGGAAAGGAGGAAAGCTGATGCGAGTGAGGGGAGAGAAAGGGACTGGAAAGAGCAGTAATCTGTGTGATTGATACTTAAAAGATGTTCAGTTGTTTGGTAGAGTGCCCTTTGAGATGCCCCTCTTCTTTGGGGCCTACTCCTGCAGTCCACAGTTGGGAAACATAACATTCAATAGACATTCATGAAACAGTCATTGGAGAAAATGAATAACAGTCCTTGGAGCAGGGACTGGAACCCCAGTCTTCTCACTGCCAGAAAGCTGACCTACCCACTTGACCACTTGGTCACCCACCCTAGGCTTTTTAAATCCTGAATTCTCTTTGAACAATTCCAGCAGGAGGGTGGGGACGGTGGGATTTGATCTGGTGGTGGGTGCTCTCAGAATATGTCTAATATGAGCCTACAGGATTGGACTCTGCAAGAACTGCAATATGGTGGTAGATATGGTGTCAATCCCCTTTTAGTACTGTAGCCCAGTGGACAGAAAACAGAGGAAGTGGGAGGCCTGAGCTCAAGCCCTCCTCTGCCTTAGGGAAGTCAAAGCCACATCTCCCATCTCTTTGAAGAGTGGGAAGCTATAGGCAGTCCCCTATCCCAGGACTGCCTACAGGTTCATATTAGACATATTCTGAGAATACCCACCACCAGATCAAATCCCACATGGCCCTTTGAGGATCCATCCCTGAGAGGAATATTAGTTTCTGGATCCTACTAGACCAAAAGGCAAAGTAGGGGCTGAGCTGTTCAGCTCTGTCAAGCCCAAGGTCTTCTGTGCATGTAGTGAAATGAAACTTTGGGCTCCTGAGAAGCTTCAAGTTCAAATTATTCTATTTTCAACCTTAGAAGACTGATTGCATATATTTGGCGCTCCTTAAAAAGAAGCAGAACAAGGCTGAAAGTTCCCACTCAATACGTTATGTGAAGACGTTTATGCACCTAAAGGAACGTATTCCTGTGATCTCTCTCTCACACACATACACTCACTCACACAATTTGGAAAGCAAAATTCTGCTTTCAAAGGCATAAATCTAAGGCAAGTCCAGCAGCGCTAATATGCCAAACATTTATCCCAGGCTCAGACGTGCATGCACACTGTGCAGAGAATGACCCTATATATTCCCTCCATAAACAAAATGTAGCTTATCACAGTGCTGCATGATAGAATGGGACTCTCAGCCCATTTACAAATGCCTGGCAAGTTCAAGGTTATTCCTTTCTCTGTAAGACAGACAAGTCAGCTTTGCACTGTCAGCATAATAGATAAATATGCTAATCTGCATATGCAACCATTTCTTTCAGTGCACTGTACCAGGCTCAGGTCTATAAACCTCAAACATTTCTTAGTGCTTAGCTGAGAACAATTACCCTGTAGTCACCATCAAGCTCTTCACTCATGCAGTAAGTATTCTGACATTCATAAGATGACACAGATCATAACCCAAAAATTAGCAGATGGGATGCTGGACCCAAGTAGTAAGATACATCAGCTGCATAACTTTTTCAACATTGCCTTACTTCAGGCCAGGAAGGAGGGTAGTTCCAGCGTTGATCCATGCAGAAGAACCACAACCTAACGCAGCTGAGCAGTCATTCAAGCATCATGGATGATCTCCCACTCTGAAGTGACATTGCTCATGAAGTCCAAGGTAGTCTTCAGATGGCAACAACTGTTGGTCCTATCTGACCAGGGCTAATCACAGAATTTGCCACTGAATTTGGGGTGGGAGTTTCAAAGGCTTTAAGTGTTAGCCTTTTAAATCATACAAAAATTCATTTGGCTAAAATGGGGACAGAATTAGTCCAAATCTGTGTGCTTTAAAAATTCTGTTTAGGCTTTTACGATTCCTTTTGGGTGACTAGATCACCCTCCAGGTATCGTTTGAAAAAACAGACATTGTGTTTTGTTAATTATGAACTGGGTGTGAACACGTTTGTGAGAATGAAGCATTTGCTATTCAAGCTGCATTTGAAGGTGCTATTGATCATACAATTAGCGTGACATTGCCTCTGTTTTCTGGTTGGCTGAGTGCTGAAGCTCTAATGGCTCAGGTGCTCATACAGGCACGATTTTACAAATCATAATAAGTACATGGCCTTGAAGATTCCTTTCCACGAACAAGTAACATTTGGTCACAGGAATCCTTTTGGAAGGCAAATGCAAGTCATGAGCATGGATGAAGCAAACTTAATTGTTAAACTACAGGAGCAAACAAACTGCCCTGCAGGACTAATAGAGTGTCCCATCTTTCATAATAATCAGCACCAGCTGCTTCAGAGGACAGGGCAGGACACCCTGCAGAGAACATTTATATATAAGCTTGTTCATCATTTCCTAATAGTACAAGGCCCATTCCCTGAATCCTTAGGCTTTATATAGGCCTTTAAAAAACTGAATAAAAGGATTGAGCATTAACATGGATATGAGCTAATTTCTACTAAAGCTTATGGTCTCAAGGATTTCCTGGCAAAAAGTCAGCGTGGTAATTATGTGTTACCCAGCTCATATGAATTGCTTTTCATTTTCATTGACCTCCCCTTCTTTTCTTTTCTTATGAAAATGAGGAAATGGGAGTACTTTGCTTGCTTTTTTCTGTACTCTTTATTGTTGCATATTTCTGCCATGTTTCCTCTTATTTTTCCCCCGTTGCAACATAATAATCTAAATCCTTCTTTGTATAGACTTGTCCAAGGTGTTTTTCCCTTAGCACTCATTCAACTTTAGCCACTACCAACCTGAGTAGGGTTTTTATTGATAGTGAAAGACTGGTTCCTATAGGCAGTCCTTCACTATATTAACATGTTCAACTCCCTTGTTCCCTTATTACTTTTTAAAGAAAATCTTTGGGCTGGTTTTCCTTGAATCATTTCAAGAACCAGTTTCTCTTCCAAATGGGGAAATATGGAATAAGCCTACAATCAGTCCTGTCCAATGTTATGTCTGCTGCTAAAAAACATATATGGGGCCCATTTTCTGCAAAGTGCAACTCCCCTGAATTTATCCTAGATGTAGATAGGTAAACATTTTCCAAATTTCAATTTAAAACAGTTGTTTGATATTTCACATGCTGATCATTGTATGTTCTTATATGCCATTTTCCAAAGTACTTATAATGACCTTTAAGAGCATCCCACTGAATTAATTGCTCTGTGCCCTTGTTTTTGTGAGAAGGAAAAAAAAATGATTTGGGGGGGGAAGGGAAACTCAGCTAAAAGAAAACTGGCAATGATATGTAAATCGGCACTGCAATTCAGTGGACTTTCATCAAGGCCTGGAATTGCTTGTGAGCAATTTGGAAAAGATGCTTCATCAAATTAACATGAACAATTGCTAAAAAAAAAAAAAGAAAGGAGATTACTGAGAGTTCAATTAAAATTTATCTTCAGGCTTTAAGTCTTCCTAAATGCAAGCTGCAGATTTATACTAACTGCTGCCATGATCACTCCTAAGGAGAACACAAATATACTGCCTTTCTTCATCTGATGAAAAATTGAGTTGTACATCCCCAGGCCAAGGCAGAAATTTGGCTGTGGCAAGATCTGCAGTAGCCAGTTGCAAGAAAGGCAAGTTTTGTTTCTTTGGCACTGTTTATTTAGATACGATGGAAAGAGACCTGGTGCTAACATTACTGAGAGATAAACTGTAAGCAATAGACTGCTCTGGAACCAAGTACACAACTCCTACTCGCATTAAGAAGAATAGCAGGTATATGGATCTGGGCAGAATTTCCCCTGTGTGAAACAACATAATCCTTCCACATTCAGTCTGGGAAGCATTACTATTCCATAGTGACGTATTAAATAAAAACATCAGCAAATAAATCAATCAAGAGATGCATCATGTATGTACAGCTCAAGGGAGAGAATAGTATTGTAGTAAAAGCATTGGAGACTGCACTGGAATTAACTATTTCCCCCACACTTGTTCTGTCTCTCTGCATCGCTCCTTCAAAGTCTCTCTAATCCTTTTATTTCCCTGTTATACAGGATTTTGCTTTAACAAGGCTGGACAGAAAGGTCTTGAATGTCTTTTCTAGGCAAGCCTCTTGAAGCTGTAATTTTGGAGCCTGTCAGTTGCCTCCCCACACTCTCCCTGATCATGGATCTGAGTCACTTTATGCACTGTGACAGATGACAGCATCTCTGATTTCTGGCCATGAGCCCAATGGGCAACAAGGGAGTGATGAAAATGTCCAGTTTGACCAGTTTGTACTGTGTTCACCATTTTTTTTTCCTAAATACTTGAGCTGAACCCAGCCTTTAAGGCTAGGGACAGACATTAAAAAAGCCTGAGCCTGAATTGATTCAATCTTTAGGAAGGTTAGTCTAACCTGCAAAGCTTAAACCAGTTTGGAGGTAGGTAGACATTTCCTTTTCATTCCAGAAATGCAAACACATGCCTGCCGTGGCTCAGGGTAGAAGCCAGGGGCCACTAGAGCAGCCCTCCCTCCATTTCCACAATGCCAAGCTGAGGGGGCATGGCCAGGCCCCAGCAGGACACTCTGATTAGAGAGCGTCCCCCACCCCCAGCAGCCCAGTAGGGAGTTGATAACACAGTGTTTATCACCCCTAACTCAGTGTTTATGAGACCATTAAGAAAACAAAAGGATCTCTCATTAGTTTAAGCTCTTCTTAAACAACTTTTTCCAGGGAAGGAGCCAGCTACCTGTTGATTAGCTCCAAAAAGCCCTAAGCCGACACTGTTCTGTCTGCCTTTGTCCTGTCTGCCACAGGACAAAGGAACACAGTTAGCTTGTGGTCTGCTAGCTCATGCTGAGAGGTGTCTGTGTAAGGCAAAGGGGAGGGAGCAGTAAGGGGGAGAGGGTAACAGGAGAAAGCCAGGCAGACCCTCTGCCAAAGCTGCCCTTTGCCTCTGCCAAAGCTGCAGCCAGGGAGCACAGGGGAGGGGCAAGCCCAGCTCTCTGGTGCAGAGAGCCCCACCAAGCCCAGAGAGCATGTCAGGATGCTGGGCGACTCTGATTTAACTTAAACCAGCAAGGGGTCTGGGACAGACAATGCATTACTGGTTTGACCCAAATCAGTTAAGTCTGATACTGCATTCAACCAGGTTTATCTCAAACCAGTTTCAGCCATTTTCAAATTGGCTTATGTGCACTGAACTTCTGTTCTGTTACAGGTTTAAACCAGTTTCTGATCACTTAAACCCATTTATGTCCAATGCCTGTCCCCAGACAAAAAACACAGAGTCTTTTTTTACCTCAGATATTTAACCAAAGGCTGCATCATGGCCTCATCCATACTGCATGAAGTTTTGGTGAGTCTAATGGGGTTACATAGGGTATACGTCATTAGTTAGCTCTCCTGTCACATGGACAGTAGGGGTGTATGAAATGAGCCCTATTTGATTTGGATTCAGATTCAGCCTGAATCAGGGACAGTGATTCGATCCCTTGATTCGGATCATGTCCCCGATTTGATTCAGCTGAATCCAAATTTGATGATTTGATGCTGATTCGATGAATCAGCAATTTGGACACAGGCACAGCTTTAAAAGTTTTTTCTACATACCTTGAGGTAGCAGTGCAGGTCATGATAGCTGCAGTGCTGGGGTGCATGGAGCATCCCATAACAGCGCAGGGGGCTCTCCAGCATGCTTAGCACTGAATCCAGTACGGAAGTACTTCTGGTCCACTTCCGGGTCTGCTGAGGAGCAAACAGGAGGGCCACTCTGCACAACCCCCAGCCCAGTGATCAGCTGCAGGAGGACCCCAGGTGCCCACCCAGACCAAGGAGGCACCGGTTGCTGAGCCGGGAGGGCAAAGGAGCGCCCCCAACACACTCCCCAGTGGACCCAGAATTGCTTCTGGTCCACTTCCAGATCTGCTGCTGACCATGCTGTGGACACTGAATTTGCCCCAGCACTTCAGCATTCAGAGCCCCTGCTACCTAGAGGTATGTAGGAAAAAACATTTAAAGCTGTATCTACGTCAGAATCACCAAATCTGTCTGAATCTCTATGAATTGATTCAGAGGGTTCCAAATTGTTTCAGAGAAATTAAGGGGTCCTCTGATTCGATTTGGATTTGGCCACTGAATGGCCACCAAATTAAGTCAGGGACTGAAGCTTTGCACAGCCCTAATGGACAGTAAAGGTTTTGTTTAGCCAAAAGTTGTATATTAAATCTATTTAAAAGGATAGATATTTTTCTGGATACTCAGCTAAACCATCCAAATGTCCCTACTGAAGCTGTCTTCAGAAGCTGATAACCGATGAAAGATAAGGGAAAATATGAAATACCCACATTTCATGTGGAGTTGCTGTCACAACACAAGAAAAACTGAGACAGTCTCTGAAACATGAATGCCCATCTGCCCGCCAAAAAGGTGCTATGACTGCAGACAAACTTAAGTGTATTCAGCATAGACAAATGCAGGGTGCTGCACCTTGGGAGAAGGAATCCACAGCATACATACAGGCTGGGGAGTTCCC
>NW_017728921.1:10102482-10133546 GCF_001723895.1 Crocodylus porosus
AGGGGAGAACATCAGCAAATAGGAAGAGCCCTTTTCTCCCCAGCACCACCTGGGGTGACGAGGAACAATGGTAATAAGCTGATGGAGAATAGGTTTAGGTTAGAGATCAGAAGGCAATATTTTACAGTTGGGGTGGCCAGAATCTGGAACCAACTTCCCAGGGAAGTAGTCCTTACCTCTAACTTGGGCAAATTCAAGAGGAGGTTGGATGATCTCCTGTCTGGGGTCTTGTGAACCCAGCATTCATTCCTGCCTGTGGATGGGGGTCAGGCTAGATGATCTGTTCAGGTCCCTCCTCATCCTAGCTACTATGAAACTAAAGTCAGGAAACTTAAATTGTGGAATGACATTGCTTCACAGTGATGTAGAGAAGATGGCACAATCTAGCAGATGTGGCCTTCTATACCAGCTCCATTCCTCTTTACTACCCTGTCTCTCCACTTCCCCTCCCTTTTTGTGTGCATTTTGTAATGCCCCTCTTGAAGCTTCCTTTTATCATGTCTCGCCAGGGTGCCTAATACAGTGGAGCCCTGATATGTAGTGAGGCCTCTCCAGATTGCACCATGCAGAAGAATCTTTTCCTCTGAAATACTGGCAGTTTAACAGAGCACTGTGGTATGCTAACCGTTCTATATCTTCTTGTGCCATGGATTATTTTTATAGCCTGATAAATAAATTACAGGTAGAATCAGAGCTCAGCAAACCCAAGAATCTGAGTCCAGGCAGTAACTTGATAGTTACTGACATTTATAAAAACAGCACAATTCTCTGACACTACGGTATCAGAGGCAATTTGTGTGAACCACTTCAGGTTGTCCAGCCAGAGGAAGACTTGTTAAACAAATTGCATATGTCCAAGCATCCAAGCATTTCGTTTTTGACAGAAGAAAGTTTCCTTGGCTCATTAAGGAGTCAGGAATCTTTTCCCCTTGCTCCTACTGCATGTAATGCAGTTCAGCTGTTTCCATTGTTCTGGCAGATTGTTTATCAGTTTACTAAATAAGTGGGCACTGCAGCAGGATACTGAGTACAAGGTGAGAGAAAGATAGATGGTAAGATCTAATAAACTGACCCCATGGCAAGGAGTTGAACTCTTCCTACCCCTCAGTGTGGCAATGAGTAAATCAACTAATGCATGCCTTAGTTGCTCCTTCACAGCACCTGTGATAACAGTAGTTGCCCACTCTGATGCAGTTAATGTTTGTAAAAAGCCCTGCATATTAATACACTAAATATTGTTATTAAAAGTCTTGCATCATGAGAGCAAAATTAGCAATTTGTTGTTCAGATCATCAGGAGGCATGGAGGCAAGTCACACATGCAAGACAATTCACTGTAGTTCCTCATTTTAGAACGGTTGCACTTGTGCATTGCGCCACAGCGATTCTAACCCTTAAAGCCATCCTCTCTGCGCTAAAGGCTTCCTCAAGATTGATCACCAATACAGTTTCTCTTGAATAGGCAAGCTTCAGACTAATCACATTCAGGGTTCAGTCAGTTTATTACTTGAACTCGTGCAGGAGTCTGATCTCATGAATATTTTATTCCCAGCAATACTAATCAGGGATACTATGATATAGCTCAGCTGGCAAGGGGGGCCTTTCTATCAGTACCTTTCAACTAGGAGGTGGCATTCTCTGGCTTCCTTTGTTTAGGCTGTGAGACATCTTGTTGTTGTCAGAATAGATTCCCAAATTATCAATTCCAAGCAAGGAGAGTGAAGTAGCAATGCCTATCCTGACACTTAGGAACTTTATAGCTCTTCCTCACAAAATAATCAGACAAATAACATTTAACACACCTTTGTGGTTGACTTTATTTACAACAAAGTCCAAGCAACGAGGTGTGTGTTATATAAACCATTACCTTATCTACCCAAAGTTCAGCATCCACTCATACCAGCTAGAGGACCTCAAAGCCTCAAAAGGATTGGAAGAAACTATCAAAACCTTGAACAGTGATACTTTTTTTTTTTTAAAAGAGCTATGCAAACCAAACCAACCCTCATTATTATGTGCCTGTGAATCTTAGACAACACAGAGCCAGCATGTAAAAAAATTAACTGGTCTATTTATATTGTCTGTGAAAGTTAATGAAAATTAGATAGCAAGATAGAAACCTAAACACTGAAGGCCTCCAATTAGTCATTATGCCATGTATAGGTGCTATGAGGGTGAAAGCACATCTAAGATGGTCTGACCATGTAAATGGGCTCCCCCAGGAAAATCTTGGACAGAGACATGTGCTGAGGCAACAAGGTGGGCAACAGAAAATATACAAAGACCTTTAAAAAAAACAATCCTGCATCAGTATAGAACTAGTGTAGAGAGTTAGGAACAAAATGCCCACAAATCCAAAACATGGTGCAAAACAAAACTTAGCTCTGAGAACTGGCACAAAGATATAGACTACAAGGATCTACAATGTAAGTCTCAGCATCAGGATCTGCCCTCCCAGTCTACAGCTACCACCACTGCCTGTTCAGGCTGTAAAACCACAGTTCCAACCAAAATCTGGCTTATCAGTCACCAGAGTACCCTTCCCCAGATAACTCGACTATGAGATGAAAAGGCATTGCTCTTTGGCCATGAAAGACAATTGGGAAAATTATTAACAATGTGAGAAGTTGTAAGGTTTGTTTACCAAAGATAACTGCTTATACAGCTTTAGTTTTATAAGCAAAAAATTCATTGTGTTAGGCCTTCCCCCGGCAGCAATAGAATAAACTTCCCCACAGGCCAAATCCAGCCCACAGAGCTGTTTCATCCAGCTCACAGCACAGCACAAGCCGTGGGGGCCAGTCTAGGATGTGTGCTGCATGCATGCTACATCTGGGGCCAGTCCAGTTAGACCTAGAGACTGGCCCCTTGTGCTGGATCCAGTGCACAGGGCTAGCCTGGCAAGGGTGCCACATGCAATGCTCCACCTAGACCAGCTCTGTGCTCTGCCTCCAGCATGTGCCCCAGACCACTGTTTCACAACCATTTAAGTAGCAAGAACCCCCAAACTTCTGAAAAGTTTAATAAGTACCCCAACACTTAATTTTCCTGGGGATTTTATATTTACAAGCTAATATGTGCCATATGTTGGAAGAAGGGCTGTGTATATAAGGTGGTGTTATGACAGATGTCTGATCTGGTGTGGGTAGGGTTGCTACCTTTTACACCAGAGGCACATAACTCAAGTATGTACCTGGGCTAGAAGTGATGCTGGACAAAGATAGGAGGGCCGAACCCAGTGCTGTGCAAAGTGTGGCATGCCAAATTATGCGCAGCGCAGCCATTTTTTTGCCATAGTTTTGAGAGGAGGAAGGGACAAGAGAGAGGAAAAGAGGGCAAGAAAGAGAGAAGAAAAGAGGGCAAGAGAGAGAGACAGACAAGGAGGCAGCTGCTGCCAGCCATGGAGCTCGGGCTGCTCCCAGCAAGCGGCTGAGAGGGTTCAAGCCCTGATGCAAGCAGCCCGGCCCCTGTGCTGGCAGCAGTTACTGAGCCTGGGCTGGCTGCAGCCAGGAGGCTGCAAAGAGCTGATCCTGGCTTCAGCATCACATACCTTTGAGCAGATGGGGGGGGATCCCTGAGGCAGGCAGCCTGGAGAAGCCCGGTGCTGCTGCCAGCCCCTGCCTATAGCCAGCCTGGGCTCTGAGCAGCAGGCAGCAGGAAGGCTGCAAACAGCTGCACTGGGCTCTGCAGCCCCAGCATCAGCTCCGTGCTGGCGGCGACTGCACGCGCACCTCAGAGCAGAGTGGGGATAGGTCCTGAGGCAGCGCAATCCACCCTGGCTCCCTGCTCTGAGGCACATGTGCAAATCACCAGTATGGAGCAGATGCTGGAGCCCCAGACCAGCCCCATGGACTGCGTGCTGCCTGCAGGGCTGGGACCAATGTGTGCAGCATATGATGCACGGGGCTGGAACTGGCACACATGCTGCAAGCAACAAGCACATGCAAATGATCCATGGCACATGCTGCAAGCAGTGCCCACCCTGAAACAGCCCTGCAGGCTGGATCCAGTACAAGGCCAGCCTGCTGACCCAATCCAGCCCGCAGAAAATCTCCATGCCCCTCATCCAGCCTGTGGAGCTGTATGCATTTGACACCCCTGAGCCAAGAAGGCTCTTGCAAGAGGAAGCACAGCTAATTTTACCACAGGAGGCAACAAGTTGGGTTTTTTTGTGTCTCTGTATAAAGTAAGTATTTATCCTCATGTTATTTTATTGGCAGAAGCCTATTAGGTGTCATGTTCTAGTGTCAAGTCATTAAGGTATTTCCAGACTGGGAAATAACCAGCCTGGAAAGTTTGGGAAGTTAAATATGACACACCAAATAAGTATGTTTAAAGAGAAAGCGGAAGGGACAGTAGAGCAAGGTGCAGCCATTAATTCAAAGACTCACACAGACCATGACCACGGCTCCTACATTCTTACAGCATGGGGTTCAACTCAGACCAGTAGTCACCTTTCATTTTTGATGGAAGTGTGGAAACACGTAGAGCATAACATGCAACATGGTAAAAGCACAAGACGGCTCCCCTTCTGTTCTGTACAGGCTGTTTACTAAAAACTGACTTTTGAGCATGCCTTGGCTTTAAAAATACATTACAACTATTTAAAACAACAACATCTGAAAGGGCGTTTAGGCATGTCCTGTTGGTCAGACTGAGTGCGAGGAAGACTGGGTTCAAAATGAAAACGTTTTGGGCTTCCTGTTTCATTTCTTGTGACAAGTTATGCTATAGTAATACTAGATCAAGATGGTTTTTATTTATTTCCTGTCATTGCTCCTTTTATAACAACCTTCCTAATTCAATTAATCTGTAAATTATATTTAGGTAATAGGGGGAAAAAAACCAACAAACCTCAGCATGAAGTGATTAGAACAGCTACTTACATTCAATGTAATTGTTTTTTATCATGGTTTATCTGTCTGTCTGTTTTAATGGATCATCCGTTTACAGATCCTCTTAGTATAAATTAAGATGCTTTCTGAATCAATGTACATCCATTATCAATCTGCAAGGACTCTCTCAACCATAATTAGCAAGAGAATTGAGATTTAACTAGGAAAAACGTATCTAGAAGCTAGCCATGCTGACAGACTCAGTATTCAGCAATCTTGATGTGCTTGCTCAAGAGAACTAAAGGAAGATACTAGTGTTTTCATTTTACTTATTATTCAGCATTAGAAGGACATAAAAGAATAAACTCTTTCCCCAGCTCTGGCCCATTTGCCTCTATGTCTCTTCCATTCACTTCTGTGCTAATAACAGCTCCACTGGAAGATAGACTCTGACCCAATATGTCTGATTCTCCTCTGACACCAATGCATTTCCATTTCCATTGACTGTGATGGCATTATTCCATTGTAAGAGGATGATCAGATAACTCTGTTGATCTATGACCCCCTCTTGCTACTTCTTTATATGTGAGCAATTTCAATGGATTCCCTTGGGCATGGTCCTTTGATCCAGCCACAGAATTTGGACTCAGCCGACTTAGGTTCCCTTATGACCTCTACTATTGACATTCCATACAACTTTCCTTTTCTGTACCTCTTTCTGTCCCCTGCAGTTTTTTGCTTTGTCTGTTTAGTTTTATACATGCTTTAGGACACTACTTTTCTACACTATTTTTAGCCCAACAGGACCCCATTCTCTATTTGGGTCTATGAATGCCACTGAAATGCACATAAATGCACACACAAACCCTTTTAATGGTATATATTGATTATCTTGTCTCTTTTGATTTATTTCAGTGCTTTTTGGAGGCTTAAAAATTACACTAAATTCCTCAAGTCTTTCTTTGGGGACTTTCCTTCATTTTGCTTGTTTAAACCCATATATACACATCAGACACAGCTTCAATATTGTCATGCATTTCACTACATTTCTAGTCTGCTGCTATGGCTAATAGTGACCTATGGTTGTCTTTGAAGTCAAAGACAAAGCTCTTGTTGAGTTGATTTCTGTGACTGCAGGATCTCATCCTACATGTAGTTTGGTAAAAAAATTCCAAATTTCAATTTAAAATAGTTGTTTGATACTTCGTATGTTGACCATTGTATGATCTTGTATGCTGCTTTTCAAAGTACTTATTATGACCTTTAAGAGCATCCTACTGAATTCAGTGTAGAACTAGGACAAGCAATGGCAAACTTTCTGCTGGTAACAAGACTAAGACTTTGAAGGGTAAATGTGAGTGAATCCAAACGTGGGCTTTTGGTTTTATAGTAGTCTAATAGTTTATATAGATAAAAAAGCAAGTTACATTTCACAGCTAGAGCTGAGAAAATGATACAGCCATTCTCACGTTGGAGAAGACGACATGCTATCAGAAAGCTGATAGCAATAAATAAGTTTCTATGGCTTATTGCTCATGCACCAAAGTTTACAGTATCTTACCAACCTATTATTTAAGATGAAGAAATGCCAGAATAAACTACCGTGAGTCCATATGAGGAATGTCTTCCTGAAAGTATCTTTGTCAGTCAAGTTTTGAAATTTTTCATGGTCTGCCCGGCATTCGGGCTGATTTCAGAGTGTGAGACTGATCTGAAATATGTTTGTGTCACATAAAAGGGATTTCAATACAGTCAGGCTGGATGAGGAAGTACTATGACAAGCCATTTCATCAAAATATTGCCAAACACTAAACAGGTCCCCAGCAGTAGAAATGAAACATGAATGTACAAATGCTTTTTGGTACTTCAAAAATGGCTCAGATGTGCTGTTTTTTTAAATAATCGAGAATGCATTAGATCCTGGTTTTGGTCCTTGCCAAGTACCTGCCAGTGGGTGTTCATACCAGCACAGTGTTTGAGCCAAAAGTAACATGCTTCAAGCTGATGCTTAGGAATAAACTCTATTGTTCCTACCTCTCCTGAATCAGATCAGCAGACAGTTATACTTGTATCTTTCAATGGTAAGTAGTCATTCAAATACCCACCCTATACAGGCCATAGTCAACATATAAGAGCTAATGATTCTCCCACATTGGGCAAATCTAAGGATGTTCTAAGTCTGATGCTGGAAGACCATATTTGTAGGTATTATAGCCTTCCTTCACTGTCATCCATGCAGAATATAGCCTGAAATACACTCATTATAGTTTAATCTAAACCAATTGGTTCTATAATTTATTGTTATTTCTAGTTTACAGCAGACTGACTCACTAACTAAATGGAACCCATAACAAACAAATATCTGTTTCAACCCCACTTCATGGGCTCTTAAACATTTCATCACATTTAGCTTCAGCTTCATATTTGGAGAATGTCTGTTTACATTTACGCAGGACTATTTGTTATTAAATCTAACAGGTGAGCAATGAATACATTTAAGTTAATCAGATTTTATTCAGTATGCAGATCAACGTTAAAAATGGGCAAACTGTCTTCCTGAAGTTGTCAGAGTTGGATATTTCCAGTTCGTAACCACAACATCCCAGAAATGCAATACTCTCTAGCTTCATTACTTTTCGTAAAAACTATTTCATCTATTGATTATGAAGCAGAGCAGTTTATTTATAAGGAGCCAAAGAACTAGAAGTTTTTAGTACATGGATGACTAAAGGTTTATGATTATAAACAACCAGTGCTGAAAGATGTAAGGAAAGAGCTTCTTGAGAGTGCCACTGAAGGGTGTGGGACAAGGATGATGAGGAACAAGTGGCTTCTCAGCTCCATCAAGACTCTAACATTCAACTAGCTGGGGGCTAAATTGATCTGTTCAAACAGCTAGCATAAAATTTATGCAACTCTTACATCACCATCGAAATCAAAGAAACTAAATCATACATCCCATATGGGCCATATAGTGACCCACTGTACTGTTTAGGGCTAAATTTGTCCATGGGTTACTCTGGCTAACTCTCACTGTGCTTCACCTTTCCCATGTGTAAAATGAAAGTAATACTCTCCCTTCACATTTCTGTGAAATGAATTAATTAGTGTTTCCCTTTGCCAATCCCACGCAGCTAAGGATGATCGTCTTCCCGGACTATCTTACCTGCATCCAAGGATGGCTGATGAGGCCTATCTGGGATCAACAGCCTCTACTGCAGCTCCGACATGTTTCCCTGTGGGTGGGTGGCACTGAATTCTTGAGTCAGTCTGCAAGACTGAATCAATGGAAGCTTGGGGTGGGCCCTAAGGAGGACTATTCCATGATGGGCTGCATTTGCAGGGAACAGATAAAGACAAGCTGAAGTGGCGACCAAACTTAAATTAAGAGCGGGAATCAAAAACAACAAGTCCTTCTTTAGGTACATGGAGAACAGGAGAAAAACAAATGGGAGCGTGGGGTCATTGCTCAACAACTCAGGAGAACTGGTTACTGGTACCCAGGAGAAAGCTGAATTCCTGAGTGACTACTTCGCCTCAGTCTTTCACTGGACCAAGGGGAAAACCATGCCAAGTAAAGTAACGGGTAAGCATGGTAGAAATAATCGCCTTCCTACTATTGCCATAGACTTGATGTATGATCAATTTAAAAAATTAGACATATACAAGTCAGCAGGACTGGATAATCTTAATCCAAGAGTGCTGAAGGAGCTGGCCAAAGTCACTGCAGAACCCCTGGCAAAATTCTTCCACAACTTTTGGCACTCTGGAGAAGTCCATGAGGACTGGAAGAGGACCAATGTTGTGCCCATCCACAAGAAGGGCAGGAGGAAAGACCCAGGTAACTATAGGCCAATCAGCCTAACTTTCATCCTAGGGAAAATCCTAGAAAAGTTCTTCAAGGAGTCTATCTGCGATAAGTTTGCAGAGGGTAAGATTCTGAATGACAGCCAGCATAGCTTTGTCATGGGCAGGTCTTGCCTTACCAGCCTCATCTCCTTCTATGACCAAGTAACTTGTCACCTAGACACAAGAAAGCAGGTTGACATTGTATACCTAAACTTCCAAAAGGCCTTTGATCTAGTATTTCATGATGTTCTTGCAAGAAAATTGGAGGATTGTGGGCTTAACTCCAAGACAGCAAAGTGGGTGAGAAACTGGCTGCAGGATAAAACCCAGAGAGTCATAGTGAACAGATCTGTGTCATCCTGGCAAGAAGTAGGCAACAGTGTCCCGCAGGGGTCAGTGCTTGGTCGACTACTTTTCAACATTTTTATTAATAATTAGGATGTGGGGGTGAAGAGCTCACTGGCTAAGTTCACGGACGACACCAAGTTATGGGGGGCGTAGTCACTCTTGAAGATAGGCTGCAGATACAGACAGACCTAGATAGGCTAGCAAGTTGGAACCTGATGAAGTTCAACATGAAGACATGAAAAGTGCTCCACCTCAGGACGAGCAATCCCCAACATACCTACAGGCTGGGTGGCACCAAACTGACTAGCACAACAAATTAAAGGGATCTGGGGGTAATAATAGACCACAGGATGAATATGAGCTGGCAGTGCCAGTAGGACAAATATTACTCTGGCATGCATCAATCGATGCATCTCCAGCAAAACCAAGGAGATGATTCTCCCACTCTACTCAGCACTGGTGAGACTGCAGCTGGAGTACTGCATCCAGTTCTGGGTACCACACTTTAACAAGAACATGGACAAGCTTGAGAGAGTCCAAAGAACAGCCCCTCGTATGATCAGGGTGTTAAAAGGTAAGCCATACGAGGAAAGGCTGAGGGATCTGGGACTCTTCAGCCTGAGGAAAAGAAGGCTGATAGGGGACCTGGTAGCAGCTTACCACTACATTAGGGGAGTACATCAAGGGCTCGGTAAGCAACTGTTCATCAGGGCACCTGAGGGGAAAACCAGGAGTAATGGCCACAAACTCCTGGAAGACCGATTCAGGCTCAACATTAGAAAAAACTTCTTCACAGTCAAGGTGTCCAGACTGTGGAATAAGCTCCCTTCAGTGCAGTCACCAACCCTAGAAATCATCAAGAGGAGACTAGACAGCCACCTTGCTGGGGTCACCTGTCCCCCAGTTATCTTTCCTGCTTGGTGCAGGGGACTGGACCCGATGATCTTCTGAGGTCCCTTCTGGACTTACAGTCTGTGAATCTATTAATCAATGAACACACTGTTTCTGCCGCTCCCGCATTTCCATCTCCTGTTGTTGATGTGAGGTTTCAGAGTACTGAGATCCCAGCAGCTGACTCTTTCTCTATTTGGCACGGTTCAGGGCAATAGTCTCCCATGAGTTGACATCAACTTTGCATTTTTTTTAAGTTGGCCCCAAGGACATCCCTGAAGAACTTTCTCTGCCCCACTCATGAGCATACAACTTATCTGAGCTGAGAGAATAAAACTTGTTTCGGGAGTCTGGAATGAGACATACTTAGTGTTTGTAAAGCAAGTGAAGTTCATTGAAGATGTTCTGCAAGGCTAAGTACAGACAGTCAAAAAGGCCGAGGCTGAATCAATTCAATCTTCATAGGTTAGTCTAAGCTGTGTAGATTGAACCGATAAGCAAGTGACCAGACATTCACTTTTGATTCCAAAAATGCAGCCACATGCGTACAATAGCCCAGGCCAGAAGCTGCAGGGAGCTAGAGCATGCCTCCCTGCTTGACTCCCACCTTGGACCAAGGTTAGCCCACCCACCTTGCAAGGAGAGGCTTGCAAGTGAGGTACAAAGCATCCTGGGATGCTGAGGGACTGTGAGTTAACTTGAATCTAGAGGGGATCTCGGGCAAAAGTTCAATAAATTGATTTATCCTAAATCAGTTAAGTCTGATGCTATATCCATCCAAGTTTCTCTGAAACTGGTTTTGGCCATTTTGAAAATGTTTTATGTGCACTGAACTTCTGTTGTGTTACAGATTTGAACTAGTTTCCAATCAAATATATCAGTTTGTGTGTAATTTTTTCCCCTAGCCTAAATGTATAACCAGAAGCAATGCAACAACCTTCTCAAAAGGAATACAAATTTTAAGTCAAATTCCAGACAAAATTGTGCTATGGTAGAGATCTCTCAACCTGTGTAGTCTCTCACTGAGCAGAAATTCCATCATTCAAGATATTTAAAACTGACTGAACAAAGCAGCAGAAAAAAATATGGTAGGGACAGGAAGACAATGACAGGAGAATGGACTAGATCTGATGTAGCTTGTCCTTCTAAACTTCAACTCCTACGATTCCCTGATATTGAGGTGAGTGAGGCAAGGCCCTGCCCCCAATTTCAGGCTATTTCTCTGGTTTTGTGTCTGCCCATAGGCAATGTGGGAGGGAGAGGCATGGGGGGGCACATGCCTCCCCTGAGCTCGGCCGCCGCTGCTGGCTTCTGCGGGCACTCACAGCTTGCCACTCCCCCCCCCGACCAATGCCGCCACCAGCTTTTGCTGGCACTCACTACTCACCGCCACCGCTGGCTTCTGCAGGGGGCTGCTGATTGCCACTCACCACTGCCATTGCCAGCTTCTATGGGCTGTTGCCAATCACCACTCACTGCTTGCAGTCCCCGCCCTCCCACCTTGCCTTGCGGCAGTCGCCCCTCGCCACCCTGCTGCTGATGCCACCAACGCTGCCACCTACAAATCCTGGGAGGCACCAATCATTCATGTGCATGCCATACATAATTTGATGACATTCCTCTATTTGCCAGCATGTCAAACATAGTAAAACTTCGGAATATCACAGCCAATCAATTCCAAAAACTTGCAGGGACTGTTGTAGGCAGCAACTCACAGAACCCTATTGATTTTTTTTTTTTTAAATGGGAAAAAAAAAAAAAAAAATCAAAACAAGGTTTATTCAGAAGACAAATCAGGGCCCCCAGACTGCTAGGTGATAAAACAGTCGTTCTGGTATGCTGTATTACTACCTATAAATACCACAAGTGACAGCTTAAGCTGTTTTCTCTCTCTCTCTCTCCGTCTCTCTCTCTCTCCCCCCTGCTCTGTGGCATATAGCTCCACCTAGAGAAGTAGCAAGATGTGCAACACTAGCATAGGGGTGGCCAACCTACAACATAGGTGACACAAGTGGCATGGAGAGGCTTCTTTATGTGGTATGTGGCAGACTGAGGCATGTGGCAGATTGAGGCAGATCAGGCAGGGAACAGAAAGCAACACATTAGATAAGGCAGGGTGCACAAGGAGGGAAGCAAAAAGCAGAGTAGTGGCTCAGTCAGGCAGCAGAAAGCAGAGCAGCAGATCAGGTAGGGGAAAGAGATCAGAGTGGCATTTGGGGAGGGTGTAAAGCTAATTTGTCGAAAAGATTGGCTCCCACTGTTCTAGCCTATTATCACCAGCGATACATTTGTATGTATACATCCATATTTATAAGGTTTCTTTAAAGATAGTAAACAACACAGCTAGTTTTCAACATTAATAGTCCTGTTAGACACGTAGCGTTAACGATGTCAGACAAACAGAAAAAAAGAGGATCCATTCTCTACTGGCAGATGTCCTTGAAGTTCCCTCAAATACTTAAATTCCATTCAGATGCTTACATTTCTACTTTACCTTATCAACACTGTCTTGTAACAGCAAATAAATGCATTTCACAAAGATTACATATTGATGGGCCATAGAATAGAAATCTGGAGGAGATGCTGTGGAATTCATAATGGTGGAAAGAAATAGGCTAATCTCTATCGTTGCTGCAGTCACTAAAACAGATGTGATGCTTTTATCTGTGGCCATATATATGGTTTATCAGTGCAATTACAGGTAGGAAAGATTATATTTATCTTTGCTTTCTTATGAATTGGAAAGGGGGAAATTATCTTCTAAAAGACTTGAATTGGCTGGAAATTGAAAACACACCTGTTTTGATAAATAGACTAGTTTTTTTTACTCTAGAATATTAATGACACAGGAATGGTAATCAACCAACTATACAAGCAAAATAGAAACTATACAAGCAAAATACTTTGAAAAACAAGTTCATGTTTTATTTTGTTGTCATTTCTCTCATTCACATACTAGAAGTATGTATTTTTCTAGCGTTTAACATACAGCAGATACTTTCAGTATCCTGAGCTGTCAGTAAGGAAACTACATGCTAATACTATCTAAATCTAGTAGAGTATGTTGCCTTTTTAGCATAAAGCAAGGAGGGAACTGCGTCTCCTACACCTGCAAAATGACTGCAGTCTACTACTGCCATTTCTTCTTTCACGGGCCTGCTTTTGCCACTGGTTTGGAGACTGTTTCTACTCAAAGTGGTGGCCTTAGGGTTATTGGGGCCCTGGGCAAGAGAGTCATTTGGGGCCCCTTAGAGGTATGTGCTCAAGTCAATATTAACCCACCACAGTTGTATCATGAATCTTTTTAATATTCTTTGGGAGGATTAGATAAATATTTGAGTGTTAAAATACAAATAGAGCCATTTCCTTGCAAAAACGGCAATCCCCCCCAAATTTGGACCCCCTAAAGTATGGGGCCCTGGGCAGTCATCTGGTTTGCCCTCCCCTAAGGCCGTTACTACTACTCGGCTAGTTGCCTAATTGGATAGAAGTCTATAGGTCACACTCTCTAAGGCCAAAATATCTGAATAACTTCCTCTTCCTCCATCAGCCAGTAAAAAGCTTTGTGGTAGCTGCTGGGTCAAGGATTTCACTCCTATGTGCTATTTATCAGGATTTTCCTGCTGTTCCCAATGTGGTACAAAGGCCCAGAGACTTTCACATGGAAAGGTACTGTGAGAAAGCACTGAGAGTTTAAAATATTCAGGGTCTCTTTTACAACATGCTTCATGAACACTGTTTTGGTCATTGTTTGCATGCTTTAATGTGTGCAGTCTTCCTCTCCCTCTCCTGAGGCTTTAACTTATCTGTATGTAATTCAGCTGGGGAAGATTCTTTTCATCAAACTAACGCATTATCAGCTCATTAGATTTTTCTAATGACGACCAAGTAATCCATGCAAAGAAAGCTCCAGGAGACGATCTGTAATAAGATAAAAGACTTTTTACAAGGTTATGGATAGACTAATAGCCTTACTGTGCCTATCTATACCATCATTTCCTTTGCAATATGCTAGGCCGGAACTGGGTGGGTCATCATTGGGAGTGCATGCTGAAGGAAATGGTATCACCAGCAGCCCTTATGGATTTTTAAAGGTTTGCTCTGATATTTTTAGATGTGCTCCAGCTCCTTTAAATAATGTATATAACATTTTTATATGTGGGATAACTTCACAAGGCATGCTATTCAAACAGGGCCCTAAAAAAAAGAGTTTTAAACAGTTTCCAGAGAATGACATTCTTAACCCGGTATAAAAAAAAATGCCAGAAGCCATCAGCAACCCTGCATAAATACTTCTCACTTTTATCTGCTCTCACTAGAAGAGTCATGTAATGCTCTGTGAGTTTGTTCAGAGATTGTGGCAAGCTGTAAAACTTCAGTGCACAGGAAATGTATTTGTTTACCACTCTTGTTGCCTTAAAAGCCATTTATTTCAAAGGGCTCCCTGCTACTATGTACATTGTAGATTTTGTTACAAGTGCATTTAACAGTCAGCCTGCAATGAAAATCACTTTCTGTAGGGAACTTACTCTATCAAACAGACATGTTTTCCTTGATAAACTGCTTATTTAAGAACTTCTTATGTCCTGAGTTAGTGGAAGACCCTGAATCAGATTTCAGAAAGGTGCTACAAGTTGTCATAGTTATGGACTTATTGGAGTATGTCTGTACTGTGTGAGCATTTTCTTCTTCAGGTTTACATTTTAAAAGTAACCTCCTCTTGGGTTCCTAATGTTAATCAATTGATTTCACATCCTTAAAAAGCCTAGCATTAGATTTTCATATGTTCAACACCTAGCACTAGGGTCAGACTTTCAAGGCAGTCCTGTTGCCCACTTGCTGAGTATTTTGAAACAACAGGATTCAAGTGTCATAAGCAAACTAGCAAAGTTCACTGACAACACCAAACTATCAGGGAACATGGTCATGCTTGAAGACAGGCTGGCAACATAGGCTGATCTGGACAGGTTTGTAAGATGGGCAGATATCAACCGAATGTCATTTAACACAGAGAAATGTAAAGTGCTGCACCTAAGGAAAAATAGTCCACAACACACTTAAGCCTCAGCACTGCTATGCTAGCCACAGCTGAACGAGACCTGAGTGTCATGATTGACAACAAAATGAACATAATCTACCAATGCGATGCGTAGCTGGCAAAGCTAATCAAGCGCTGGCATGCATCTACCAAGGCATCTCGAGCAGGGCAAAGGATGTCATGCTCCCGCTCTACTCGGCCTTGATCAGACTCCAGCTGGAGCACTGCATCCAGTTCTGGGCACTTCAGGAAGGATGTGGAGAAGCTCAAGTGAGTCCAAAGGATGGCCACATGCATGGATTAGAGGCCTAGAGACCAGGTCATATGACTTGGGACTGTTCAGCCTGGAGAAGAGAAGACTCAGAGGGGACACGGTGGCAGCCTACAAGTATATCGGGGTGTACATCAGGGCTGGGGTGGGGTGGGGGCAGCAAGGAGCAAGGCCCCCAAGGGAGGACAGGAAATAATGGGCACAAACTGATTAAAGACCACTTCAGGCTAGACATAAAGAAAACCTTCTTTACAAGTCAAGTGCTGACGGTTTGGAACAGGCTTCCCCCAGAGGTGGTACAGTCACCCACCTTGGCCATCTTCAAACACCCATCTTGCTGGGGTCATCTGACCCCAGCAGTCTTTACTGCCCAAGTGCGTGGGGGGCGGGGCTTCAAAGTTGCCTTCCAGCCCCTAACAACTATGAAACTGCTTTGACATCTCCTAGGAAGTTTGTCTCATCTGTTGGGTGACCTGCCTTTTGGAAGATGGATAAGGGGAATTTAGGTAGCAGAGGAGGCACATTTATAAACAGGAAGAGGTTTGCAGTCTTCTCTCAGGGCTTTGCCTGCTGTACACTCATATAGGTCCAATTCACCATTCTCTTGATAGGAGTCACCTGCTGTTTGGCAGCAACCCAAACCCACTGCCTGCTTCCTGCCTTAGTAATAGTACCTCCTCTCTCATACCTTAAAACCTCTGTGGGGCCTTCTCCGTTCTTCCACTGTTTGCCTGGCAGCTGATGAAGCACATGCAAAAATCCTATAATCTCTAGTCATTTGACCCCAGCATCCTTTCCTGCCCACGGCAGGGGATCGGACTTGATGATCTGCTCAGGTCTCTTCTGACCTTACCAACTATGAAACTATGAAGACCAGTCCATATGCAGCAAGTAGGGGATAGAGATATAGATGAATATAGATGGTTGGGGAATTTAAAAAGGGATAAAGCGCAAGACAAATAAGCCTATATAATACCCCTAACCCCAGCCAATATGCATTAACTGGATCCAAGCCACCACCTTAAAAAGTTGCTTTTAGCACAGCTAACACAGTAGGGCTACCCATGACTCCATAAAACCTTTTTCCCTTCTGCAGAAATTATGTGCTATTCAAGCAGGGGTATCCACACATCATTGATTTTATATCCCTCATTCAAGCTGACTACATCAATTCCTGCTGTATAGATTTCCAGCTTCTCTCTATATCTACTCTGGTACTTAAGGGTTTTATTTGGTTTCTTATTGTCATGGTTAATTCCATGCTGTCAGGTTTATTTCGTCTTAATTGCCAAAAATTTCTGTGCAAACCCAGTTGTGTCCTTCAGTTTGTGGATGTGCCATTTTAAAAGCAATTTTTTTGTTCAGGGATTTAAAAGCAACTTTATATCAAAACCACAATGGGACGTGCCTCTTGAAAGGAAAGATGACTTCGTGCTGGGTGTTGGGTTGCTATGGATTCCTACCAGACAAGACTCTATGCTGCTACTCTGGGCAAGAAATGGAGCAAAATTAAAATAAAAATACTTAAGAGTATGCAAATGTTTAAAATGCCGATGAAAAGATTTTTTTAAAATAGCAGGCTCAAAGTAATTCTATAAGACAGTTGTCTATTTTTCAATTCAAACCAATTCTTGTAATGATGTGGACCACCTGCCAATGATGGGGATGTATTTGTGCATTCAAACAGAAAAGCTTTTAGAAAATAATGTATTCTAATTGTATTCCCTGTCCAATTTTATTGGACCATATCATCAGCTAGCATGGATCAGTGTAGCTTCATTGATTTTTGCACCTAAAACATGCATTCAGTGGTGTTAAATTGATTTCTACTAGATGAGTATCTGATACACAGTGAGCCTAACCAAGAGGCTGCCTGTTACCCCACATCCATTAACAGAAACAGAGTAGCAGGGCTGAGACAGGCTGTCAAGTGCCATAAACATGGTTGAATTAATAACACTTTATACTTCTAATATAAGGGCACAGTATGGGCAGCCCAACAAGAAGCTGTTCTGACATGATGAAAGCACAAGAATGGCAAGAAACCAGGGTGGCTGTACAAGGAGCCTCTAGGATGCCTCTACCGCAAAAGAAAAGCATACAGGCAAGGAGAAAATGGACCAAGGAAGCATACCAGGAAATAGAAAGAACATGCAGGGGCAAAAATCAGGAAGACAAAAGTAAAAAGTGAGCTTCACGTGACAAGGGATGTTAAAGACAACGAGAAAAGGGGCGTGCATCAGAACCTGAGGTATACAAGTATATAAGGGGTGTGCATCAGGAAACTGGGAGAAGGTCTGTTCACCAGGGCACCCCAAGGGAAGACAAGGTCCAACCGTCACAAACTGCTGGAAGACGGTTGAAAAACTTCACCGTCCGAGTCTCCAGAGTCTGAACTAGACTCCTCCCAGAAGTGGTGCAAGCACCTACTCTTGACGCCTTTAAGAAACGCTTGGATGCCTGTCTTGCTGGGGTGATCTGACCCCAGCCGACTTCCTGCCCCTTGGGCACGAGGCTGGACCCAATGATCTCGCAAGGTCCCTTCCAGCCCTGATGTCTATGAAATCTATTGAAAGGTCTTGGTCTTTCTTTGCTGGCCAAGGGAGTTGTGACTCCACTGTTAAATAGTCAGGTTGAGCTCTTAACAGAAGATACGAAGAAGACAGAAAGGCTCAACAACCACTTTGCCTGGGCCTTCACTAAAAATGAGGCTACAACCAGACTGCAAAAATGCATTATTTGGATAAGAAGGGGACAAGCTGAGGGATGAGATAACAAAAGAAACAGTCAGAGTGCTTTTGATGGTTCTGAATGAATTCAAGTGAGCAGGGCCTGATGAACTTCATCCCAGGGTACTGAAGAAACTCACACAGGAGATCTCAGAGCCCTTGACAATAATATTTTCAAAGTCATGGGAAACAGGTGAAGTACCAGAGAATACAAATAGGGCCAACATAGTGCCCTTCTTTAAAAAATGCAAAAAGGGGGAGCCAGGGAACTATGGACTGGTTAGCCTCACCTCAATACCTGAGGAGTCGCTAGTGTAGATCATAAGGAAATCCATTTACAAGCTTCTGGGGGAAGGCTGACCACAAACAACTAGCATAGATTTACTATGAACAAATTGTGCCAAATAAACTCGATCTCTTCCTTCAACAAGAAACTAGTTGGACAGATGAAGGTAATGCAGTGGATATAGTATATCTGGATTTAAGCACTGCTTTTGAAAGAGTCCCATGTGACCTTCTCATATACCAAATGGAGAAATGTGGCCTAGACAAAACTACTATTAAGTGGATAGACAACTGACTTGATAGCAAAGGGTAATTATAAGTGGGTCCATGTTGAAATAGCAGGAGGTTTCAAGTGGAGTCCCACAGGAGTCTGTCCTAGGTCCAGTGTGGTTCAGTGTGTTTATTAACAATTTGGATGCTGGCTTAGAAAGCTTCTTGAGCAAATTTGCAGGTGACACAGAACTAGGAAAGACTGCAAACGCACTGCCGGACAGGAGCAAAATTCAGAAGGATCTTGACAGATTGGGGAGCTGGGCTGGAGGTAACAGGACAAAATTAGAAGCTGACAAATGCAAGGTGTTGCACCATAGGAAAAATATTCAAAAACACAAATACAGATTAGGTGACACCCAGCTAAACAGTATCACTATAGAAAAAGATTTAGGAGTCTTGGGGGCTCACAGATTCAATACAAGTCAGCAATGTGATGCAACTCAACAAAGCATAAATGCAGTTTTGGGCTACATCAGTAGGAACATTAGGTGCAAGACACAGGAGATGATAGTGATTTTTTAGTCAGCGCTGGTAAGGACTCGTGCAGTGTCATAGCAACGAAGTTTGGTGCCCAGGGCAAAGCCTGCAGTGGCAGCCTGTCCTCACCCCATGCACAGATCCAGGGGGGCACACATCTCCCCATGCTTGCCCAGGAGCCACCCTTCCTCCATCCCCATGCCCCCTACCCCAAATAAGCTGTTCACAGTTCTGTCCCATGCCCCACCCCAGCTGGGCAGCACCTGTTGGCACCCCTTTGCTTTAGTGCCCAGGGCAGTCACCCCATTTGCCCCCCACCCCTTGCTATGGCACTGACCTCATCTCGAGCATTGTTTGTAGTTTTGGGCTCAACATTTTAAAAAGGACATGGAGAAGAGATGGATGATAAAGGTCAAAGGAAATAGGCATGTTTAGCTTGTGGAAAAGATAAATAAGAGGGGACATTATAGCAATCTTCAAATACCTGAAGGGCTGCCATAAAGCAGAGGAAGTCTACCTATTTTATCTTGCCATAAGGATCAGGATCCAGACCAATGTCTTGAAGTTTCAGCAAAGTAGATTTAGACTCAGACGTCTTCTCTGTAGGAATAGTAAGGCCATGGAATAGACTGCCTAGGGAAGTTGTGGGACTCTCCATCATTGGAGGTGGGCTGAAGCATTGGTCTGGGATGATCTAGGGCTAGCTATTAGGGCTGTGCAAAATCTTGCAAGCTGTTTCATTTCAACACTGTTTCAACTCGTTTCGAGCTCAGAACAGTGAAACTAAAATGAAACAAAGGGCTTTGGAACAGCCTTGAAACAAAACAAGGGCAGTCGAAAAGTTTCAAAACATTTCGAGTTTTGAAGCTGAAGCTGGACTTCCCTGCAGGGAAACAAAGTAAGGAGAAGGAGGAGGCGGAGGGGAGAAGGACACAGTGAGGGCATGCCTTAACACACATACTGGAGAAGATGCCCCTGCAGGAGAGGAAAGAAAGGCTCTGTCACATTTTGGCTACCTGAGATGCTGCTGGTGCTACTGTGCTGCTCCACACTAAGTTATTATTTTACCTGATTTTATTTAAAGTGGTGGACCAGACTGAGGCTGTAGGGGTGGAGGAGACCTCATTGGAGCATAGTACCATGTCATGTAGAGGCCTTGGCACCAGTGAGGGCACACCTTAACACATGCACACTGTCACATGTCACGAGTTTTACTTGCCAGCAGCCTGAGGTGCAGTTTCCCGGAAACCCCTATACCTATCTCTTTGAAAGCTGGCAGGATTCACGGCCTCAGCAGGGGCTACCATGCCTGCAGCTTTCACCCTGATATGCCTTAACACACACACGTGACACAGGTTTTGCTCGTCAGCAGCTTGAGGTCAAGGGTGGGGATTTTGACTGGGCTGTGCCAACGCTTCTGCAGGGACTAAAACCCAGAGGTTCCTGGCTAGGGGGTCTTGCCCCCACCATTCAGGGTCAGAATAATCAGTTTATTTGGGATCAGGAAGGAATTTTGCCCCATGGCATGGCCCTCTTCCATGGATCTCTCAAGCATACAGCCCTTACAGCAGCAGGACACTGGTTGCCATTGTCCTCCTGCTCTACCAATGGCAGGTTGGAGTGCCCTGTCTTTTGGCTGTGTAACAGGGCTGACTGTAGTTTTAGTAATAGGTTAGACAAGGTGTAACAGGGAGCCAGGGGCTCCTGTTACTTTAAGGGAGAGACTGCAGCAGAAGGAGCCCCTGGGCAGTTGAACAGGAATCAGCTGCAGGAGGGAAGGCAGCAAGGGAACAACTACAGCCTAGGCAGTAAGCTGCTCATCAAGGTGAGGGGACACAACTGAAGCTGGTCAAAAGAATACCTGGCCAGGAGGGGGATAAGCCTGGGGATATGAACCTGCATCTCTGAGAGAGAGGGGCAGTGCAGTCTGCAACTCTGCAGAGAGAGGAGCTCCTGCCAGCTCAAACTGGTGGGAAGTGGGAGCTGCAGACCATAGCAGGTGTTCCCAAGGAAGAGAGAGCCAGAGAGTGGGAATGTGGCCGGGCAGTGGTATGATGACCCGGGGGGGGCTTTGAATTAAAGCAGTTGCTTAAATTTTTGTTCTAGTTTATACTGAAGGACCGAGTATAGCTATAGGGGGTAGAAGAGAGGCAACAGAGGTACCCAAGGGGCATGCTAAGTTTTGATGCTTGCCATGGGCAGGGACACAAGGCACATGCAGGCTGAGGCCAAGAGGGCCAGGGCCTAAGCTCAGCCAGGGAGACAAATGCATCTTGAGGCTGAGGGGGCCAGAGCCTGGGCCCAGAGGAGGCAACAGGGGAGCCAGGGGCTGACAAGAAGCTGAGACTGGAAAGGCTAGGTCAGAGTTAATATACCTAGGCCACCAAGTAAAAGCTAAAGTAACCTCTAGGCTAAAGTTGAAGTCTACATGGGAAGGCAAATGGTGACTGTGTGACATCTGTGAGGCATGGGTATGGCTATGGGAGTGGCAGAAGGCCATGACTTAGAATTGTAAGGCTGAAATAAGGGTCATTTGAGCCTCAGGTGGTAACCACTAACTTGCAGCACCAGCCAGGCACCAATAGGTCTGCTACAGTGTGTAAGAGACTCATGGAGAACTGTGTAGCTTTATCTAGTGGGCAGAGGCCTCAGTGGTCACGCAAGATAAGTCAGGTTGGGCAAAGCACCAGTGAGGGCACCCTGGGACTGAAGGGCAGCCTCCCAATTAATAGCAAGGAAACATCAAGGTGAGGCAGGCGAGATAAGACAGGGGAGGTTATATAGAAGTCCAGGAGTGCAGGCAGGATAAGAGGACACCATGGCTGCCCCAGGGCCCATCCCGCTACACAAGGATTTATATAAAATGGTTGGCATAAGGAGGATCCTGCCTTAGGCAGGGGGTTGGACTAGATGACCTTCAGAAGTCCCTTCCAACTCCACTTTTCTATGATTCCAGGATTCTAATTAGAGCACAGGTTGTATGTAGTTAGGTTTATAATTAAGCAATAGTATACTAGAGATTATTTTAAGCACTCCTGGCAGTTCATTAATTAATTGCTTGATAAAAACTTAATGTTAATTATTTTACCACTGATAAAACAGTTACTGATTTTTCTAGCAACAAGGAACAATTTGAACAGATCATTGCTATTGAGTGCACAAAACACAGACCGATATCCTTGGTTAAAATAGAGTACCTCATCAATTTCTGCAACAGAAAATTAGTATCTTTTAAGTATAATTACCCTCATTTAAAGCTATTGTGTTCCACATAGTATTATATATGAATTAGTGGTATGACAACTGGTCACCTGGGAAATACAATGAAAACCTGCTGGACTAAATTCATCCTTCCTCAAAATCCTAGAATCAGAGAAGGTAGTGATTTAAAAGCCCCTCTATGCCATTAGTCCCTCACCCTATCAATATCAAATTACTATTTACAGCACAGACTTCAATAAGGTGAATTTAGCCCATTGTGTATGTATGACTCTTGATACTGTCTAGACCATCTTTAAGAATCTATTGACATCTAGTCATTACTGTCTAGACCCTCTTTAAGAAACTATTAACATCTCTCTTCTGGTCTTGCTAGAAGGTATATTTAGCCAAGCTGTCCACGCAACTAAAAATTAAGCTGGACTGTTTGAGATCGCTCTCTCTCTCTCTCTCCCCCAATGGTAACAGAAGCCACTCCCTTCTGACTTCCAAGAAGAGGAATACTACATCTTGCTGCTTTCCTTGATATACAAGATTGAAATAAACAGTGACAGTACAATTTCTATTGTAATTATTTTGATAGGAGTAATAAATACATGTCAGCCATCTCTTAAAATGAGATTGATACTCAATTTTGAACAATAATTTCATTTGAGTTAATGATCCTTGTAGTTTTTTTAGTAGCACCCTTTTCCACCACATTAAACTTTTTGAACCACTTAATGTGATTAAAAAAAACTGAGAATGGGTCTAGAATCTTTTGTCATTGAGTGATTCTGTGGGCAACTCTGAAGCTAAACTTCTGGCAAAGATTTCTAGTTTTTAAAAATTACAATCTATTAAATTCTGAATGTAGCAAACTGGAGGCAACAATTAATGCTTTTCAGTTCCATGCTTGCCAATAAATATAACTTCTAGTATGAAGCAGCTGGAATTCAGGACCTGAGACAAGGACAAAATGAGACAAGCTTTCATTTTTTCTGAAAGCTGAACAGTCTTCAAGAAATGTAGGGGAAGCAAAGAAACAATCTCTCCTTCTCTCCTGCCAGCCTTGCTAATGAAAGTCACAGTTTGTCCAACACAAAATTACAAGTCGAATGTCTTTGTCACAATACACAGCTGCAGAGTTTTCAGATGAGCAATACAATGAACATGTGCTGTGTATTATCTTTGGATTATGAAAACTAAAAAAAAATCTTTGTTCTTTGCCCTAGGGAGCCCCCATGTTGTTTCACCAAGCCAAATATTTCTTATTGACTCCATTTAAATCAACCCCTTTGCATTTGACCATGACAGCTTAAATCAGATACACCAAGATACAGCAAGGAACGCTAATCCTCCCGTTAAGAACTTCTTTCAAGCAATCCCTTCTCATCCCTATTAAGGTAGACTTGGGTAACTTCTTTCCACCAAGGCAACTGAAGTAACTTCTGTATCTTACTTACAGGCAAAACACAATTAGTTCTCCCTCCTACCAGGATTCCCCCACCCAAACCTACTGCACCATATTTCATTAGGCTGATTCAACCCTATCATTATGCCATTGAATATGGATTAACAGTTGCATCTGCAGTAGATTTAGGATCGTAGGAAAGTAGGGCTGGAAGGGACCTCACTAGGTCATCTAGTCCAGCTTGCTGGTCATGGAAGGATCTTCCCTAACTAAACTATCCCTGCTAAGTGTCTGTCTAACCTGCTGTTGAAAACTTAAGGATGGAGATTCCACAGTTTCTCTAGGTAGTCTGTTCTAAAACTTGCCGACCACCCAAGCTTGTCAATGTACACCATGCATGGGAAGTATGGGAAGGCAGTCTACCTGGGGGAACTAGAAGAACATAGAATTTCTCTAGGATATATGGAGGAGTGATGATTGTTACACCTTTATTTTTAAAAAGCCAGCCTGTTAACTCATCTCCAAATCCCACTGTAAATATCAGCACCAGCATCATCCCAAAGCCACTGCAGCCACAGTTATAGCCACACCCCACCCCTTACAGCAGTGATGCTCAACTAGGGTGCTGGGGCACCCTGTGGTGCCACCACATCCTTTGAAGGATGCCTCAAGGTATGAGCAGATAAGTACATAAGCTAAGCAGATAAACTAGACTCAGGCTTGTCCCTGCCTGGAAAATCCTCCATACCTACTGCCTCCATACCTCCATACCTACTGCCCAGCCCCTGTATAAGGAGATAAGCACTGTAATATATAAATTAGGTTTTTTAATTGGGTGCCACTCTATTCACAAAAGTTATGGAGGGGTGCCTCAAGTCTAAAATGGTTGAGAAGCACTGCCTTTGAATATCCACTTCGACTGAGAGGAGCCCCCTGCTCAGTCCTTATCTTGTATCAAGCCTTTGACTCCTAGATACAAGCACAGAGTTGCCAGCTCACCCTAAAAAAAATTGAAGGAAGTTTGTCCTTTTAGGCCCAGGTCAGGAATACAAGGCTGAGACACTTTCTGAGGAGGAGGAGGAAGAGGAGGAGGAGGAGGAGGACACTGACTCCCTACCAGCCAGTTGGCTTGCTGAGTTATCTTGCCACTTCATAAATGAAGGCAAGCTCCAGGAAAGGCGCCAGACATTAGATGATGCACATAGCAAGTAGATGAGACAGCCTAAGAGTGCCACTTGTTCACAAGACCTATCTTGCAGGAATCCTGCTACTCCCTCCCGGATCCTCAAGTTAGATGGAAGTAGAAGGCCCCTTCTCCTTTGTGGTGCTAACCCCTCCCACCCCACATTCTCTCACAAGCAGATAAAATCTGGTCCTTCACATGCAACCTAGAGAGATTTGCATTTGCTTTAACATAGTTGTCCAGGGAGCAACAGGCAATTGCAATAAAACACTAAAATAAAATTAAATAACTTCCAATGAAATCCCTCTTGTGTGCACCTTGGCTCATTCGTTGCTCAGGGAAGCAGCTCTGGTCTCGGAGTAACTGCATCTTGTTGTAGGGGAGGGAGGGAAGTGAGGGGCATAGAAAGCACTGTGTCTGACATGAAACATATTCTTAAGTACCTCATAAATATTTCATTATGAATAAATATTGCCAGTCTGGCATATGATATCTGACAGATCCAATATATCACTCTTACTTCCTAAGGACTCACAGTTTATGCCTGGAAATTCCAATTTTATGGCCCCCTCTCCTATTCCCTCTAAATAACCACTGCATATCCATTTGGCTTCAACTGTTTCATCCATATGATTATCATACATTGTATTTGTAGTGGTTATTTGGAACATTGTTAGGCTAAGCTTTACACCAGGGCTTTCTGCCGCAAGC
Organism: Crocodylus porosus; assembly: GCF_001723895.1. Classification (NCBI taxonomy): domain Eukaryota; kingdom Metazoa; phylum Chordata; order Crocodylia; family Crocodylidae; genus Crocodylus; species Crocodylus porosus. Next base: position 10,127,984 of record NW_017728921.1, read on the forward strand.
TGCCAGGCATACTAGCGCAATATAATACTGTACTATCAACTGTGAAAGACTGTTTCCCAGAGGCTGGGTACTAAGCTATGTAGAAGGTGGTTGATCGGATCACAAGTAAGGTTCATTGTTGCCCTTTAAAAAATGGTGAACTAGTGAGACTCTATGGCTTGGGACAAAAATTACACATACGCCAGTTTAAGTGATGAGAAACTTGTTTGCACCTGTAACAGAAGTTCAGTGCACATAAACCACTTTCAAAATGACCAAAACTGGTTTAAGATTGTAGCAGTGTGGGGTCTTAGGGGTGGCCGTGAACTCCCCTAGCACCCCCTACCGTGCTAAGGTGTTATTGAAAGCACCCTCACAATCTCGCCCGCCACGTCTTTGATATTAATAATGTTTAAGGGAGGCTGTCCTTAATCCTGTCTGACACGATGCTCTGATGGGTCTCAGTCTTAGTGCTATCTTGGGTGACTCGGTGCACCCCAGCCTTATGGGCTATGTGTGGCTCCAACCACCCCTGTACCACGCCCCAAGCCTCACAGATGTACCGGACGTTGTCTGGTCATTTTCCCTCTCGGCGCCTCACTGGAGCCCTCTCTGGCTTGTCTCACCTTTTTGGGGTTTCTTACCACCGCCTGCACTGGGGCTGGGGTCCATGCACCAGGGTCCCCACGCTACCATGGAGCCCCTATGAGGCCTCCTCCAACCCCTAATAGCCTCACCCGGTCCTCCTGTATAACGACAACAACAAAACAATAACATAAGCCCCTGGGCTATCACATAAAATCTAAGCCACCTGGCTAACCATCATTCAAATTCCTACCAGGGAATTCTCCACCCAGTATCCATGAACAGAAGCCGCTCATGCCATCAGGCTTCTCTGCTCTGCTTGCTCCCGCAGAGCTCCTTCTCCCTTGGCTGCTGGTTGAGAGAGAGCCCTCACCCTCCTGTCTGGGTCTTATAGTGGTCAGCCCTGCCCCTTCCGGTCAGCTGACTCACCAGGTGTGGGCCCTTAGTTCCTCTTGGTTGCCCCTAGCAACCAGCACCTGAGCACATGCTGCTGCCTTCCAGGTAGCAGGCACCTTAGTGCCCTGCTACAAAGATAAACGTGGTTGGATGTAGTATCATACTTAACTGAGTTAGGTTAAACCAATTTATGGAACTTTTGTCCCAGATCCCTTCCCGATTCAAGTTTACTCACAGTCCTCCAGCATCCCAGAATGCTTTGCAGCCCTGGGCTATGCTGTCTGCTCCAGCAGAGCAGAAACTGCCTTGCCTTTCTGCTCCTTAGCCTGCTTCCTGGTGTGTTCATCAGCCCAGAGGGACAGGGGGCCGGGGTACAGACCCCAGCCTCCCTAGCCAGGGTCTACAGAGCACATGCGGGGAGGGAAAGCCCCTCTGGTGGTGACTTTTCAGACCTTGGCAGCCCTCCCCACTCCCCCTTCCCAGCTGCTGATTGCTGTGGCTGCCTCAGGAGGAAGGAAGAAGGAGATCACCTAGCCAAAGTACTTGCCCATGTAGCCCAGCATGGGGACACCAGGGAGTTCCTGCTTTGGGGGGCTTCTCCCCACCCCAGCCCAGGGTGTCAAGGGGAATTCTTCCTCTCCCAAGCCCTAAGGCTACTTTTCTGAGCTGTCCTGAGCCTCAGGGATAGCCCGGGGCAGCCTTAGGGAGCAGAGGGAGATTCTCCTGCTCCTCTTGAGCTAGTTTTGCCTTAGCTCCTATGAGCCTGAGGCAAAACTAATACAAGGGAGCAGATAAATGTCCTCTACTCCTTGAGCTATCCTTGAAACTTGTAGAAGCTAAGTCAACAGGTTGGGGAGGGAAAGAATTCCCCTCAGCTCCCTGGGAGCACCTGAGGCTGGGGACCCTGGGGTGGGGTACAGGGTAGTCCCCCAAGGTGGGGGCTCACTGGTGCCCCCATGCTGGGTTGCTTGGGCAGGCACCTGGCTGGGACGACTTCTTCTCCCTCACTTCTGTGGCAGCAGCTGAATCAATCAGCAGCTGGGAAGGGGGGTGGGGGAATTCCCCAGGGCAGGAGAACCCAAACTGGGAGAAACCTCCTGGGGGGGAGACTCTCCCAAGGTGGGCCAGCACCCTGACTGGAGGCTCCTTAACCCCCTGTGGGGGGACAGCACGGGGTTGGGGACACTTGGCTGGGCTGGGGCCAGCAGGCTGGAAGATTTGCCCTGCCTACTGGCCTGGGTCAGTGTAGGTGTCCCCCTGCCATTCCCAAGTGAAAGCTGAATGTGAGTTCAGTTGGTTATCGGTTCAACCTACACAGCTTAGAGGAAGCTGCCTAGATTGAATTGATTCAGCCTCAGGCTTTCTGACTGTTTGTCCTTAGCCCACAAGGCAATGTTCCCCTTAACAAACTAGGCAATTTAGGAAAGTGTTCCTTGCAGTATTACTTTAAGGTATCTTGTACAACTAAAAGCAAACATACATTCATAGGAGAAGATAGAATTTGAGGATCCAGTGGGTATTCCACTATTCATAAGGAAACCTGGCCTTTTACATTGTTTTTCTTTATGAAACATGTAGTCATTATAGTGATTCTTCCTCTGCCTTTTATTCTTTCCTCTGCCTTCAAGAAGAATGTGGAGAAGCTCAGAAGAGTCCAGAGGAGGGCCACATGCATAATTAAAGGCCTGGAGACCAAGACGTATAAAGAGAAGCTGAAAGACTTGAGATTGTTCAGCCTGGAGAAAAGAAGACTCAAGGTGGAATTGGTTGCAGCCTATAAGTATCTGATATAGGCTACCCTGAGTGGAGTGGGTGTACATCAGGACTTGGGGGAGCATCTATTCACTAAGGCCCCCCAGCAGAGGACAAGAAATAATCAGCACAAGCTGACTGAAGATCGCTTCAGGCTAGACATAAGGAAAAACTTCTTTACAAGCCGAATGCTGAGAGTTTGGAACAGGCTCTCCCCAGAAGTGGTGCAGCCACCCACCCTGGTGATCTTCAAAAAACGTCTTGACACCCATCTTGCTGGGGTCACTTAAAACCAGAAGTCTTTCCTGCCCACATGCAGGGGGCTGGACTTGATCTGTAAGGTCCCTTCCAGTCCCTAACAACTATGAAACTGCTGATCCAGTAATCTGGACATCTCCTAGGAAATTTGAAATTCTAGAATTATTAAAAAAACCCAACCCAGATTTTTCAAACAAGCTGCAGCATCCGCGTCATGGAGACTAATTCAGCACAAAGCTTTTCTGAAAGCACGCCATGTCTGTGCACTGGAAATTAAAAAAAAACAAAAAATACTACTCAGGTATATGGAAGTTTGCACATGCATATCCAGGACCTACAGTAGTAGACCAAAGGCAATCTCTTGCTAATGGGTTTTCCCAGAATGTGCATTTTTGGAAATATTTAAGTTGTAAAACCAAATGAGCTCACCTTGCTCCCTGGTGTTTATGCTACCCTGCATAAGAGCAGGGCATATACCACACACTCCAGAGAGAGATCAGCCTAGGAGGTCAGCCACAGGAGCTCTCAGAGCCCTAATACCAGCTAATGCTTTTAAGTCCTGAAAGCTGACCTGGGGAGGGGGAGGGCATGGTCAGGCCCTGGCAGGCTACTGGGTATGACTGGGGAGATGTTTGATTTGGGAAGGGAGAAGCAGTCCTTGCCAGGTTTGTCCCCGAGATGGAAGGGGCATGGCCTCCTGTTTCCCCGGTCTCTCACCAGCATGGGGACCCCAGCCGCGGTCTGCCTGACTCCCCTCCACTTGCTGCTCACCTAGTGAAAGGGGAACAGGGAGGAGGATTAAACTCCCCTATCTCCCCCTGGCATGAGAACCCTGGCAGGGGTCCTTGTACCAGTGGGAGAGAGGGGAGACAGGAGAGTTTAATCCCTCTCCCTGCTCCCCCTTCTCCTGAGCCACTGCCTGGGCTGGCTCTGGCCATGCCCCCCACTGCACAAGCAACCAGCAGAGGAGAAAGTTGGGCAGACCCTGGCTGGGGTCCCCATGCCAGTGGGAGAAGGGAGGGAGGAGCTTTAATCTCCCTCCCTTCCTCCCCCTTCACCTGAGGCTGCTGCTACCCAGGTGGGCTCTGGCCATGCTCCCCACCACTAGAGCAGCAAGCAAGGGGAAAGCTGGGCAGACCTGGGCTGGGGTCCCATGCAGGTGGGAAAGAGGATGCAAGGAGATAATCCCCCCCCACCCCCTTTGAGCCTGTTGGCTCACACCCTGCCACTCCCTCTACTTCAGCAGGGAAAAGTCTGGCGGGGGCTGCTGTGCTCCCACCAGGCAGACCAGGCTGTGCCAACTAGGTTTCCCACCCCAATCCCATTGTCAGCCAACCCTCACTGCTCAGGCTAGGGAGCAGCAAGGCAGGACCAACCATGCTCTACTTCAGCAGACAGCCCAGTCCAGGACTGCAAAACATGCTGGAATTATGGGGGACTCTGACTGAACTTGAACCAGGAAGGGGTCTGTGACAGAAGTTCTATACATCAGTTTGATCTAAATCAGTTATATCTGATACCACATTCAACCAGGTTTATCTTAAAGTAGTTTCAGCCCTTTTGAAACCAGTTTATGTGCATTAAACATCTGCTCTGTTACAGGTTTAAACCAGTTTCTGGTTACTTAAGCTGGTTTATGTGCAACTTCTGTCCCTAGCCTGCGGGATGAGACTTGCTTCCTTCCCCTTAACATACAACATGGACATTGAAAGCTTCATTATAATCCATGCTGTGATTTTCTAACTACATCAAAGAGCCACTTTAGTTTACAGCATGTGTAGTGAACACACAACACAGTGATAATGAGGTCAGTCACAGAGCAGTATCCTGTCAAAGTAAACCATTGCATGGTAAGACTGAAGCTGGGATAAAAGGGTTATATGTATAGCCTCTCTGGGTTCTCTAAGACCAGGTCTAGGTGTTACACTTTTCTCAGTATAAGCAATCACGAACTATACCTGTAACAGAACAGAAGTTCAGCACACATAGACTGGTTTAAAAACAGCATAACTTGAGATTTGCAGCTCCCCTCCCCACCGCGCTGCACCACCAAAGGGCATATGTGTATTCTGTTTGTCCACTATGGTTTCATAGATGTTAGGGTTGGAAGGGACCTCAATAGATCATTGAGTCCGACCCCCTGCACAGACAGGAAAGAGTGTTGGGCTCAAATGATCCCAGCCAGATGCCCATCCAACCTCCTCTTGCAGACCACTAGGGTAGGGGAGAACACCACCTCCCTTGGGAGCCCATTCCAGATTTTGGTCATCTTAACTGTGAAGAAGTTCCTCTTAATGTTCAGTCTAAATTTCTCCGCTAGCTTATGGCCATTATTTCTTGTGACCCCCAGGGGCGCCTTGGTGAGTACAGCCTCACCAAGTCCTTTCTGCACCCCCATGATGAATTTATAGGCAGCCACAAGGTCACCTCTCAGCCTTCTCTTGCGGAGGCTGAAGAGGTCCAGGTGCCCTAGTCTCTCCTTGTAGGGCTTGGCCTGCAAGCCCTTAACCATACGAGTGGCCCTTCTCTGGACCCTCTCCAGGTTATCCACATTCCTCTTGAAGTGTGGCGCCCAAAACTGCACGCAGTACTC
>NW_017728921.1:10133771-10138557 GCF_001723895.1 Crocodylus porosus
GGTGCAGCACTTTGCATTTCTCCTTGTTAAATTGCATTCTATTGTTTTCTGCCCATTTGTCCAACCTGTCCAGGTCTGCCTGTAGTTGTTCCCTGCCCTCCGGTGTGTCCACTTCTCCCCAGAGTTTTGTATCATCCACAAACTTGGACAGAATACACTTCACTGCCTCGTCCAAGTCACTGATGAAGACATTGAAGAGTATCGGTCCAAGGACCGAGCCCTGTGGGACCCCACTGCCCACTCCCTTCCAGGTCGATACCGACCCATCCACTACCACTCTCTGGGTACGACCCTGTAGCCAGTTTGCCACCCACCAGACTGTGTAATCATCCAAATCACAGCCTCATAACTTGTTTACCAGTATGGAGTAGGATATCATATTACAGGCCTTCCTGAAGTCTAAGTAAATGATATCAACCCCAATCCTGTGTCGAGGTGTTTTGTAACCTGGTCATAAAAAGAGACTAGATTAGTCAGGCATGATCTACCTGCTACGAACCCGTGCTGGTTTCCCCTCAGCATAATTTTTCCTGCTGGGCTCTCACATATATTGAGCCTTAATAATCTTTTCAAACACTTTGCCAAGGATGGAGGTGAGACTGACTGGCCTATAGTTGCCTGGATCCTCCTTTCTCCCCTTCTTGAAAATAGGGACCACATTGGCCTTTTTCCAGTCCTCTGGAACCTGTCCCATGCACCATGAGTGCTCAGATATTCTTGCCAGTGGCTGTGCAATGATATCAGCCAGTGCCTTCAGTACCCTCAGATTGAGCTTATCCGGGCCTGCCAACTTAAACACATCCAGTCCTTCCAAGTGACTCTGCAACATCTCAGGGTCAGCGCTTGGTAGTCTAGCACCCAGCTGTTGCCTCTCTGCAATGTGAGACTTGTCTTGCCCCTCGTTTAGGAAGACTGAGGCAAAGAGCTCATGGAGGAGTTCAGCCTTGTCCTCCCTGTCTGTCACCAATTGCTTTTGCCCATTCAGTAGTGGTCCTATTCCACCCTGGGCCTTCTTTTTACTCCTTCATGGTGTTTCTCTTTCTGATGCAGATGCCTTTTGCATCACCACCCCACTTAACACATTACTGCCTCATTTGCAACCTGCTGGAAGAGCCAGCAGGTAAGATTCAGTCACCCCCAACCAAGATCAAGTCCCAGCTGGCAACCAACAAATGAATTGCTACCTCTCCTATTAGTAGCCATATGTATCATATTGTAACAGGGGGCCTGCTCGGGGCCGCTTTCCCTGCGCCCGCCCACCTGTTCCTGGACTAACCTTCTCATCTGCCACGCCTTGTTGTTAATGAATTCGTTAATTAATGGGATGCTGCCCATTTTCTGCCCCAATGCCAGGGGGCACTATTTGTGGCTCCATTCCTCTCCTACACTGTAGCCCAAGCCTCACAGATGGCATCTAGGTGTTATCATTATCACTGACCCCCACACTGGGCCCCAGAATCCTGTTTGAACCCCACCTGGATTCCTTTCCTCAGGCTGTCTCATCCTCCTTCATTCTGGGCAACATAGCTCCCTGAACTGCCTCCCCTTCCAGGTGTGGTCGCCCCCGGGACCTTTGGCTCCTCTAGCCCTGGCCTACCTCCAGGCCAGTCAGAACCCAAGGCGTGCAGCTCTTGGGCATTCCTCATGGTGGGCCCCCGGCCCTTCAACTCTTCTGGTCGTGGCCCCAGCATGGACCAGTCAGAGGAAGTCTGGATAGGCAGTCTTTGGCCTTTCTCTCTTTCTGGGGATCCACCCTCCAGGCCCTCCAACAAGGGGTAACACACACGGTTGTGGGGACTAGGGGTTAAGGCACCCTGACCCACCATTCACCAGGGTGGTAACTGGCCTGGCATTTCCTGGGGGCTCCTGCACCACTAAGAGCCCCACCAGGCCACCCACTCCCAACAGGGTGCAGTTTTAGCTCACACCCAGGACCAGGAGCCTCCTTATCATCCCCTACAGCTCCTCCCTTGCCTCCAGATAATACTAGCAGCCCTCCGGCCAGGCGAGGTTGTTGCCTGGCCTCCAGCAGCAGAACTGTTCTGTTTATATGGGCAGCCCCAGATCCAAAATGGCCACCCTCATCAGCCACCTGGCAGCTGCCAGCTCCAGGCCCTTAAAGTGGCAGGCACAACCAGTGCCCTGTGACATATGTGTATAAAAAGATTTCTAAGAGGATTTTTTTGGGAAGAAAGGTGTCCGTTGCCACTCACAATAAAAGATATGTATTTGTAGGTAAGTCATGAATTCTCTGACGTGTAAGTTTCATGAAGAAAAATTGATTAGGAGTTAAAAATCTCAAAGGAAGCCAGTGAAGGGCCAACCTCTGCCCCTAGATTGTACAAATCCCTGCAGCAGAGCAACAAGATCTTGGATGCAGGCTAAACTTGGTTGGAAAGAAATCCAGTATGAACTGCATTTTCTTCCTTCCTGAACCCAGGTGTTAAATAATAAAGGCAAAAAACAGTCCAGGAAGTTACTGGATGGCAGTAGTTTCAGCCCAATTAGAGGGACCATTAACTATAGCCAAAGACAGATATTATCTACCTCAGGCTATATCTAAAAATCAGTGGGAATTGGGACAAAAGCTTCTATAATTATATGAAAAGTGCATCATTAATGCAATGTTAAAACTCAGGAATTAGTTTTTTTTCTAAGAAATAATGCCTTTAATGTGAAAATAAATTGCCCTGTCCTTCTTTTTGTTTTTCTATCAAATGCTTCTGGTAATAGTTGAACCAGTTAAATGCATCTCTTTGTTAGTTGCAAATGTGGCCAGACAGTTAACTTCCTTTTTATCTGACATTTTAATAGAGCAGAGTTTGCTTAAAAGATGAATACCTCAAACAAAAATTAAATCGGAAGACTTTACTGGAGGTCATTCTCTGTGTGGCTTGTTTGGATGACTTTTTCAAAGGAATGTATGTTCAATCAATGAAACAGGTTTTAAAGAAGTGAAAATCCTATATATTACATGAAATATGATAATCAGAGTCCTTGTATGGAGAACATTTAATTTGTCAATGGTACACAATGGAACTGATGAATTGCACTGTGCCTCTTGTTGCATTGTGTACCTGGCTTTGTAACGATCATCAGTAGAGAAAGGTAATAGAATAATATGTTCCTCTTCAATGGTTTCTTATACATTGAAGGATTCTGGGTGTTACAATACATTTCTTATTGTAAAGCATTTTCAAGGTAAAAAATGGTGCATGCTATAAACACTAAGGGCTAGTCATCTATACATGGCAACATTGATCACAAGAGCACTACTTTACTGGTTGACAAGATTACAGATGGAAAAGGAACAGGTTGACCTCAAGCATGTGGAAGAATGCAGTCATCCAGAGACATTCAGAGAAATCTGTCAGGATAACCTAGCTCTCCAGAATGAGCAGAATGCAAAGACAGGTGGCAATGGAAACTTCATGCACCAGGCATCAGGCACCATGCCTGCAGGAGTCTTTTCATTTGCAAAGAAGATCAGGACCTAACAACTCTCCTTGAAAATGTGACCACTTCATTTTAGTGCCCTAAATGCAAGCTGCGCTCGCATAAAAATCTGGCTGCGTAGAGCACAAATCAACTTTGTAGTGCAAAAAAGATCAGATAAACATGGTTTTCTTGTGCAGCCATTTCAAGAAACGGATTGCAGTGATTCTCATTCACCCATCACAGGCTTGTCAAACGTACAGCCCATGGGGCTTCTCTTGGGCTGGACAACTCACCTCCAGGCCTACAGAGCTACCCCGGCACAGACAGCATTCAAGGGGTTACACCACCTGCCCCTTCACCCACCACAGCATTTCTGGTTTTATAATTGCTGCTCAGCATTTAAATCAGTGGTGGGGTGCCAACATTAACCCTTGCATGCTGGCTGTGCTGATACAGTGGCTGTGGCATGCACAGTGATGAGGACTGAGCAGAAATGGCATGAACTCTTTGGCTTCTGGCAGCCAGCAGCCGTGGCAAAAAAGTCCTGTGAGCCAGATCTGGAAGTGGGTCAATTGTCCAGCTCACAAAAAAAGCCTCTCAGTCCAGATCCAGTCCATGAAAACTCCCACGGTCTGGATCAGGCCCAAATGTGTCTGATGTGCCGGACCTATCAGTATCATTCAGCAGGTGAGCAACTGCCACTGGTAAAAAGTGATGCTATAAAGCAGTGAGGGGGCCATCTTTTTGGCAGGCATGCCACAAATTAGTCCTGCATCCTCCTCAAGCACCCCTCTGATCCCCCTCCCTTCCAAATCTGCTGCTCTTTCTGCTCCTAGTCCTAAACTCCCTGCCTGATCTGCTGCTCTTCTTTCTTCTCGCTTCCCTGTGCTCCCTGCCCATCTTTCTGCTCTGCTTTCTGTTCCTGCATTATCTGCCACTGTGCTGTTTGTCCCCTCCCCAATCTGCTGCATGCCATAGAGGTGCTGCATCTGCCACTCATGCCGTAGGTTAGCCCTGCCCTAGAGCATAAGGCAACCAAATACTACCATGTACACACTTTTAACAAATGCATCCTATAAGGATCTGGGTTTAAATGAAAGATGTCAGCCCTAAGGTAGATGAGGTGCAGGTACTTAATACCCTCAGTAGGTATAACTCATACCATATAATATTCTTCAGCCAGCACTGAAGGATTTACATTATGTATTTGATGGAAATTGGAAGGTAAAACCAGATATTTGTATATATTTCATTCTTTCTTCTTCACCCTGTAGTTCTTAATTTTGGGGGAGGCCAAAAATGCCTTCACAAGCAATTTTCCCCTTAGGACACTACGTAGACCAAAGAG
>NW_017728921.1:10138657-10158770 GCF_001723895.1 Crocodylus porosus
GGGGAACAGAGTTAAACTATTGGTTTCCTTCAGAAACACAGCAATGAAAGCCAGCCTAACAGCAATATACAGAGATTTAAAGTTGAATGAACACACACTTTAGTATTGATTTTAATTTGCATTTTAAATCAAGTTGGTTCTCTGGAAAGATAGCGAAAAGCCCACTCCTATTTCTAAATGTAATTCTCATTAATTACCTGAATGGGATACTAAATATTTTTACCCATATACTAAATAATTTTAATCAGGATGCTTCTGTTTGAATCATCCTTGCCCATACCAGAACTAATGACAACATCTCGCTCCTATAGCAGAACCTTATCATGAATGAAGTAAAATGCATTGATTGTACTTTGAAATGCTTGGCATCAACACGAGATATAGTCTAGCAAGGTCACTGAGTTCTGCAGAATATTGGGCCACCACATAAAACCCAGGAAAGTTGCTTTTATATAGTTTCTCAACCTAAAAAGGTTGAGAATCACAGTGGTTGTCAGCCTTTTTAGGACTCAAGGCACCCACTTGAGACACAAGGTACCCCTCGGAAAATGCCGGCTCTTAGTTTTCACCGACTTTTGGACTACAGAAAACTAAAAAAAACAATTATTCTGTTGCAAAGGTCAGAATTTTTTTTCACTATGGATTCCTATTCTTTTTCACAGAGTAGTAAGGCTGGAAGGGACCTCAAGAGATCATTTAGTCCAACCAGGGATTGAACCTGAAACCTTGGTTGAGAAGCACTGGTTTAGAAGATGGGCATAAAGACACCCAGGCACTGTAATTACAGGGCTATAGGAAGAGAAGAACACACTTAGGAACACAGTTTTTTTCCTTTCTCCAACAGTGACAGAAGAGTGGTACAGAAGTAGATGCAGGAAAACCCAAGATGAAAACAGCTCATAGATAAAACGTCTTCCAAATCCCAGGCAGACAGTTGTTTTAGGCCACAGGGCCTAATGCAATAAATCTGTGTAACCTTAAGCAAGAACAGCAACTGACTGAAGTTAATTAAATCACTCATATCCTTACAGTTATGCACACTCTTCAGTGCTGAATTAGCAGGAACTTAAGCATGTGTGTAAAGCTGAGGCCTCTGTTCCTCATATATTTTTATCTTATTTCTATGTGAGGATGTTTCCATCATACATTTAAGTATTCAGCTCTCCTGTCCGCCTCTAAAATCTTTTCAATTGCCTTGATGCTTCACTAACCCAGCGAACCTTTCTTTTTAACCTTTCAATTTTGCTATCTGCTAGGTGTTTCTGGTCTCTCTCCTCCTACTTCACAGCCTCGGGGACTCTAGCTCTTCTCTAAATCAGTGGTTTTCAACCTTTTTTTCATTTGTGGATCCCTAAAAAATTCTGAATGGTGTGGACCCCTTTGAATTGTAAGTGTGGGTATTCATATACTTTTGATTGATCATAGTCATCTTTTGTGGACCCCTTAAACATAGTCTGTGGACATCCAGAGGTCCATGGACCACAGACTGAAAACCATCATTCTAAATCATAGATTTCCCCATGTCTTCAGTGGCAGCTAGGGTTTCAGCTTTAGCTGAAGCATGAAAGGGAGGGTGAGTGTGCTCAAGACTAAGCTTTGTCCCTGCTCTATATAGCCATAACTTTGGAGAAATCTTTTCATCTTCATTTTGCCTTTCAAAAACAAGTTACCTATTATATTCCAAGGCATGTTGTATTCAAAAAATACAGTATGTTGCCTTTGCATGTCATTGAATATCCTCTCGCTGTTTATTTAAGAAAGGACAAAAAACAAGGTCTGCTTTATTCTCTTGCAACCAGCTGTGATTTTGTATACTTTTATCATTATCCCCAGTTACTCATCTCCTTTCTGAAACAATCCTAACCTTTTCAGTCTCCCTCCAAATTAAGTCTTTACATGCCTCCAAGCATTAATTGAAACTGAGGGAAATGAAATAATCATTCAACTTAGAATTTGCTCAGGGCACTGGAGATAACACCCGGCTCCTCTGAAAAGTGTGTGGGATCTTCAGTGTACAAAGTAATATAAAATGAGGTACTGACTATCTAATCAGGTAGGCGCAAGTCCCAGAAGCACAGTGCCCTCGCATATCATACTGGCACTTCAGATCAGTTTTAGGCTCTGAGGACTAAAATCTTGTCAACATCACATAGCCTGAAAATAAAACAGATTTAAACACAAAGAAACTCTCTCTTTTTTTCCACCAGAAAAGGAAATTTTTTTTCCTGTATGTACTAACAGAGAAGGCCACATAGAACAGGCTTTGCTGGTAGTTCCTTGTTGCTTTGGGGTTGGGATGGAGTGGGGGGAGATACAATAACACACAAATGCATTCAGTGGTAGTTTTCTGGCCTTTCATTTGTCTTATAAAAAATGACAGTACTACAACATCTCTTACCAAGATGTTCACATTTCTGAGAGATCCTTCCATCAAAGCACTCAGGGTCCATAGAGAGGTTTGTGATTATGAGCTTTATTAATCATGGACTAGATTTACAAAGGTATTTAGGTGGCCAGCTACATAGACAGGCACCTCTGGAGATTTACAAGAATGCCTAATCCTCTTGATACTTTTGCCCCTCTTGGCAATTTGACATTTCACACGCTTTGGCACGTGATGACATTTTCAAAAGCAGCCATCAACATCCCTATGAAATCTGTCCAGCCCTGCCTCACCTACACAGCATGAGTATTTACAGAGCTATTTAGACTAACAAATCCTATCCTAACATGCACTCAGAGGGATTTTCAGAGACAGCCTGATTTTTCCCACACCCCAGTGTGGAAACTGACACATTTCTCTAGTTTTTTTTCCCAAAAAGTACATTGTACTTTCCTTTAATGAATACATTTCCTTTTAAAAAAAGCCAGTAACTACAAAAATGTATACTGCAAACTTTACAATGTATTTTTCAATTCTCTCTTTGCTACCACCATACTGTCTTTACATTACCAATATAAATAATTAAAAAGAAAAAAATCTTATTAACCCAGAAGCAAGCCAAAATACAATAAAGTAATGTGATTGGCAGCCTGCACAGTGTTTGACAAAGCGCAGCTGAGGTCTATGAAGGATTCTGGGAACGCAGGGCTTCAGAAAGATTACAAAAATCCTCCCAAAATAGATTTTTAGCAGATAAAAGCAGACACTGCCTCTCCAAAGCCTAGTCATTTTCAGTGATGTACGTATCAGAGGATTTGATCTATAATCATCTGTCTGACTTGATAGACAAGATGAATGTTAAATATCTAAAAGAAATATATTAGGTGAAAAAAGTTCTTTCAAGGAATTAGCTTAGTGTTGGTGTAAAGCTATGACAAGCTAGAGGGTTGTCATGTTGATCAAATAACAGTTCACTGAGCAGACCTGTATCTAGAACTGTCTGAAGTGGGTTTAGCTTTGTTAAGATCCAAAGCAAAAACAGAAGCAAAAATACTGACCCCCCCCCATTCAGATTCCTCCTAGACCTGGACATGAGCTGAAAGTCCTTGTGATAAAAGGTGAAAGAAATGGGATCAAACTTTGAGAAAGGAGGAGATTAGTAAACTAGATCATTTGGAGTAGCCACATCACTAAATGTCCTGCAATACAAATGTCTTTTGCCCATTAAGGGACCTCCTTTTCTGCTGGTAGGTACAGAAAATAATGCAGCACATCAATATTCTGGGTGTAACAGCATGAAGCTAGGTACAATCCCAGTGCTGCTGAAATCAGTGCTGTTTAACTGAAATCAGTGGTAGAGCTCCCTTGAGTTTTGTTCAAGAAGGAAAGTTTTTTGGACGCACCTTTTATTGGACAAGTATTTGGTTGGGAGAGATATTAGGTAAGCTTTTGGGCACAAAGTGGCCCCAAAATTGTTTAACAACCCACCCACCAATACAGTTGGTCCAATAAAAGGTATCACCACAAAACCCTTTCACCTTGCATGTTTTCAGGATGATCCTGGCTGTAGCAGCACTCCAAACCTACCATAATATGAAGGTTTTTTTCTCATTTTTCCCCACTGCTTCACTCTGCCAGTTTACAAGAGTAATATGGGCTCAAACTTTCAGAACTAGATATTGATTTTGGTTGCCTTAGTTGTTGGATGACCAAATGAGGACGCCAGTCAAAATTTTATCCAGTAGATAGATCTTAGAGACATGTTGTAAGAGAGGAATTCTGCCTGGGCATTACTTTGCAGGCATTCAGGGGATGGAATATTTACTACTACTACTACTACTACTACTAATAATAATAAACCTACAAAAAGGAAACAGTTTACATGAGAAATTTTATTCTCTTGAAAACCCAGTTCTATGCTGAAAACAAATCATGGCAGAAAAAATTTGACCAGCTCTACCTATACAACCATCCATAATGAATAGAAATCAACGGTTTAAAGGAGGATTTTTATTAAGCATGTGCAAAATGGGCCCTATTCAATTCAGATTTGGCCCGAATAAGGGACAGTGATTTGATTCATTGATTCAGACCACTGTCCCTGATTCGATTCGGCTGAATCCAAATCTGAAATTTGATGCTGATTCACAGAATCAGTGATTCAGACACAGACACAGCTTTAAAAGTTTTTTCTACATGCTTTCAGGTACCAGAGTGGCTTGTGATCACTGCAATGTCAGGGCAGATGAAGCGTCCCACAGGAGTGGGTGGGGGGGCCCTTCATGTGCTTGGTGGCAGAACTAGAAGTGGACTGGAAGTACTTCTGGTCCACTTCTGGGTCTGCCGGGGAGCACACTGGATGGCCCCTTCACACCTTCCCAGCTCAGCGATCAGCCACAGAGTGACCCTAGGTGCCCACCAGACCCAGGAGACATCAGTTGCCAAGCCAGGGAGGGATGGGGGGGACCCACAGTACACTCCCCGAGGGACCCAGAAGTGCTTCTGGTCCACTTCCGGGTCTGCTGTCGAACACACTAGGGACCTGCCCCATGCTTCTGTGGGATGTTCCATGCATCCCAGCATTGCAGCATTCACAAGCCCCTGCTACCTAGAGGTATGTAGAAAAAACATGTAAAGCTCCATCTATATCTGAATCTCCAAATCTTTCCGAATCTCTCCAAATCGATTCAGAGGGTTTCGATTTGATTCAGAGAAAGTCAAGGGTCTCCTGATTCAATTTGGATTTAGGGATTCAGCCACCAAATCAGGCCAAATCTCTGCCAAATTGAATCAGGGATTCAAAGCTTCACACAGCCCTAATTTTTATTAATATCAGATTTTTATTGATATGAAACACATTTGTGCAGTTATTAAAAGTGGAATGATTTGACTAATCACACTCAGAGGCAACACACTTAACTGCAGCAGCTGTACAAGGTTCTCTTTCTAATTAGCATAAGTAATTAATAACTTTCCCTATAGCAGTTATGGGCAAACAGATTCATATTAATTAATAACCAGCCCAAAATGACATCCAAAACCCAAACTTCAGCCTAAATGTTCAAGGGAATTTATTATATTTGGGAACCAGAGTGGAAAATTCTTATTCATTACTACAATGCAAATAAATATTAACAGCAATTAGCAGTTTTCCCCCAACTTCATTTTTTAAACCAATATTCCTGTGTTTTTTAGCTCTACTTTGAACTAAAAGTGGAATTGCCAAAAAAAAGTGAAAGAAATCCTACTCTTGGGAGTTTTCCAAGTCAATTTTTCAGACCCCATCAGATTTATATATTTCAGATGAGGATGCTGATGTTAGGGTTTTTATCCAAAATGAGTCTTCCTGAAATTCACTTCTACTGTTATTATTTAATAAAGATGATGTGTATCTCATCATTTTACATGCCACTTGACAGAAATTAATAAAGAAAAAAGTCTCATACCCAGAGATTTGACACTGTAAGCATATATCTATACTGCAATCAGCAGGTGTGATGGCAGTGCAGGTATGCATATTTGTGCTTGCTTTCAGCTAGCTAGTATGAATAGCGGTAGTGAAGATTCAGCAGAACAAGCCTCCCAGAGGCCCGCCCCACACTGAAGCAGCAACATCACTTCTGTTCCTTGTACTATCTAGATTAAGCTAGCTCACATATTTGTGTTCACGCCACAAATGTGCCTCCTGATTTCAGGTTACATATACTCTAAATGCAGTCACTAAGTAAAGTGAATATCAAATAGGAGGATCAAGGGTTAAAATAAATAGCCATTATATAATATCAGTAGGGAGCAAGTGACTATTATGTCTCAATATTATAAAGAGGAAACTGAGGGTAACTGAGGGTAGGAAAAGCATAGAAGGAAAAGCATCTGAATGACAGTGAGGATCACTGGAGCTTAAAAGGAGGGATGTTATTCCAGGTATGTGGAGTAGCATGAGGCCCAAGAGTGGGAGAAGGGGACAAAGGCAGTAGGCAGAGCTGCAAAGTGATGGAGATGAGGGATGGGATAGGGCTCTCACTGACACTGTTGACATCTTAGTTCCTTTCATCATGAAGAAAAGGTAAAGGTGGACATGACGCTTTCCTTACACGGCTCAAATACAGTAACTACAAACTTTGGTGCCAGCTAAAAGTAGACCTCAGTGTTAGCTCAAATGACATGCAAGCAAAGATAAAAAGATTGTCCAACCTCTCAAAAAAAGATGAGGTTGACACTGGTAAAAAAAAAAGGGTTTCTTGTGGTAATATCTTTTATCAGACCAACTGTATAGTTGGGATCAAATTAAGGGCCCATACACACATTACACAGTTACCTGATTAATTGCACAATTAATTTAGACTGGCTACACATGCAAATTAACTATAACGCCTTAAAAAGGTCCAACCAGCTATAAAGTTATTGCTGGAAAATGTGTAGTAACTTCATCTAGTTTCTTTCCAGCCTTAATTTGCACATGTAGCTTGTGCCCCCAGCTGGTGGGGCCCATGTGCACCCCTTAGCCTAAGAGCTCCCAGCTGATGTTGGCTCCCAGCTGCAGAAGCATGTGGCCCCACAGCTGGGAGCCCCATCAGCTCACAGGCCTCCCAGCTGTGGGGGCACCCCAGGCACCAACATGGCTGAGGGACCACAACTGCTGCGATGTCCCACCCATGGAGATGGCCCACATACACCCACAGCTGGGAGCCCCCCACCACCTGCAATAAGGCATGATGGGATCTGATTCACAATCCTACAATCATGTGGCATGGCAGGAGGTGTAATTGTGTGGATCACGCATTAGATCCCATTACACCTTTATCTGCATGTGTTGAGAAGATTTCAAATGCAAGACATTCCCTATCCCAACTATACAGTTGGTCCAATAGAAAGAGAATCTCCTTAAGAAATCCTCTGCTCTTGCATAATTCCTGGACCATCATGGCTACAATATCAGTTTAATACAACCTTGGAAAAAAACAAAACAAAACCACAAAACCAAATTGGAAAACTCAACCCAAACATTACATTAGACCCAAAGAAATAAAAAGCACTAAGTCACATGCATGGGCAGGAACATTCAAACTATTAGAAATGTCCAGATGTGAATTATATCATGAGTTAACAAGACAGCAGCTGTGTTCAGTAGCTTATGCCTGATTTGGTCATTAAAAAATCTACAATTTTCAAGTTGTGCAAACTACAGTACAACTCAAAATGTTACTGCCATCTTAACATATGGAATGTAAAAAGCTGGAAACTCCCCAAAGATCCAGACAGGTATCTAAATGCCTCTGAAAAATGGAACACATTTGCAACAAACGCTGTGGTATGTCACAGTCTAACAATACTTCATGTCAGAAGTTATCCAGGAAATAAGATATGAATATCTGAGACATGTTAAGGCTGAAACTAAAACATTTGGCATGGAACGTGTGCCACGGATCCGACAGAGGGACACACGGGGCTGTCCAAAATAATCTGTCCATCAAACACTCAGAGAAACCTTATGAGACAAAACATCAGAGATGGCATGTGAAGAATGTCCCAGGAGAGATGGGATGACACAGCCTTATTCATAACCCAAATGGTGTGCAACACAGCATAGGAGATCACATTCTGAATGTCGGAGGTTTACAGTAGCTCCAGAGAGAAAACTCTAAGGTGCAAAGCAGGTTACAATTCCTACTTTTGATTAGTGACCACAACATGGCAACAACAGTCACATCCTAATTCATGATAACTGCGGCATAGAAACTATGGGCCTGATTCTGAGATTCAAGGGGTAGGTGGCCTGTATTCCTCAAGGGCAGACCCTCCCTTTAAAAGATTCCAAATTCCACTCCTCCATCAATATCTAAATAAAACACAAACCTATTCCTGGTCATCTGAGTGGGTCCAAATCAAGGCCTCCCCCACCTTACCAAATCAGATCCTCAACCCTGCTCACTTCTGAACTGTAGACAAGCCCGCACAAAGCTTTGCGTCTTGGGCACAGCTCTGAAGGTGATTATCTGGCTAAGGGAGTGACTTACAATTCCAAGTCAGGATATACATTTGTATGAGTGGCAGGAGTGTGAAGTGTGTTCCTTCCAAAAGCCTGGACTCTGAGACCTTGGACATATTACAGACTTGTCTCCAATCAGTACAATTCACCTTTATTTACTTCCTGTCCCAAGTAACTGTATAAGTCACCTATACACATGCAGCAAGGCTTCTCCAACATGCTGTAATTACAGCCTGTCGGCGCAGACTCAATGAATCAAGTCTGCTGGAGCATGATAATTACTACACTCCATCAGACTCCAGTGTCATGTGTAGCAGCATCCCCATGCTGAGAAATGGTGGTGGGGGCACTTTAACTAAGGCCTGTTTTATGAGCTTTAGTTAAAGTGCCCCTGCTGCCATTTTTCCGTGTGAGGACATTGATACACATGACGCTCCAGGTGCTTTAATCAGAGCAGCTCTCAGAGCAGCTCTCCCCTCCACCCCACTCCTGGAGCAGGTCTATAAGTGCCCACAGTGCCTGATACGTCTCTGAGCATTTGCTTAATACTAGTGAAAATCTGTCTGCTTTCTGGTTCTGTATGTAATGTAGAAAGAAGCTGTGTAAAAAGAAAGCGTGTAAAAATAAGCTAGTTGAAGGGGTGTACTGACATGAGAGAGTTATGTACTCAAGCACTTATGAAGAGGGATATGAATGGCAATGTCTAGAAGTGTCTTTACTCTCAAGGTTGTTTTTGCTGTACTCCTATTGTCATGCAGCTCATTTTGGCTTCCTCAGATCCCTGTCCCCTGTAGGTTTCCTTTGAGACATTCTCATCTCCTGCTTTATGGCTGGCAGAGAACTGGCATCAGCCTTGGCAAAATTTGCTCAATCCCCTTTAATATCAAATTATTTGTAGCCTTCTGATCCCAGTATCTTCCAGGTGAAAGATTCTGTATTGCATGAGTGTGTCCAGGTTTGTCTGCAGCATGGGTATTTGATCTCCTGTCATAAGACATTAGTGAATGGCTAAGTTGCAGTTCATTGCTTAAATTTACCATATCAATCATGTCCAGCAGCATATAGATGGGTGAAAGTATTCTCACGTACAGCCAGTCTTATACAAGCCAAGCACTTAACTGTAAAGATTTGGGAAGGACCTTTTACGTCAGTGCTTTGTCTAGGATGCCACATTCATTGGAACCCTTCCTAATGCACCATGAAATATATAAGCATGACTGCCAATCTATAATGACCTTCCTGACCTAATCCCTTCAATGGATGCCAATTCTTCCCCTTGCACGAATGTAAATCATGGAGGTCCTCATAGAGAAGACCTCACTCAGGGCCCTTCAGATTGCTCTGTACAGGACGAGCCCTGAAGATGGGGCAGACAAAGTATGGGTCCCATTCTGGAGATGGCATTCTTATGTCTCCTAAAATTCTCAGACAACGGTGCAAGGAAAAGAAAAAATGTTCCTTGCTCCCAAGTATTCCTGGTATAGAGAGGCATTAAGTAGTGGAAGTCTGTGAATTGCTCATGATAATTCTAACTCCTGTAGGTTTTGGTGGAGGTTCAAGTGTCCTACTCAAAGCCAATAACATCTCCTTTGCTTCTTTTGCTACCTGACATAGAAATCGAGGGACTCCCGTGCCTCCTTAGCTAAACTTCAGGTGGTTTCAGGGTAAGGACAGGCAGACCTCTGGGGAAAAGGGACGTGGTGCTCATTGTCAGGGCTGGACACAGGCATGGGTAAACTGGGTGGCCTCCCAGGACCCAGGCAGAAAAGGCGCCCAAAAATGGCCCACTGTCCAATTATTATTATCATTATCACTGGCGAAGGGAGGCCCGATACTAAAAGTTCACCCAGGGCTGCTAGGAGTCTAGGTATGTCACTGCTCATTGTCTCCTGTGAACTCTATTGGACAAGATTCCTAAACTTCTATGAATGTGCATTTGCACTTAAGAAATGAGGGAAAACTTAAATCAGTCAAGTGAGTTTGAGGGTTTAATTATGGGACTAGCCATCTTCTCTCTGAGGATGGAGGGGGGAAATGAGATTTGTGACTGCTCTGGTTGGGGTCACCTTGTTGGCCATTGTATAGTCCTTCACAAAATGGGGACCTGATCTCTGAGTGAGACCTTTGGGTGTTGTTCCAATGACAAAGACACAACAATAAGAATAGTAGTAAATTGTTAACAGAACATGGTAAAGTGGCAGGAATTGTGAAGAGCAGAGAGGAGATGGGGAAAGAAAAAAAATGAAAACATTAAATAACCTAAAATAGAAATATGGATCGAAATGAAAGGATATTAAGTTTGAGAAAACTGTAAGCTAATACCAGCTGGAGAAACAATGTAAAATGTACATGCTGACTAGGGAAGAGAAGTCTGGGAAGTAGCAACACTGAAAAAATTCTAGAGTAAAGAAGGGAAGGAAATCAAACTTGTCAGTTGTATGCAACTGCAAAGCATGTCAATACAATTTAGGGATTTCTTGCCCAGGATGTCAGTCACATCACAGCCCTTCTCTTCTCTCGATGCCTTGCTGTAAGCACTCCATTTTGGACACTATGTTATCGGAAAGCTATTGAAAGACTATGGAGAGGTCAGAGAGGGGAGAATAGAAATGAGCAGGGAATTGAAAGGATTGAGGTGGAAGTAACAACACAGGAAAAAAAATAACAGTCTTTATGTATTTGTAAAGTAAACAGCAGAGGATGAGCAATTATTTGCTATGGATTAGAGGTAAATATGATCATGCTAAACAACAGGAAGTTTAAGCTGAATGTCCTGACCTCCTGCTGCAAGATATATTTCATTGTGAAATGTTCTCCACAAGGGAAGCTATGGAAGTGCAGCCAGCATTTGGGATATTTGAAAATTAGACTCGGAAAACAGCAAGAGAGATACTTCAGGAAAAAATCTGGCTTTGCTTCTAAGCAAGGCAGACAAAAATTGCAGTATTTCAGAGAGATTTTCTATTTGTCAGTCTTTGAGGCAACCTTTTTTCCCTTTACTTCAATACCTTTTTCATCTTTTTTTTTAAAATTGCACCAAGACCTTTTCTATACTAAACTACTGCTTTAATGAAATATCCAGTTCATTTTCTGCTCCTCGCTCCTTTAATCTGAGTCAAGAGAAGAGTAATTTGCTCAGCTTTATCCATAAAGAGATGCCGTCTTCATCTGCCTTTTTATTTGTTGAGGCTAATTTCATATGTTCAAGACATCTGATTGATTTTTGCTTGTGTTAGAGCTTTTCAAATGGATGCAGCTTATATAAATACTTTATGTCTGAAATACAGCATATAAACAGCTTTTATGCTGGTTTGATAGCTCTCTGCTCTTGTTCTTTTCATGATGCTACATCGACCCCCGGTTAAATGGAAGAAGAGTTCAGAGGAAAGGTTTCTGATTGATGAATGTCCCCAACTGTTTTCTTTTTGATCTTTGATAAAAGTTGGCTTAATTTTCCAAATCATAGTTTGTTATCTTTATCTTTATTACAAGCTGAATTTATTTTGAATGCAAAAAAAAGCAGCTTATTTCTCACCCTTTCATCTTAAAACACGGTTTTCGTTTTCATCCACAGACGTGAATTCAGTGATGTGCTAGTGACCAATTTGTACCGATCATGAAACAGCTCACTCTTTTATTGGACAGGATCAGTATTCACATGATAGTTTACCAGGGGTTTTGGGATGCAAGAGAGAGTCTCGTCAAGGGCAGCCTTCTTTAGGCCACGATTGACCGCATTTTCAACAAAGTAGTCTGTACGTATCTTCTTTAAGACGCTTCCCTTGGAGTTCTGCTCCCCCATTCATTTTGGATGTTCAGAGAAAATGCTGCATATGTGACCATTATTGACAGGCATTGCCAAGAGGACCTGATCCTCTGAGATACTAACCACCTCAGCTCCTAGAGGATAACTCACTTTGAGATCTAAAAGTGCCGGGTAATAATATAATCTGCCATTCAAGTCCTGGACAAGCAGGATAGTTGTAACATGCGGACAACAGCGATGGGAGTTTGCTTTCATTTCCTGTGTGCTGAGCAGAGAGTGAATGGCACTTTAAGAGATCACATTAGGGGAATCATAGAAAATGAGGATTGAAAGGGATCTCAAAAGGTCATCTAGTCCAATCCCCTGCTCAAAGTAGGACCATCCCCAGCTACATCATCCCAGCAAGGCTTAGTCTACCTGGATCTAAAAAACCTCTAAGGATGGTGATTGATTTCTTAGCTTTTCCGGTAACCTGTTCCAATACTTTACTCCCCCCCCCAGTAAGAAAGTTTTTCCTAATATCTAACCTAAACTTCCGTGATACAACTTGAAACCATTGCTCCTTGTTCTACCATCTGTTCTGTTCTGTTAGAATGATACCATCTCCTGATTATTGTCCGGTATTTATTTTTAACTGCATTAAAAGGAACTATACTGTCTGGGGTTTAAACTCAATTCCATCTCTACTGCGATTGAATCATTAAATAATACCTGTGCAAAAAGCTCAGGTATCTTTTTTTTTTCCTAACTTGTGCATTTCTGATAAAAGTTGGCTTTGCTTCTCGCCTCGCAATCTATTGTCCTTGCAGTCTTCATTAAAAATGTAATTTAGCTTCAATGCCAAAATTGTATTTTTGTGTTATCCCTTTAATCTTATATCATTGTCTCCCTCGGTGATGTCTTTTGAATCTCTGCCCACAACAGAGCTTCAGTGAGCTAAATCCGTGGTAACTTCCTTACATCTCAGCCTTCTCAGCTCCTGCTGTGGAATCACCCACTGGCATAGGCCACCACAGCTGACTGCAGTTCATTTTCTCTCATATTAGAGACTCATCAATGGCAACAGCTGCTCTCCAGAAATTGGGTTCAGAATACCCATGAGAGAACCAGAGTTGGGGCTCATTGCTCATGGCTTGAGTCACTGCTTTCCAACATCTGAATCGATGCTTCTGCCAGGCCTAAAGAAGCTTCAGAACAAATTCATCTCTGATCACTCTGGGCCAGTGTGTTGCAGCACATATAGTAGGGGCATGTATAGTATGGGCATCCTCAAGGAGTTAAAACAGCCCATAAAGAGGGAGGAGGTAGGTTAGGTGGTATGGCTGCACTATAAGCGGTGAAGAAGAAAAAGAGGAGAAAGCTCTTCCCAGGAGAGCTAAGAAAAAGAGAAACACAAATCAATGGAGCTTGAAAATGCATCAGAAGTGCATAAATGTACATGGTGAGGACAAGTCAGAGCTCCAGCTCCTTACTGGGGCTGGCTGGAGGAATCTATCCCTTTATACTTCCCTTTTGGGCAGAATTACAAAAAGCTACAATGGTCTTTTGTTCACCTGACATTTGTGGAAATGAAGAGGGCATTAAATAGAGCGAATCACTGATGAAACCAAGGAATGAAGAAGTTTCTCCAGTGAGCCAAAAAAAGGCTTGGCAGAGTTTCTAAAGAGCCCAGAATCATAAAGGGCAATGCCTGCCAAAGGCTAGCTTTTGTAGCCAAATAGGCCTTTTTATCCCAGCAAGCCCTAATCCTGAAATCACATCCCAGACTCTTCCGCTACCTTCATTATGAGCAATTAGCTGTCTACTTTCATCAAACATCTACTGCTCTATATTTATTTTTCTTTCCATCCTCTTCCTATAGACGTGGTCCCTTCAAAGCCCAGGGTAACTAGCTATAGTGCAAGTCTCCCTAGGAGTCAGTAAACGGCTGCCAAAGGGCTGACACTGAAACGACAAGTGCCTTAGACCTGCAAAGCCCCCTGTGCCAGGCTGAGACTCAGGGAGATCTCAAGTAAATGTCATTTTCCAAGGCTCATCGCCCTCTGCTTAGGCTGTTCTATGTTATCTTGGCATAATGCTAATAATGCTTTTTGTAATGAAGAGAGAACAGGAGGCAGTGACTCATTCTGGAAAGAGTAATAATCCTTTCTGATAAATCAACATCTTAGCGTTCTGCAGCTGGCTGCACTCAGGGTCTGATTTTTCCACCGTGGCTGAGTACTCAGATCTGCTGTCAAGACAATAGGAGCTCTTGGCACTGAGCACCTTGGCATGTGAGGTGCACCTACCCACAGCGTGGGGCAAAGATTTATAAGACTAGCCCTGGGCATTTGGGTGCTCACTACCCGGTATGTGCGATAAGGTTTTGCCTGCCCTCAGCCTACCTGGGCCAAACAATTCACTTAGGAAGGCAGCTAGCAGAATGGGACAAAAGTTTATCCAACAAAAGCACTAGCTGAAGTAAGCAGAGGCATGAATGGGAAGACGGGTAGCTGTAGCATAGCCCAGTTTACTCAAGGCAGGAGTAGAGGGATAGGCAACTTGTCAACTTTTCCTGAAGTAGAGAGGTGGTCTTTTTGCTTAAATCACTGATCAAAAGGTAGGAGAGAAATTTGCCTGGAATGACAGGGTCCGACAGGGTCTTGCAGTTAGAATTTGGAAAGGGCTGGAAGAACAAAGCCAGCATTGAAAGAGACGCCTAACCGAAGTTGAGGTCCAAGCCACTCCATGCTATGTTTTACTAGGACTCGACCCCCTTTACTTTACCTAATTCACAATGAAGCTACTCTGTGGAAGCAGCAATGGCTTGGCATTAGGATCATTGCTCAGGTTGCAGAAGCCCCTCAAAGTGCCAGGCCCCCCTGTGTTGTGCAAACACAGGAACAAAGGTGGTCTCTGCCCCAAAGAGCTACCTGGTAGCTCTTTTGTCATTAGAAAATTTTTGTCAAAGCACTCATCTTACCAGACTTGCTACCAGACTTGCCCTTTTCTTTTTCTCCATTGCTGTTATATTTAGACTCTTTTGATACTCTGCACAAACATTACATAAGTTGATAAATCCGTGGCTTTGTCAACCACAGTCAAGAGCCTGTGTGGGCACATTTCTCATTTAGCTCTCAGTGGAAGCTTTTCGTTTTGTAGATATTTCTCCTCTCTTGACTGTTGTTCCTTTGAGCAATAACCAGCATTGTGGGTACTGGCACATCATGCTCTGTCTTCACCTTGTTCTCCAAGCCTGCTTGTAAATAAAACATTTTTCCAATGTTCACATATCCACATGCATCCTAAAACCCAAACATATTATCTTCAATTCAGACCAGTGATTCTCAACTAGGATGCCACAAGAAGTTTCAGACAGTTTAACAGGGGGCCATGCAATATTAACATTGTTAGGTGTTCAAACATCTACACGAGTCACAAGATAAAGCCAAAGATTTCAAATAGAAATCCACAATATCAAAACATTCTGACCTGCTGTGGTCTTTCTGGCTTCTTTGCAACAGAGGAATTGTTCTATTATTTATCTGTAGTCAAAAAATGAGTGAAAACTAAGAGCTGGCATTTTCTGAGGGGTGCCTTGCATCTAAAAAGGTTTAGACAACAGCACAGAGGAGTGAAGACCTCTTCCAAAAGTCACCAAGGTAACTTTCTCAGAATAAACCAAAGCCTTTAAAAAAAAAAAATTCTGCTCTGCATTAGAGTCAGTCTTGGTAGATGCCTCACATGGGAAAGGTTAGCCAATAACAAGGTGGCCTATCTTGTCCTTAAAATCCTTGCTAAACCTCAGCACCCCCGGCAGGTATGCAGGGCATTCAGATACAGGTAAACTGAAGCAGAAACTTTAAAAGTGGGCTTTTCAAAAATCCTGAGCTGCCAAATGCTGTTAGTTAAAAAAACAAGGAAATAAGTCACCTGGCTCCCTTTTCAACTCCTTTGGAAATTCAGGAGGTGAAAAACCCAAGTGTCCTGAATTCCAGCCTTTAGAAAACATAACCAGGGTTTTCACTTGAATGGAGAAAGGGTGAAAAAAAAAACTAGGGAAAGTCACTTCAGTTCACATCGTGCAAAATCTTCTTGGCAAGGTGGTTTCCCCTGGTTTGTTTAGCTAAATGCATTAAGTAAAGAGGAAAGGAAAAGGCTTAAGAAGCAGGTCATATATAAAACACACGTCTCCCACCTTGGGACACATGCTACCTGGCTAATACATCCCTCACCCAGCAGAAACCAGTCAGACAAAATATCCACTCTGAAAGCAAATACAAGTGATAATCTGAGCAGCACAGTTCATGAAAAGTTACACCATCATTCGTCTCTGAATCCATTTCCCATAAACTGAAGTTGGAGCTAATCTTGATTTTTTTTAAAAGTGAGCCTTTTTATCTAATTACCGAACAAAACATGAAATCAAAGTGTTGCTGATTCTATGTATTCATTAGGGATTTTTAAAATATGTTTCTAACTGTATTTACTCCCTCTCCCCCCAAAAATAAATTCCATTAACAGCCTTAGTAGTTTACCTTTAAATAGCTGATTGCATCTAACTCCAGTCATAATGTCTAATCACTGGTTTATTCACTCTGAGTGGTTTGTAACATGACCAGAAATAATTGAGGAGAAATTAAATCAAAGGATAACATAAAAGTAAATGTGTTTGCATTTTATAATATCTTTATAGAAGACAGAGGATGAGCTAGGGAAAAAATAGGAACTGTCAGCTACATTTCTAGAAGCATTCCACATCTGTTCTCTCAGTCTTCTGCTTCTCTGGTGTCCACATGTGCATGTGTCTCATATATCTTAGGGAAACATGGTAGGTTAATGCAGTCAGAGTGTTTAATAGGATCCCATAAAGTATCAAGAGATGGATGGGATCATTCTCACTGCCTCTGAAAGAGCAAAATATGAAACACCAAGCAAAAGGCTAGAGAAGCATTGAAGGGAGCTACATTAAACCAAACCACTGCTGCTGTTTTCATGTGGGCTCCACAGTAAAAATTTGCTACCTAAATGTGTGCAGAACAGAAGGCTAATAAGTTTTCTCTCATCAGGTTGCAGCAAAAGGTTGCTGTTTTTGTTTTATTTCAATTTTTGCCTATAGAAAATAAAAAGGAAATGATTAGCATTGCTGCAAACTTAAATTGTTTCTTAATTTGTCTATGAGTTACTGTGGGGCTAAGCTGAGAATGGTGCATAGGGGGCATAGGGGTCTCAAGGCATCTATTAAAAAATTAAGAGAAGCCTGAGATGAAAGGAAGAAGCAAACAGGCCAGGAAAGCTATAACATTTATCTTCTCTTTCATTTCATTCTTGTGTGCATTCAGCGAGCAGCAGCAAGTTCAAGGCAAGTTTCTGTCTTTGCACTTATTGGAGTTATACCAAAGCCTCTTAGTACCAACAAAGGAGTCGTACTTAGTTCCACAGTTATTACTTTCCTGCACTGTATAGGATGATGGGTTTAAAGGAAACAACCGTCAAAAAAGGCTAGATGGGTCATTATTTCAGGGTTGAGTCCAGTCCATTCAAGTTCATGGAAAGGTTGCTCTTTGAACTGTACATAACAGCCGCTTTCACCATTTGATTAAGCTCTTATGTTTTCTGGTCATATTTTCTAAAATAAGACTTAACAGATGGGTTTTTCGTATAGCTATATTGTTATGATTTGGCTCCCTCACTTGCACCTTTATTCCTTAATATCTTCCCTCTGGCTCTTCCCTCCCCACCCCAGTCTATTCAAATTGCTGCTGCCAAAATTAATTTTCCTTAGCCATAACAATATCACCCCTGCCTTCAACTCCTCCATTAGATTTGATGCAGTAAGAGACAAGATGCCAAGCTCTTCATCTTCAGGTGTTTCGTCCCCGTTTTACCTCCCTCCTCCTTCCCTGTTCTTCCCCACTAATTCTCTTTGCCTTTTGATTATTTCTTTAAAACCCAGAATCTTTCCTTCCTCTCGCTCCTTTCTAATACCAGTAATATTGCAGAGTTAGCATTTTGTGTCTCGTGTTTAGTGTCCTTGTTTATTTTAGGTTGCAAGTAGAATTGGTTTTAAAGGGCAGGAAGAGGGGAGGAGAGAAAACATTCTTCCCATCAGAAAGTGAGGTTTCATTCAAGTAAAAACATGGCATAGAATCATGGTGGATTCTGACAAAATTTTGACAGAATAGTGTCAAGACAAATCATTGTGATAAGATAGAAACATTTATTTTGACTTCATCATTTCAGTTAGCTTCCACTACATAATGTGTTGATAAGTTGTGTTTTGACATTATCAAATGTCCTCAACTCTGATTTTTTAGAATTTCTGTTTTGGGCAGAGTTTTGAAATCGCATCTTTTTGTTCGGCTTCAGAACAGAAACAGGTTTAGAAAAGTGGGAATTTTCCACAAGAGAGAACTTCTGTTTTGCATTCGGTGGCTGCCAGAAGATCATTACATTAGGTCATATGACATGTTCTGTTTCCAGAACCCAGTATCACTTGACAGTGCTGTTTAAAAAAATACCAGCAACTCCTAACTCTCCTAATGGCAGAGTTCCTCAACTGATTTACTGCATAGACAGGAGTAGGTCCCAAACACAGTCCCCATACACTAAAGTTAAAACTCAAGCAAACTTTCAAGAACAGGTTATCCCAAACTCTCTCTCCCTAACTTCCTTCCTCAGGGCTGACCAACCAACACCTTAGATCAATGGTGTTCAATCTGTGGTCCATGGACCCCTGGGAGGTCTTCACACTATGTCTAAAAGGTCCCCCAAAAGATGACTATGATAAATCAAAAGTGACTAC
Organism: Crocodylus porosus; assembly: GCF_001723895.1. NCBI lineage: Eukaryota > Metazoa > Chordata > Crocodylia > Crocodylidae > Crocodylus > Crocodylus porosus. The sequence continues at coordinate 10,157,580 of NW_017728921.1, forward strand.
CCACACTTACAATTCAAAGGGGTCCACACCTGCTTTCAACATTTTTCAGGGGTCCACAAATGAAAAAGGTTGAAAACCATCTCCTTAGATCTTCTGACTTCAGAAAACCGTTCCCAATCTCTTAAACCAGACAGATTCCATTTCAGTGCGTCGGATTTAATTCATCCCTTTCCCTGCTAAAAGGGGTGTTTCATGCAAACACTACAGCTTGTTACAGTGGGACACTTCCAATCAAGAGGTTTACTGGTAAGCCCCTTCCCCTCTGCTGGGGACCAACTAGCAATGGTTGGGTAACAAGTCATATGAATAATTAGTAAAAGAGAAGCAATATGGGTTTTGCCCTTGATTTAATATGGAAGGGAGTTGTAGGATGCAGTCAACCAGATCCATGGGCCACAGCTCAGGAACACCTTGTTCAACCAATTCTATCATGAGAGTCTTTGCACCCAACGTTTGAGATGTGTCAGTACATGCATTTGTTTCAGTGACTTGTAGAAAACAAGGAAGAACTGAACTTCATGCATCACAGCATCAAATTAACCAGAGACAGGTCATGAATTATAGAGATAGTTTGTAATTCATTTCCCTTAGATTGTAAAGCTAATTAAGAGCCATATTTTCCTCCTGAACTCTGTAATTACTCTGACATATGCTAACCAAGCATTCCATGCCTAGCCAGTAACATGCTCTACTTGAGAGTTAAAGTTAATGGAGCTCTATGGGTTTTGACACCAGCCTGAACCATAAAACTAAGAGCTGAAACTCCTTATTTATGGGTGAGCCTCTCTAGTGTCCTCTTGCCTCCATTTAATGAGGCACATGTCCTTCTCAGTATGAAAAAAATAAGCCCATTTGGAACATAACCACTTGATGGTCTGCTGACAGGAGAGGCCACTTCATGCATGATTCATTTCATTTGCCCATTAGAAGACTAAAAAGGGAAGCACCTGAGAACTAAGGTAGCTTGCTCTGTTATTCTTTATTGAGATGTATAGTCATTGCTCCTTACCATAGAAGCCAAGCATCTCACAATGTCTTCTGTGAAGCAGGAAAGACAATTATCCCTAATTTTACAGATTTCATAGATTTCATAGACATTAGGGCTGCAAGGGACCTCGGAAGATCATCGAGTCCAGCCCCCCACCCAAAGGGCAGGAAGTCAGCTGGGGTCATAGGATCCCAGCAAGATAA
>NW_017728921.1:10159647-10161236 GCF_001723895.1 Crocodylus porosus
GATGAGTGACTGCCATCAATTACAACCCTCTGGGTCTGACCACGGAGCCGATTTCCCAACCAGCGGATCATGTTGGACCCAAGGCCATGTTGGCTAGTTTCGCCAAAAGGTGGTCACGGGATACCAGATCAAAGGCTTTTTTGAAGTCAAGGTATATGACATCAATCTCTTCTCCCTTGTCCAGGTGATAGGTCACAAGGTCATAGAAGGAAATTATATTGGTCAAGCAAGACCTACCCACAACAAACCCATGCTGGCTATCCCTTAGGATGTTGGCATTGGCCAGTCCATTAAGTATGACCTCTTTAAAAAACTTTTCTAAGATCTTCCCCGGGTTAGAAGTCAGGCTGATGGGCCTGTAGTTAGCCGGATCCACTTTCCTCCCCTTCTTGAAGATAGACACCACGTTGGCCTTCTTCCAGTCTTCAGGCACTACACCAGAGCACCAGGAGTTTTCAAAGATCCGTGCCAGAGGCTGGGCTATGATACTCTCCAGCTCCTTCAGTATCCTGGGGTGTAGATTGTCAGGGCCGGCTGACTTGAAGATATCCAGCTTCTCAAGGTGTTCCTTCATGAGGTCAGCATTAATGGAGGGCAGGGGATCTCCCTCACCCGGACCTCCCTGTCCCGTAGCGGGCACGAGTGTCCCATGGGACTGATGAAAGACTGACACAAAGTACCCATTTAATAGGTTGGCTTTTTCCTGGGCATCAGGCGTCAGTTGCCCCATCAGGTTCAGCAGGGGTCCAATGTTGTCCTTTCTTTTCCTCTGGCTCCCCACGAATCTGAAAAAGGACTTTTTATTGTCCTTGATGCTCGAAGATAGTTGGAGTTCAGTTCCAGCCTTGGCTTTCCTGGTTTGCTCCGTGCAGGACCACACCACGGCAGAATGATCCTCCTTGGAGGTGAATCCCATCCTCCATCCTTTGTAGGCCTTTCTTTTTTGCCTCAGGAGGTCTGTTAGGTCCCTGGAGAGCTGGGGGGCTGCTGTGCCCTCTTCCTGCCTTTCCTCCAAGATGGAATAGACTTAGCTTGTGCATTGAAGATCACTCCCTTGAGGAGCAACCACTCTTCTTGAACTCCCCAACCCCTGGGGTTGTGGTCCCTTAATGCCTCACTGACCAACCTCCTGAGCTTGTCAAAGTCGGCTTTCCTGAAGTCAAGGACTTCCATGTTGCTGACTCACTTGCCAGCTTTACGGCAGATGGTGAAGGTGATCAGCTCGTGGTTGCTGTCACCCAGTTTCCCATCGATCGCTAGGTCGCTGATTAGTCATCCCCAGTAGTCCGTACCAAGTCGAGCCGTGCTTTGCCTCTCGTTGGCCCATAGACTTCTTGAGTCAGGTAGAGGCCATCCATGCACGAGAGGAAGCTTTGTAACCACTCAGATTTTGCTGAGTGATCCTCCCATGAGATGTCTGGGTAAGTCACCCATGACCACCATGGTCCTGGAGCATGCGGCCTCAGCCAGTTCCTGGGCAAACTCCTGGTCAAGCTCAGGACTTTGGGTGGGAGGTCTGTAGTAGACTCCCACCGTTGTGTCCCCTGTGCCATGTTCCCCATGGATTTTAACCCAGAGGGTCTCCAGTC
>NW_017728921.1:10161588-10170109 GCF_001723895.1 Crocodylus porosus
CTTGCCAAAGAGCAGGCTGTGGTCATGGAAGCCAAAGCCTTCCTGATGACACCAGCGCTGCAGTCTTTGGTTGACTATGTGGATCCTCCTCTCCCTGCTCAGCCCATAGCCCAAGACTGGGAGGATCGATGAGAACACCACCTGTGCCCCCAGAGCAGCATCATGGGGTTGTTCCCCTCACTTCTGCTGGGTGGGAAAGGGGTGCCTCACCAGGGCAGTGCGGGGCTTGCAGCAGCAAGGAGCTTCCCTGCCCAGCCCCACTCTGGGTCCCAGCTTCTGGGGTGTGGAGGCGCCAGCAGGACGGCAGCAGAGCATTGAGCCCCAAGCCCCAGCAGGCAGCTCATACCTGCCCCCTCCCCCACCCATGGGCTCTGCTCTGGCCGTGACACCCATGGGGGAGAGGGAGCCAGGCTGTGCACTCTGCTCCCCACTCGGGTGGCAGCTGGGGCTCTGGTACTGCTGCAAGAGGCAGAGGGCTGTAGACCCAGGGCTCTGGCCCATAGCCCTGGCAACTGGGGGCCCCCTCCAGTAGGTCTGGGGGTACAAGGGGCTATGGATGGAAGGTGAGGGGCACCAGCAAGGCCAAGGGGAAACCAGGATCCCTGGATATAAGAGACAATTTCTAGTCCCTGCTCTGTTTGATTCAAACCAGTGAATATTGCTCATTCGTTTTCCACCCAAAAGAAAAAAAGAGGTCAGACCTCTGCAGTCTGTGCGTACCATCCAAGAAGCTAAGCTGTTTTCTTTAAAGTGGTCCCAAGAACAACTGCATTAGTGCATTTGTGGGGGCCCACCTTTCTTTCATTGTTCATATTTATTAGATGAACTGCTACACAGAAAAATTAAAAGCCCCCCTTTCTCTTCTACCATTGACACCAGCCTGTTGCAGATCTTTCTCTGTGAAAACTAAACATCCAATTAACTTCATTTTACAAATGAATATGACACTCCAGTTTTATCCTAGGTTGTTCCTGTTTGTCCTACTGTTATGTAACTTCAGCTTGCAGAAGCTGCAGAAATCACACCAAACTACACCAAGAATATTCATCCTAATTCCTTCAGTACATGCACACATCCAGCTGATAGCAGCCAATGTTATTGATGGCCCATAACCAAGGAAAACCTTATATTAATTTGTATATATAGCGCTTAGCCCAGTGGAGTCACTACTGCTCTTCAAATCTTAAATAAATATTTATAATTTTTCCCCAAAAAGGGGTTTACTTTATAGCCACTGACGAAGTGTCTGGGGTGACAATGAAAGAGATGGGAGTGAGATGGACATCAACGTACATGCACAGTTTTCTTTAGTATGACATGTATTTATTATTCTAACTTATGCAAGTTGATTTCTTACTTCTCACACTGTCCTCTACTGAAAGAGGATCTAAATAATCAGCAAGAATTTGGCTCATTAGAAAAAGAATGTTTTTGGAGTCTTATAACTACCTCCATTACTACATCCCTCCAGCCAATCTGAAAGGAACCAGCACCCAGCAAAGTGTAGAACTATTCTGCACTGCCCTAGAACATACATTTGTTACCTACATTTGTAAATCCAGGAATAGGTTACTGGGAGGGGAATAAAACCCTTAAATATCCAAGTGAACAAATTACAGTCTACAACTGAAAGTGCAGCACATCTTCTTTTAAGCTTTCCTTTTTGTAGGTTACTGTTACATCTCAGTTCCTTTTTTCTTCCTATATGAAAGATTCACTTAGGAGAACACAGAGGTAGAAGAGAAAGAGAAAACAGACACAGAAGTGAGATGCAGATGTGTGTTTTTCAGTCTATCCCTGATAGAGATAATGGAGAAGCCAGTAAAGAGTTCAGCTACATATTTCTTTCCCAGCTTTTTGCTGTGCTGCCCAGTCACTCTCACTTTTGCATGAATGAGGATTTACTGCTCTCCCATAAATGATTATCTCACCTTGACATCTGCTGACCTGTGCTCCACTGACTTTGAATAGCAATTTTCCTACTGCCGGCTCTGTCTGAATGCAGCTCTCAACGGGGAAATAAAACCCCACACACATTATTGTCCTAACTCCACCAAAAGCACTCACATCATTTCACAGTTTGAGGTCACCTCTCTCACTTTTCCTAGAGGTGGCCCCATAGACAAATCAAGGTCACCTGTTATTCTCTTGTAACTAAAATGTGAAGAAGCACCCATAGAAATATTTGCTGGCCTAAATATAGTCTGTTTTACCAGACACCACTCCTTTGTTATATCTTCATGTGTTCTGATAGTGAGTGAAAAACATTTCTGATTTATGTAAAGAAAAGCCAGCAACTGGAGATACAAACAATACCCAAAGTTTTGGCTTTGTCAACTCTCTAATGCCTCCTCCTTGTGCTTGTGTTTCTTACATAAGCTTCCTAGTAACAAAGCAAAACCCACCTGCCAGCTCACTATGTTAATTAGTTTGGAGAGAGAGACATTTTATAAACTTTTACAGGATTTTTAAAGATGCTTAGGGACATTAAGCTACCATCCACTGAATGTCAATGCAACTTGGGCACCTAATTCCCTTATGCCCCTTTAAAAATCTAAGTCTTTGTTCTTAACAATAGAAAGGCACATTTCCCCATCTCTGTAATGTGATGGCTGGTGTCAAGTGCTGCTTTTAAGGGTGCTAAATGGTCACGAGCAAAAGGAAAATCTAGCTTAGAGTGCTTTGTGCAGATTGTGCATCACTTAGGACCCCACTGCTCTTTGACACAGGAAAGATTTTAAATAACCTTTGGGCATCGCTCTGAGCCCTTTTTCTCCTTCAGGTATCATGAAGGATTCAAGCAATCCACTTTTCTTTTTGTGCACAATTTATCTCAAAGGGATGAGCCCTTACCCTTGGATGCTGCAGTAGCAGCAGCAGTTCTGATTAATGCCTTTGTCACCCCATACATTGATTAGTGTGCTTCTGTTTCTTTTTCTCAGTCACCAAACCCTTCAAGGGATGCTGTTTGTCCAAAGCACTTTGGCATATGTAGCAATTAAAGCTAAAAGTATACATGCATGATATCACTGTCATTTGGATATGTCTCAGACATTCACGGTGAAGCGAGAGTACCCCAGTCTCCAAAACCTTGAGCCGTGGGTCAAAATTGACCTCTGGGCAAAGTGGATGCCAAGGAAAGTGTACTTCATACCTACTTTGTATTCAGTTCATGCACCACCACATGGGCAAAGCAACATACAACTTGGTACCCACATATCTGTGAAATAACTCAGACCATAGGATCTTCAGTTCAGGACCAGTCTTTTACTCTATGGTTGTCTAATACCTAGCACTACTCTAGACTTTGTAGTCTCTGCCGTAACACAGATACTAATTCACCATGAAGATCATTAGTGATGCCAAATGGAACTGACATTGGCTCACTGTGTGACCTTGGAGAAGTCATTTAATCTCTTCCCTCTGTGCCATACATCCCCAAGTGTAAAATGGGGATTATACTCCCTGTACTTCATTGAAATACAGCAAGAATTAACCTTTGTGGAGTATGTTAAGAGTCTCAGGTGTACTGCAAAGTATTCACATGCTTCAGTTTCTCAACCTGAGACAATTTTATACACTGTTTCTGTCTTTCCTTTTAAAAAAATGACGATGTTACAAACACTTTGTTATTCAACCTCACTTACTATCTTCTATCACTTATTGGGCTGACTGCTTCTCATTACTCAGTCCCTGCTGGTGAACATGATTGCCTGTCATGGCTCCTTGGTTATGGGACCAGCCACCCTCCCCTTCCATTCATTCTGCAGAGACAGTTCTGAAATATCCTCTTAAATGGCATTTTCCTCTCTGATTTGCAGCATTTTCTGCTTCACAATGATGTCTAACAACACGCTGCAAAGTGCATTTTAATTTTCAAATGAAGGGTTGGCAACCATCGTCTCTACTGTAACACAGGAGAGCTGAATGGTCCCCATCCCTTCATAAAAGCCTTGGTGATGACCAGATACATAGCCTAATTTTACCAATCATCAATGCCAAAGCAAGAGCAGGCAGCATGCTGTGATAAAAGACTGAAAACAATATAGGTTCAGTCCTGCATGCAGGTTGCACAACAGCTCAGCCCCTCCCTTTCCAAACCACTTGCCTCTGATGTGTTCACAATGGATAACTATTTTATTTTAATTGATTTTATGTAGTTCTGGAGACCTGATCTCCAAGGTACCACAGAGAAACAACCTAGGCAAGAAGCCAGGTCAGTTTGGATGCTGCATCTACCAAAGATGATGTGCATTCTAGCAGGCTCCTGAAGCATAAATTATGTCCTAAAGTATCACTTTCGTACACCAAAGAAGGAAAACCACACACATGGCCTCATTTAAGAGTTAGTAAGGAGATGGAAAAATATCTATTCTATCCACAGCCTGACATACAGGGGAACCAACAATTTTCTAGAGCTCTTTGGGTCCCTTTCTAATTGGAGCACAAGTTGTCAAATGCTTGAGTGATTTGTGGAGTGGCAGAAAACTGTTCATGACTAGTTTGGCTCCTATAAGACAGGTGAGGTTGCTGATGTCCTGACCTTTATTCACTGAGAGCTCATAGACACTCTTCTCTTCATTTGCGATAATCCCCTGGAAAGGCAGCACTGTCTTTAACTAAATACTGCTTCTTACCAGGTAGGTACCCATCCCTTTTGCTCATTCTGAAAACAAAGGAGAGACTACAGCAATGCTGCTAGCAGAAGACACAGCTCTCAAGTGTCTACAGATGACAACAGACACTGAGGATTAATGAATGCTTGATTTAACAGCATTGTCTCATCTGTGTTTCAAGGACAGAATATTTGTCATATTTCAGGGGTGCAGGCATTGACCAATGTTAGAAGCCCACAGTTTTTTCAGCCACATTACAAAGCTTGAAGTAGAGATCATTCTTTTCTGTCTGAGCTTTCTACCATATCTTTTTAAACTTCTGCTGCTCTGTCTTTTCACCCCCATCATTTTGCTTATACATAAAATGGTAAAGCAGTTTAGGACCCTGAACCTGAGACAACTTGGAAAGGTGTTCAGACCATATCATCATCTGGTCTTCAGATGATAGATGCTCAGAAAAAAATCAGGCCCTTTTCACATTTTTTCCAGTTGGGGTCCCAAAAAAGGAGACACTCAGAGTCAGTAGCCACTTTTGAATATCTCGTTTTAAAGACTTGATTTCCTGCTGCCCTACCCCTTCTGTAAACATGTATTCCTCTGCACACTGATTTTGGGGATTATGCACAATGTGATGCCAAAATAGCTGTGGCTGCCAAGAGACGTACAAAGCAGCAGGTCGGGGCACAAGATTACTAACACTGGAATAGAAAAAAATTGCATGCATAATTATGCAAAGGAAAGGAGAAAAAATAAAAAGAAAGGTGTGGCTTAAGCACAGATCCTTCAAGGATGCCTGCATGATAACAAATCTGCCACTCCAGCCCTTTGAGAGAAGAGAGTAGCTGGGTCTATTTTCACCTGGGATATATTTTTTTGTTCTGCCTGAGCTTTCTACCACTCACTTCTATTGTCTACTGAGCATAAAAAATATTATGGTTCACAGATGAGCTTTACTCAGTAAGAGAAATGAATAGGGAAAACTCTCCACAGGTTGGAGGATTTTTTTTTATATGTATACACCTATTTATTTGGAGAATGAAGAGGAATAAAGGAATATGTGAAAGACTAAAAAGATGGGATCTCAAAACTAGTGCATCTTTGTCTTCTTGCATCTCAGTAATTTAGGGATATGATTGCAAGGTTATTTTCTGAGTCCATACAATTAGGACTAAAAGGGTCATATTTCACTGGCAGTTAACTTTTTTTGCTTCCACTTTTAAAACAAGTGATCGCTGACCTGGCAAGTCAAAATAGCAGGGACGTAACTGACAAACTTTGAATATATTTTTCATGGTTGCTTGTTTGCTGTTAAGTGCAGTTATTTGCAAGATAAAACATCAACGATCTAATGTGCAGCACCTTACAATGGATGCAAAATGTGAGGATTATAAATGAAAACCACTTCAGGAGTGCTAAGTACTCTTCTCATGCTGCAAAGAAGGAAAGCAAAGCAAATGAAAAAAAAAATTACCTTAAGTAGAAATGATTTTACCCAACAGCATGTTCTGATGAGCATTGTCAAAAAACTGTCAAAACTGTTTTTCAGGGTGAAATTGGGTTTTTCAGAAATTGTGTCTACTCTGCATGGAAAATTTTGGTATTTTCTGAAAAAAACAAGTGTATGAAACCTGAAATAGTTTCATAATTTTGATACAGAATGGTCCTGTGGCACATAATCAGAAATACAGCTTGGATGCTATATGCTCCCATTCTCTTTGATGGCTCGGCTTTCCAATCACACTCCGTCTTCATGATGCACTACATTCAGGGATGCCTGGGACACAGTCCTGTACCTCAGTGCAAGATGGGAGGTGACACGTCATGGGAGATGCTGTCCAATCACGAGCCGTGGAATGCAAGGCCCTGTGATATCACTAGAGTCGAAATACTCCTGATTTGAGCTGGATTATTTCAGTCTTCAATATTTTCTTTAAAAGATAAAATTTCCCATGAAAACTATCAATAGAAAAAAATAAAGAGGCTTTCACTGACATGTTTCACCCCGGGGAAGAAAAAAAAAAAAATCAAGGAAAAATAAAACAAAGAAAAGTATTTTTGACCAGTTGAGTTCCCATTTATTTTTTAAAAGAACTTCTTAAAAACACCTTTAACAGGAGTTTTGCTTTTGTAACTGGCCAGAAAATGCTCCTAGTAGGGCCATGTGAAGCTTTGGGTGTTGATTTGATCGGGAGGAGATTCAGCAGCCAAATCTCTGAATCCGAATCAGATCAGGAGACCAATGAAAAGTTCCAAATAGATTCAAAACTCTCTATCAATTCCGAAAAGATTCGAAGAGCTTCGGAGATTCAGGCAGTCCCCACTCACTGCCGCAGGGAGCTGGACCCAGACTCCATGCTGGTAAGTGGGGGGGGGGAGGGGGAAGTGGACCATGGGGGGACCCCTGCCAGGCCCCACCCCATGCCTGCTCCCCTGGGGGGGGTTGGGGGCACCAACCCCCAACCCCCACCTGTTCTCCCAGCTCCCCCATGGCTGCCCTGCCTGGACCCAGGTCTTTAAAAAAAAGCCCCCACTCACCAGCTGCTGCCAGGTGGGGTGCAATCACCGCTGCCCCCCACTGCCCCATGCTGCATGGGGGGCTCTGCCACGAGCCCCTCAACCTGCCCCCCCACCATGGCTGCCCTGCCTGCCCCAGCTCCTGGATTTAAAAAACAAATAAACAAAAAACCTGAACTCACCAGCTGCCGCAGCAGCCATCAGGGCTTCTGGGGGCTCATGGAAGAGCCCCCCCACAGCGTGGGGCAGTGGGAGGCAGCAGGGATCACCCCCAACTGGACAGCAGCCAGTGAGCGAGGGCTTTTTCTTTTAAGAGCTGGGGGGGCCGCCATTGAGAGTGGGTGGGGGATGGGGCCGATTTGGAGATTCGGCCAAATCGGCTGCAGCCGAATCGCCGAATCAGATTCAGCCAAATCAAGTTGGGACAGTGATCCGAATCCCCGAACAGAATCACTGTTCTCCGAATCGGCCGAATCCAAGTCCAAAGCGAATACTAGCAACTTCGCATAGGCCTAGCTCCTAGGTGTGACCAGGTCTGACATTCCTCCTACTTACCTTCTTTTCTAGAGCAGTGATTCTCAACCAGGGTGTACAGATCCTTGAAGGGTGCTTCAAGGTGTGAGGTGCTAAGTGAGGTATGAGAAGATAAACTAAGGAATAAGCAGAGGCTCAGGCCAGTCCATCTTTGGACAACCCCTTACCTCCACAGCCCGACCCTTCAGCACTATAATATATAAACTCATTTTTTAAATTGGGCACCATTCAATTTACAAAAGGTGCATGGAGGTGACTCGAGTCCAATGAGGGGTGTCCCATGTGCAAAGAGGTTGAGAACCACTGTTCTAGAAAGATGCCCGTCTGCTTCCTCTTGAGTTCCAGCACCTGTTTACTCTGGAAATATATGTTGTCCCAGTGCAAGCCCTGAGTCTGAAGGTGCTGTGCTAGTGGAAGATAGGTCTTGCAGGCAGACTGCGAATGAGGCTTGTAATATAGTCAATGCAGGATTCTCAGCAGAGCTCGTTAGGCCATGCAAAGTAGTAAGTCAGCTACTGTATACAGACTCTGGTTTGGAAATGAGCATGCACAGAGCTGTAGGGCATGTTTCAGCACGGCACCGTCTTGTGCCAGTTAGACATACACACGGCGTACTCTCAAATTGTCCCATACCCATAAAAAAAACAATTCATGGAAAATGAGGGTTGGAAGGGACCTCAGGAGGTCATCTAATCCAATGTCCTGCTCAAAGCAGACAAGCTTCAACAAGATCACACCTTTGGTCTGCTAGAGAAAATGAGGCACAAAAATCTGTGTGTCACCATAGGAAAGCCCTCCCCCCCAGCCCTTGTTCTTAGCAGCAGCGGAGCCACAGTTTTGTTGCTTTTCCTGTCTCA
>NW_017728921.1:10170439-10190327 GCF_001723895.1 Crocodylus porosus
GCTAAAGCAGCACAAGCTATTAAGGCTTCTTATTACAGCTGAGGTCACAAGTGTGAAATTGGGGGATACCACTCTTAAATCATACATTCCCCACATCCTCATCACATGCCAGTTAAACAAAACAAAGCCCAAAGCATCTTCATGAGCCAGGACGGTGCTTTGTTCAAGCCCTGCTTGTTTTGGCATGCTAGCCCGCACGGCAATGCTACACAACAAGATGTGCAATGCTCAGATTTGAAAAGCGTGAGAGCCTCGAGGAGAACAAAGCTCTCAGAGAACAGTAGGCATACCTGGTAGCCTGCCAAATATACTGAGGAATCCTAGAAAATGCATTTTCAAAGTGTCATGACATTCCTCAAAGTCATTTAGGAGAATGTTATGAAAAAGGGAGAGATTCCTTTGCTACATCTCAAAGACATTGCCACATGATGCAAGCAAATTGTCAACTGCAAAAAACCATCCAGGTGTGCTGATGAGTTGTTCAGCTGTAAAATCCTTGATCTTTGCAGTGTCAGAAAATCTATATGTTGCACCTTGCTGTTCTTCAGATAGTTTTGTTCTATCATATCAGTGTGATGTAGGACTAGTTCCAGCTGTGCCATACAAGTGAGCTGTGCAGTGCTTCTGCCAGTAGTGTGTAAGTTTGAATATAGGAGAATGGAAGTGAACCTGCCCAAATATTTTTACGTGATTTTTCCAGAAATATTCTGATTTCTGTCCTGCTGGTGGACTGCTAGCTATTTTATAGGTGGCTTAAATGAATTCCATGTTATCCCTTTATTCAGTATTTGGATTTTGGGGGTCACCTGATGCAACATATTAAGCTGTGTTTATAGCCAGAGGATTCACTGTGCTGCTGACACAGTCTGAAAATATCATTTTTAACTGACAAAGGAAAGAGCCACATCCTAGAAGATGAGCGAAATAATTTAGAGTTGTGGCACAACCTCAGGCACAAGGAGAATTCATAAAAATGAAATCAAAATGAAAAGTGGAAATGCAAACAAAAGTCAGGTGACTTCCCTACCCTTCTCTCTCCAGCTCTCTGGAAGCACGTCTGTAAACTTAAGGTAGAAAGAGGTACCTCCCGGAAGGACCAAGAGGGACTCGAGAAGAAATGATGTGCTGCGACCTGTACACAGAAAATGACACTTAAAAAATGATTAAAGATGCAAAATTAAGTTCTCAATTGTTAAGAAATGCCAGAACCGGTGCTGCCACCTTATTCAACCTCCTTGTGCATAGACATTATGAGATCCCAGGCCATTTTTCCTTGCCTCATTCAGTAGAATAATACGGAGTTTAATAAGCAGCTATCTACTATTTTCCATTAGCCTTGTTATTCAGTGTGTGACCTTATTTATTTCATGGTCTCTAAGCCCCAGAATGATGGAAGCATATTGGCTTTTCTATAGCACTCATCACTATCCTGTTTATAAGTTATCCTCAAACTCTCCAGGAGGTAAGGAGCGAAATCCTTCCCATTTTATGGATGAAGAACTGAAGCACAAGGAGACTAAGGTAAGAAAGCATCCTCTAAGTTTGAGGACCCAATTTCAGACACTTAAGACCTGCTTTTTCTGAGTGCTAGGATTAATGCAACACTTTATGTTCAGCGCAAAGCTCCCGTTGCCTCAGTCACAGCTGTGAGTCCTTTGCACTTCTGCAAATCAGACCTCAGGGTCCTTAGCTGAGTACACAGAAAAAGAGGCTCACACACATAGCAACTGTCTGTGAAAACTTGCCCAGCCTCATTAGAAACCCTGTGGCTAAGACAGGACTAGGCTCCAGTTCCCCAAGGCAGCGTTCATCTGCACTAACCAGTCTTAGTGGCACTCCCCAGACCCCACCAACTGGCTCCCAGTCTCTCTTGTTTCCCACACCAGCTCCCAGGACCTCACATCTTCCCCCCACAACTCCCAGTCAGAGTTGTTATCCTCTCTCCACACCTTGTCCCCATCAGTGCTGTCCCCATCCTTCCATCTGGTTTTTCTTCCTCCACATTTGAATCTCATGCCTTTGTTTTTCGTGCTGCCTGAGTTGCAGCATGGGAGTCAGGGGATATGGCTACACTTCTGCAATATTCTGGCATGGGCCAAACCCAGAGACAGAGTGCAGAAGCTGTTCTCACAATCAAGTGTGCTTGAGAGCAGCTGCAAGGGAACACCTCCAGAGCAGCTTCTCAGTCACATCTCCAGGTTTGACAAAAGGATGCAACGTGCTCAGGCCAGTTTCTCCCCAAAAGCATGACAGAAGTGAGAGCTCAGTCACTCCAAGGGGGAGGGTATTTGTGCTGACTTGTCAAAACTAGGAGCTTGCAAGAGGCTAGAGTGTACCCAGGTGACACACTTCCTGGAGAACTGAGCTGCCAATTTGAAAAAAAAAACACAAGGCATTTGTGAACAATAGCGCCCCCTCCCCCCCAAAAAAAGGTTCACAACTTGGCCATATTTAAGTGAATTTTCACGTACATCGGACACCACAACTTCCCCTTCTGCCATGTTTGGTGCCTGCTCTAAAGCCTGGCAGCCTCAGGGCATCTCAAAAACAAAAGGTTTTCAACCTGGACAAAACACTGTACAAGAATACGATGGACCAGTTACAGGAGTACAAGCATGCCAGGGCTCCAGACTCACTCTCCCTCATCAAACCATCTCCGAGAAGCGCTGTGCTCTGATATGAAGGAACCAGATTTGGGAAAAGTGTATGGTGAAAAAGTTGAGGCTATCACAGGTTCCAAGCAAACAAAAGACTGTAGTCCTGCTGCAGAGGCAGCTGTATAGAAAAAAAAACAGTTGCCGTTAACTAAGGCTAAGTACAGATGTTCAAAAAGCCCCTGGCAAAAGAGCTCTAACTATCACACTTTACATAAAGCGCTACCAGTTAGACAGAGAAGGAGCAAACTGAACAGATGTTCACTGTTTGGTGGGGGGAGGAAACCTCAGAGCCTGCCCACACTGGCACTGGAGGCACTTCCACACACCTCCTTCTCCCCAGCCCTGCCCCCCTACCAGCTGGTGGTGGTCAGCAGCACCTAGGGGAAGAGAAGGGGAGGAATGGAGTCCCCTGCTGCAAGCCCCTCTCCCCCCAAATCGTTGGGTTGGGTCTTGGTGGAGTGGGGGAGCAGATTTGGGTCTGGTGACATGGGGGCTCCCTTCCCCCACCCCTCATTCCTGGCGCAGCAGAAAGCTGGGGTATGTATGCCACGCTGCTGGCTGCTGTCAAGAGGCTGGGACAGGGTGGGGAGGGAGCCCCTGTATTGTACAGTGCCCCCCCCCCATGTTGCTGAGTCAGGTCTTGGGGTTAAGGGACTGGGCTGGGTCCACATGGCAGGGGAGGCTCCTTCTCCCTCATCCCCCTGCTTCTTGACAGCTGCAGCCAGTAGCTTCACCATGGGGCTGCCCAGCCCAGCTTTTCACTGCATTAGGAACTTGTGTAGGGGATGGGAGCCCTTGTGCTGCATGACCTGGCCTGACCCCCACCCCCAAGACCTGATGCAGCAATCTAGGGTGGCCTGTGCAGCACGGGGGCTCTGTTCCCCCACCTCCTGCCTCCCCGTGCAGAGAGGAGACAGAGCCTTTTCTGTTTTCTCTGCATGACAGCCTGTGGCAGGGCTAGGCCAGTGCTCACCTGCAGTACATGAATACTGGCTGAGGCTAGCATGTCACCCAGTGAGAGGCCCCTGGGATGCCACGGGAATGCGACCTACCTTGACTCAGGATGGGATGTAGTATAGATAATGGATAAAGCGGTCTAATCTAAAGCGCTTTAGTCTGATACCACATCCATCTGGGGTTAACTTAGAGTGGGATCCACCATTTTTAAAACACTTTGTGCACCAGGAAAGTCTGTTCTGTTATAGCTGTAAAGCACTTTCTGTGTACTTAATGTGCAATAAGTGTAATTTCTGTACCTAGCCTAAGCAGTTTAAACTTCACAGCAGGTTCAGGATAAAGGTCTAAGTTATGGCAAAAAAATTCTGTGCCTGTCAAGCAATTATAAAAACAGGACATGAAAAGAAAAAAAAAGAAACAGAAAAAAGAGACTTGGCTATAAAACACCTCTTAAAGCCTGTAATAAACTTCAGGTTCCCTCTGCCACTCATTTGAACTAATTCCCTGGCTATTTTCCTCACCAAGGGTAATCTACTGAGAGTCAGCATATACCACAGCAGGACTTTTTATGTGAATTACAAAAAACAATATTCATGGGGTAATGCAAGTTATGCACTGTACATTGACAGTGCAAACCATTCAATTAAAGGCACAACAGGCCTCTTACGGACTTTACAAATGAAGCAATGCAAGAAGTATCATTTTCATTATCTTAGGTGTTTCTGAGGCATGCTGGGTGTGTTTCTACAAGAACATAGCTGTGAGCACAAGGAACCATAAAAGCTATTCTTGGATGTTGACGTGGCAAGGGCTTTGAGGCTGACAATTAAGGAAAGCAGCAGACAATTAAGGGAAGCAGCATCCAGAAGTATAAATAGCCAAGGCATGCAGCAGTGGACTCACCCAGTCATGGCTTTAGGCAGCCCCACAACTTCCAGAGACCATTCAGCGAAGAAGAGCTGTGAAGAGGCTGAGGAGAAGCCATGCAGAAATCAGTCACATTCAGATTGCTGCCCTCAGTTCAATTTGCAGCCACCCACAGACTGTAAATTTGAAAGAGCCAGGGCCAGTCATAGCCATACTAGTTCTTTGGGAACAAAGCACAGAGGGCTGAATCCCACTCTTTCAGGAATGAACAGGTCAATTTGAATGGTGCAGAACCAAACTCAGGCAAACCGAGGTTGGGCAGGTGAAGGAGTAAGAAAAGCTCCTGTAGATTACTCCTCCTAACAAAAGGGCAGCTATTTTCAATGGCGCTTTCTACTTTCTACCCATCTCTTTAGCTGCCAGCTGCTTTCTTTTGTGCAGCTCTACAAAACATGCCGCCATGCCTGTCCAAGTTGGCCCATGCAGGCTGGATCAAGAGGTACCCTAAGTGACACAGTGAGAAGCAAGGCCCTTTCCCCTCTCCCCCCTTCCTCCCCCACTTCCAATATATAGCATGCAGAACAGGAGACAGAACTTTCTTTGAAGGAAAAAGTGGAATTTCGAGCCAAGCTGTTTATCTGTCAGGGCAACAAATACAGAAATACTAATAGTCACAGCTGCATGCTTGAACAGAATCTCGTTGGCTCCCCTTTGGCCCTGCATTTGGAAGCCAAACAAAACAAAATAGTCTGGGAAGAATAGTACCACAAACAACAGAAGCTGACTGTATATTCCTCCTCTTGTTCAATAAGTTCCCCATTGCCAAGTTGCTCTTGCTGAACGCCATAGCAGCTGGCTTTATTTCCAATGCAAACAGGAAAGAAGGATAACTGGGATTCAGTTCCGCATGGCAGGCAATAGGAAGGCACAACTTTGCACTGCATTACTCAGTGTCCTGTGTAATAAATGCACCTTGCTACTACTAGGCAGATGTTTTGAAAAGCACTGGGCACAATTCAAAGCGGAGGGAAACAGTCAGGAGTGGTTTTGAATCTGAACAACCTCAGGAGTTGCCAGCACGACCATTCTGCACTGCATTTTGGCTTTCTGTAGATTTGGGGACATCTGTAAAAGGCACAGCAATGACTAGCTTCACCCCTTCTCACCTTGGGCTTAATTTTTAAAGGCTGTGAGAAAGGAGCTCTGGCAAAATTCTGGGCAAATGTACAGCCTGGAGTTCCCTGTCCACTACGACCCACAGATGCTGCATCAGATTTGTTTGGAAAAACATCTTATGACTGGCAAATGACCTGCTGGCCCTGCAAATGCAACCTAGGAAAGGAGAGCCAGGGAAAGTGCTGAAGGTGATCCACTGGAAATATTGAACCTTACGTCTTTGCAGTCAGTCTCAGCAATCTGTCAGGCCTCTGCAGCCCCACTAAAAGCAGAATTGGCCCCAGAATCTTTTATACTGGATGATAATGTGAATAACCCAGCACAACTCTCACTGCCCAGGCTGAGTTCGCTAGACTGATCATCAAGAGATTATTGGAGAATCTCAAAGTGCCTGGGATCTTAAAACAATTATAGAACCAATTGGGTCTTCAATTCAGGAGAGCACAGAAACATGCGCTTAAGTCCCACCAACGTCAGTGGAAGCTGAGTGTGCATTCAACTGCCATCATGATCAGAGATGCTTTAATTAAAGGGGTCACGTTTTAGATGGGAGCTATGGTTTAAAAGCATACATGTGCTGTTAGTTTTGTATTTCAAACCTATGGCAGTATTAAGACGACAGGTGGAGGAGCTCTGTTCCACTTACATTAAGCCAGCTAAACCTGAACCAGGAGCAGCGCACACCTCTACTGGGACCATCATGGACAGTCTGGGGCAAGTAACTGGGGGTAGTGGGGAGATAGGAGAGAGAGGGGCTGGTAGGATTGGGAGAGGTTGGTGGGTCCAGGGGGTTGTCGCCTGGTCTGAGGGAGGAGTAGTCAGGGAGCTAAGAATAGCCCAGTCAGGATCAGGGGGAGTAGGAAAAACACAGCGCCAGGGGTGACTGGCTGGGCTTTCCCAGCCCCAGGACTGTGCTGTGAATATGTGCAGGCACTCACTAGACTGGGTTGTAGCCTGCTTTAGATCAGGGACCTCGAAAGTTCACCTCTCAGAAGATGAACTATCTTTAGATCAGGTGCACCATTTTGGAAGCAATTTGAGCCGAATGCAAGCACACTTGGGCAATTAAATGGACCTAACTTGGATTAAGTCAGTCTAAATGTGATGCTTGTATATAGACTGAGAGTGCTAGTACAGAAGGCAGTTTTTCTGGGGCAGAAAATCTGGCGTAGCAGGTACTTGTTCAGATCCACCCACCAAATTCTAAATTGGAATAGCAACTACTAGGACATTATTAACAGTGCAGCAGTGTTTAATAGTCGCTAGCATTAGATCTTAACACAACAGATGAGAAACAACACAGAGAGTGCAAGGGAGCAAGAGAGAGAGCGAGTTCAATTATTTTGGATTACACTAACTATCAATTTGTATTATAAGAGAATTAAGATCAAAATAGATGCCCTGGACATGTTCTGTTCATGCATCAAATGGGCTTTAACAAAAATTGAATTTAGTTGGTCATCCAATTATCTGCAGAGGTGATCTTTTCAATTGTATTTCACTATGTTTTCCAAATCACTAACTACTTTCCCTTTCACTCTGCTTCCTCCTCTGACATCCCCACCTCATCTGGAAACAGAAAGCTTCGTTGACCCCTTGAGGAATTCACTGCACTGAAATAAATGAAACCTTGGCATAATCATGTTAGAAAAATATATACACATGATAAAGTATCCCCTCTGGAAATAACCATTATTGAAGATTACATGAAGCAGGGCCTTTTAAGGCATTGTTTAATTTAATTGCTAAAGTCCATTTTAATTAGCAAGAGCCATGTTTCTAACATAATGAGCAATAGTGTAGAATAACAAAGAGAGAAATTTACAGAAAATAGGTACCAGTTCATCCAAGCCAGCTGGAAGTCTCTAGGTTTTTACAGGACTGCAATTTTACCTAAGAAGGTGACAGTAAATTATGGCATAACATTGAGTTGATGGTCCTTATAAAGCTTGGGGCTGAGACAAAAATCAAGGGAGTTACTCTTCACAAAATTATACACTTGAGGACACTGAGCTGCAAATTGTAAACCACAGAGTCAGAGCAGCTCTCACTAGTGTTTCCACAGCTGCAGGAGTCTTTGGCCAAGGATATGGCAAGATCTGCCCACAGTGGGATGAGGAAGGTAGTGTGCAGAGGTGACGAGTATGTGGAGGTATAAGGGCCCTGGCCCCCCTTGGAAAGGAGGCTATCACCTGAAATGTGTAAAACTCCACATGTCCATCATCTTCGGGGCCCTCCCCTGGCAAAAATAAAAGTTATCACCTACAGCAGTATGGCAGTGTGGTAGAGCAGGAAGCAAAACAGACCAGGAAATCTGGGTTCTTTCCCCATTTTTGCCCTGTCTTAGACACATTGCTTTGTATTTCTGTTTCCTTTCCAAGCCTTGCCCTGCCTTGTACATTTTGATTGTAAGCCCTCCAGGGCAGGGAGTCTCTGTACAGCCCCTGGCCTGCCGGGACCCCAATTCCAGTTTGGGCCTCTGGCTACTACTGCAGCACAAATACATAGCAGAAGACTCGTACACTCGCTGAAGCCTTCCATGCTAACATTGCCTTCTTCTGGCCCACCCAAAATGAAAAGGATCTAAACAGAAGGAAAAGAAGGAGAAAGAGAATCATGGAGGAAAACAGTATCAAATGAGCGTCTGTTGAATGCTTAAGTCAGGACATATGTATAAAACTTATCAATGCCAAAAATGCAAAGCTGCTTCCAAACATGCACAGCGAGAAGGCAAGCAGCTGGGAGGTACAGAATATATTATGGAAAGGTGCTCTTCCTTACTCGTGCACCAAAGCTTTTTTGGTATCATATTCAAGTAAAGTGCACTTATGCAGTATCTGAGACCAGGCATTTTTCCAGGGCAGATAAGCCTCAGTTCCCATATTAAAGATGCAAAAATGGAACCAGAGAGCGGTTATGAGTCAGATGTCTAAAAGTTCTCTGTACCCACATCTGGAGTGAGATTTTCAAGAATTTTGCACACAGTAGCTCCCACTGAGAATAGATCCCCTCACTCCTGTCCACCCACCAGCCATTTCCTTTTTTTCCACTATGGAACTGAAAATGTGCCTTTAGAGACTTGCTCAAAACTGCATCGCAACAGCCCTGGGAACAGAACACAGGTGCCGAGACTCCCAAGCCCAGGATCAGCATGCAGCTGACTCTCTTAAAAGAAAATTAATATGCAGCAAGAGGTATTTCTGGTTTCAGCCCTACAGCCATTGATGTACAATGTCTTTGAGAATCACAGCATGGTGATTACACTGAAATGTTCCTAACACTGAGAAGGCAGAAATTGAATGAGCTTCTGCGACTTGAACTCCTTGCAAAGTCTATACCTGGGGCACAAGGAAGCATCTAATCATACTTAAAAAAAAATACTTTTAGAGAACAGTAAAATCAAGGCATTAAATCACCATGGAAGAGGAAGCCAGAAGTATGTCAGAATAACCTTTCACCTGATGGCTTGTTAACAGCCAGCTAGTAGATTCAGTGAACAGCAGTAGGAATGACCACATCTCTATTGGTTTAACTATCAGGTCCTCCTTTAACAAGCCATTTTTTTCAATAGCCTGAGCTCTGTATTCATTGGTTGTATGTATTGTTCTACCCAACATGGGGCAAGGTAGAAGGAGGGCTACTGTGGTTGTATTTATCATCATCATCATTATTATTTCAATTTTGAACTGAAACTATTTAAGGATTTCACATGTTAGTATGTACTGGTCTGCTGCAGGACTAAATATACAGATAGATATTTTTATATGCCATTTCAAAATGTTTATTTCCTATTTGCTTCTATGACAGTATGGATGGATGCCTTCCACCCATTCAATATAGCAATCTGCGCTGTATTTATCTTGTGTTCCTGAAGAAGTCTATTTTTTTTTTTTAATATTCCTTACACCACTTGGGTAAACACCAGGCAAGAAAAAATATGACAGACATTTAAAGGAGGCTTCCTATTTGCTCAATAATGCAGTGAGGCAAGACTGAAAAGGCAGGAGGCTGCGTGACTTGCAACAAGACAAGTGGCCACAGGTAAAGCACAACAGTCTGACAAGTGTTTTCCCAATACGCCTAGCAAGTGAGTTACTCTGAGATCAAGTCAAAAAGACCTTCTCAGTATAACCAAGTCCCCAACCTTAGAAAAGCGTATGATACTCTCAGATGTTTGCTAACACAAGGCACCAGACAAGAGTGAAGTATAACAATGGTTGTTTAATACATTTTAGATAAGGGTAGGTAAGGATGAAAATCATGATGAGTTTTTCAGATATTGACCATGTTGAAATCTCATTGCATTGTGGTCAAATCCTGAAGTCCTTAAATGAGATTAAACTTCCACAGTAGTCAGAAAAAAACACTTATCTCTGAAAGAGCATAGTACAAAACGCAATACATGACCTAGAATTAATGCATAACTGTAGATAATAGAAAGAGAAGTCTCCCAGCATGCTGTTGCAAACTCAGTGCAAGGATGATAAACCTATTATACTAGGTAAAAAGACATCAGAGGCAATGAGTATTTCAGTCAACCAAATAATCCTTAGGCACATAACGAGATGCACTAAGCTGTACACTTTTAAGTTTTCCAAGAGCTTCGGGTGATTTAGATCATCTGAAATACTGGGAGCCAGTTCCCTGCATTCAGCTAAGCTCTGCTCCCCTGCTCTTTAGTCCCAGAAAAACTTAATTATATATTGAATGCTACTGTATCCAATGTAACTCCAGATCCAATGACAGCCTTCCTAGTAATATCCCTTATGGAACTGAGCGTAGATATAGTGGACAGTCTAGAGCCAGCTACATGGACTTTTACACCCAAGAGGGAAGCCCCTTGAACCTGTGGCCTCCCTTATTAGGGCTGTTCTATATCCTTTATTTCATAGGAGCATCTGCATTTCTTTCACTCGCATGTAATTATTCAAAAGGATTTTCTAGCTCCCTGCATACAAAATTTGTCAACAGGACTCTGTGGAATAGCAAGCTGCAACTCCCCCTGCTCAGGTGATGGGTGACTCTCCTTAGAAGCTTTGATTTTGTTTTTGAAGGAGAATCCCTCCTGTACTAAATCAAGAGAGGCAGCTGCTTCTTGATATCATATACATATCAATATTTGGGTCTCTTCTGGCTGACAGCTTTCTGCATGCTAATAAAAACAAAAGCCACGGTGTTACACTTAGAACAGTAATAGCATCAGAGAATGCATTATCTGTGCAAGCTGTTCCAGGCTTCTCTGTCAAGATCCAGGGGTAATAAGTAGTTCAGGAGGTTGATAATTCATGTCAGTTTTCCATTGGAGTGGTGTTCCTGCCTTTCACACCTTATTCTGCACAGAGCTACATACAGGCAAAATTAAAAGAAAACAAAATCTGTGTGACTAGTTTGGAGGCGAGTCTTTGCTTGAAGCATTGCCAAAGGCAACCAGTGGGCCTGCCTGACTGGCACCATATAATATTCTTCCCAGGGAGATAGAAAATTGAGGGCTTGGCCACATGCGCTCATTAAAACCTCTGCTATGCACTTGTTAGTTAATGCAGTGATGCTAACTGTAGCATCCTGGCCATTTTCCAGTTGGGTCAATTTAAGTATAATTAGAAGTTTTCGTATCTAAACCTATTCTGTGTTGGTGGGATGGAGTGGCTACAGTGCCCCGCTCCAGAAGTAGACACTTTTTTTTTATTAGTGTTGTGGCAGTACACGGGTTGTACAAAAAAACAGGGTGGAGACTGAACAGGCCTGTTTGGAGACCACAGCATATGGCCCCTGGAGATGCTAATGGAGACCCAAGCTGAAAGAAATCTCATGCCAGTCAGGGGACCAAAATTCAGTGTGCTAGTAAGCATCTACAATATCCATTGAAGTCACCTCCACAACTTTTGGAATCAAAACTAATATGAGTTTGTACTAGCAAAAATTTGACCCTATGCACTGTACTGAAATAGCATTGATCAAGTCATTGTGGCAGTAAACAGAATTTGCTCTTTAGATTACATAGCTAACATTTCCACCTTCCCATGTGACTATTGTATTCTAAACAACACATAATAGGATGAAAGCAGCAGCATAGGGCAGGGAGACTTTGTTGAAATAATTAATACCAGCAGCCTGTGATATTGATTCATATATTCAGTATTCCAGACAGGGCTGCGCATTGTAGGTTATTATCCTCAGAAGTCAATGTATTCAACTTCTATGCAAAAACAAAGGAAAAAAGTCGAAGAAAGTAATTTGTAACATTTGTGACAGAAACAGAGAGATACTGAATGCACTGTGTGCACTGCATGGGGAAGAGGGCTACTGAAAAATGAATGGGAAAGATTGAGTAGAAAGCATAAAGGATTGCTCAGCATACAATCAAAAATGTAATGCAAGATTAGCTATTCTAATATATTATGATCTAAAAAGTACTTCTCATGTTACGCTAAATGCAAAGATAGAATTTCAAATACTGTATATGGAAAATAGAAAACCCTAACATTAGGAACCACAGTCAGGTCCCAGAGGATTTCAAAGTATCAAGAGATAAAGGTTCCTCTATGCAGGTAAAGTTATTTTAGCACAGTAACAATATTGTTGGTTAAGGATAAAATAACAATTTGCATTATTATCCACTGTAATGCAAATTGTTATTTTTACCAGCAAATATATGGCTTGCTTTAGCCTCAGTGTCAGGATGAATGTTAAACCAGAGCTGATGAATAATTCATTCCTCCTGATTTAATGCAACTGCTCATTCCGGGATTCCTGTTTGAAGAATAGCTTCTCATGGTTAGACGCTATTTACATTCTGGGCCAGAGTTCACTCCTTCATGACCTGCCTGCAATAAGATAATTATCTGCTGGTGAAAGGTTTGGGATTTTTTTTACCATTAAAACTGTATTGTTTTCATAGTAAATACCTCATGCACACCTACAAAGGGGAAAAAAGTCAGCATTCAGAGATTCCATTCACAAAGTTGATCACAGAATAGCATCTGTACAAACATGTCGCATGTAAGGGCTAGGTTAGGTCTGCAAGGTATGAAGCAAGTTGCTGTAATGGATAGGGTGCCACTAAGACACCTGGGTTTATTCCCAGCTCTACTATTAACCTACTGTGTAACCTAAAGCAAGGTGGACACCTGTTTCCCCTTCTGTCCCTTGCCTTTTATTCTTTAGATTGTAGCTTCTTCAGAGTGGGGATTGCATCTCAGTAGATGTTTGTGGAGGGAGGCCCTAATCAATACACATTTCTATGACAATTAAAACAGGCATTCACATCTGTGTGCAGGTACACAAATCTGGGAGAGGAAAGGGCAAATCTCAACCCAAAAGAGAGAGGAATATGAGCAGTAAGGAAGAAAAAAAAAATGACATCATCCAGAGCGACTAGAAATACATGTAGGTTACAAGAGCAATGAGAGCTACAACAGAAAAGATTGTGAAACCAACTGACCAATCAAAAAACCCTCAGCTCTAGAAGACAAATGAGCTCATATTATCTGTGACCGCAAGCCTCACATTAACTAATGGAGCTTCAGAGGTAAACTTTCCCTGCGGACGGATTACTCCATAACTGCCGCTGTCACACAGGATCCCGGCCTAGATTTCATGAGCATTTTTCAGCAAAAGTCTGTTTCTAACATATGCAGTTCTCTCTCTCACCTACCCAATGACTGTCCAAGCGTCACACTCCTAGGAGTTCCTAGAGTTGTTCTGATTGGAGAGAATTAGAAAACAGATGCAGACAGCAGGGAACAAATTTATGCATACTTCATACCTTGAGCAGATGATTTATGACTGTCAGCGAGCTTAATAAATTCAGTCCTTCTAGGTTTATGAAGTCTTCACTCCCCTAAAAACCTAGGGGAAAAAAACAAATGTTGTATGTTAGGTTAACTGCTTGCTGCCTGCATCAACCTGTCAGTTAAGATAAAATGAAGAGAAGAATTGTTTTGCAAATTTGGAATTCACCCAATACTACAGATGCTGGATGTAGAACAGAATTCAAAACTTCTGAGGCCTGGGATGACTGTGGCTGCAACAAAGTATGGCATTTTTAGCTAATTCACTCTTGGTTTTTTTTTCATTTCATTTTCTTGGCCATAGTCCTAGAAGCAAGTCATGAATTACTTTGAAATGAGAATTTATATTGTTTGATTAGCACAAGTTTCCACTTAGCTAGAAGTGCAGGTCTTTTGAACTATTATATTTCCATGTATAAAAACAATGGAATACATGAAAAGGAAAATGTTTTGTGACTTTCAGAGTAGTGAAATCCAGAAATTATTCTTGATGAAACCTAAAGGACTCATCCATACTCTATTTGCCAACAATATGTGAAACTAACTCAAAGTGACATTTTCAGGGTGTAATCACACATCCATTTGCAACAGTTGCAAAATCACTGAAACACTGTGCCATATTCAAGTTAGTACATGCCAGGAGCAGACACATTCATGCCAGAGATATAGTCCTGAGATAATCCTTACCTGAAAGGGAGCGATTTTGCAATGCCGCAATGACACTTACCTACTAAACTGCTTGGATGTGTGTTTGCTTGCATTTTAACTGTGTTTAGTAAGTGTTAAGTAGAACGTGACATGATTAGTGGCAACAAGGATGGGAAATAGCAGCCCACTGAATTAAAGTAAGCAATTCCATAAGCAAAGGGTAGGACTTGCCTATATTCAGGATGTGATGACATTATTACCGTTAGAATGACCTCCAGGGTAGCCATCCCTCTGTAAATCCCCAGCATAGACAGTTACTGATTAGTCCCAGCATAGAGGTTGTATTAGTGCTAGCCAGCTACAGCTGCAAGTAAGGTAAATTTCTAGTGTAAACAAGGCCTTAGATGCATGAAAGAAACTAGACTGCAAGCTTATAAATCCTGGACAAGGGATGGTCTATACCCTTCCTATCCCAGAAGCTAACCAAAGAATGAATGATGATGACTTATGTACTGTAGTCAGAGGTGTGATCACAGCACAAGTAGGCATCTAGGTTTACTGTAGATATCCTGGAGAGGACAGTGAAGGCTTAATGGTCCATGCTTCGGCATGGGCTAACTGCCCAAGTAAGTATTCATAGTTTCATAGTTGTTAGGGGTTAGGGGCTTGCAGATCATCAGGTCCGGCCTCCCTGCACTTGGGCCCTGTCAGGCTTTAGCCACCCCCACAAAAGCCTGTGCTGTCATAGCTTCACTGAGATCATTACCTGGGATATGCAGACAAAACTAGCCCAGGTGTATGCCCCCATAGGCAAGTCTACACATCACCCTACATCACTGTAGCCATGTGCTACATTGCCATACCTTGGGCATAGTGATCACATGCATCTACCTGTCACCAGCAGCTACTTCACCATAGCAGCATGCTCCCCCGTTTTAGCACGCCACTACGGTGAAGTAGCAGCTAAAAATAACCATGCGCCATGTGCACAGCACAGTACAGGCTGCTACTGCACGATGCTTTAGTACCTCCTTTGGTGCTAAAGCACAGCGCAGTAACAACATCACTGTAGGATAACACGTAGACAAGCCCCATGTGCTACTAATCTATTTCCTGGTTTCAGTGTAGATGACCTGGGTCACAGTTCTTCCTCTGTTGGGTGTTTGGCCTGCAGAGGGAGTAAGTTACTTCACAGCTTTCCTAGAGTACTTGCCCTATGATGCCATCAGGATGCATCTGAATGGTGGAGTGGGTAGAGTCCTTCTATTTGCATTCCACTTACACACCAAGGGGATCAGCCTCTACCCTCCCCATCACAGATGGAGTGGTAAGTGTTGTGTTTGTGCAAAGGCCTTCACAAAAAACAACTCCAACCACAAGCATGAGAGAGTGTGCTGCCCAGCTGGCAAGCACAGAATATACTGTTGAACATAAAATAAAGCCAGGTTTTCACTGCCATTAGCAGATTCAACAAAAGCAACTTTAGATTCTCATGTGCACTGTGACCGCCAGACTAGGGCCCTCCCCGTAGGTGGTTCGCCTTTGGTAGAGGGAACGCCGCTGATCACACCGGATTGCTACGGGTTTGGAGTAGGTCTCTTAACATCCAGTCCCCACCTTAGTTCTCGCCCGCCATGACTTGCTGTTAGGTTCAGTTAAGGTCGGTTCGTGGGTGCTCCATGGCCCAGGATCCCTCAGCGGTCACGTTGCGGGGCTCCACCACCCCTGCACCCCGGCCTCACGCCACCTCTAGTGCTCTCCCCTCTTTTGTGGGACCGACCTCCTGTTGATGGGCCGGTAGCTCCCCTTGGTCTGACCTGCCCTTATAGGACTACTTGTGGGCCGGCCTGCCCCGTCCTCTACTTCCCCATGTCCTGTTTGGCCCGACACTGGGTCCCAGCACAGGTAGGGCTCCACTAAAGTAGCTTTGACCCTCTCTCCCTGAATGTGCCCCCTTGGCTACTCCTGCTGGGGTATCCCTTTAACAGGGAAACAAAACCTGAAAACAACTTAAAGCTTGGCCCCACAGCCCCTTACTGGCTGGGGACTCCTATTCGGGCCTCCCTGGGTCCCCTTGAGCAATATCTGTCGCTCAATCTCTCCAGTATCCCTATAGGTTTCTGACCACAGCCGGCTGGTGGCGACCTCCGCCCAACCGCGCCCTCTCAGGGCTCTTCCAGGTCCTAGCCCCCTCTAGCAGGGTCGTGTCCCCGCACCACCGCCCCGGCACTCGACCTGGGAGTCTCGCAGGCTTCAGGTCCGTAATCCGGAGATCCCTCGTTGAACCTTCCCCCGGCTTCTCCATCCTCGTGGTCCGTCTCTGGCCTCCTTGCCTGCCTCTGCTTACTCGACGCCCTGCAGCTGGCCGTTGCTGCTGGTCTTTCCTCCGGCTGAGCGGGTTGCGGCTCCTCTCTGGGGCTCTCTGCCCCTCTCGCTGGGGAAGCTGCCGTCTGCCCCACTTTGGAGCTCTCTGCCCCTCCTATTGGGAAATCTGCCACCTGTCCCGCTCTGGGACTCTCCGCCCCTCCTGCTGCAGGACCCGGTCCTGGTTCCTCCACTTCCCCCTGCCTTTCTTCCGCAGCCACTTTTATTCTCGCCGGCCGCCTGCTCGCGATGACGTCATCTTCTGGCCGCGTCGGTATAAACAAGCGGCAGACGCGCCGTGCGGGTTTCTCTACTATCGCCGGTAAGTCCCGTCCTAGCTCCCTGGGACATGCACATTCAGCACATTCACATAACTCATAGTAAGAGTTCTAGAAACCCAGCCCCAAACAGGGAGACCGTATTTGTCTTTGGCTCTTAAATAAAAACCCATTTTCTGAGAACCCTTTAGCTATTCACTGAAAACCGTCACGCATCCCAACTTTTAAGTGGTTATGATTAGCTGATGGCATCTTCACTCTCAATATAAACTGACACTTAGGCATAGAGAGGACTTGAGTGTAAAACAACTACAGGAATAAGAAATAAAAGCCACCACTGAAAACTCATTATTAATTTTGTTTCATTAGAAGTCTCCCAATTACACAACAAATTGTAGTGTATATTTTAGATGTACTAACAGGCAATGGGGTGTAATGTATTGTAAGTGGTAAGTCATCTTAAGATTTGAATATGAGCTTGGTGTCATATAATATGCTCTCCACGTGCAGTAGAGCAGCTGGTCGGCTGTTGTGCCAAAGACAGGAGGGAAGAAAAGATTGCAGATGGATATGTTTATGAGGAAAAAGCATATTGTTTGGGTTCAGAAGCAGAGAAGCATTGATGGCTTCTATCGTTGTTATACAGCTATGTTTTTGGTTCAGACTGACTCGTTGACAAAATGATAATGGCCATAAATGTGCCCATTAAAAGAAAAGCTACATAGAAGTTATTTGACTTTCAGGGCTGGGGAGAAAAAAATCTCCGATACAATCAAATATCTAATTTGTCTACACCATGTACCCTACCATTCTGCACTATGATCATCTCAGACCTCTCAAGCTAGGCAAAGATAGCCTGGGTCAGTATAAAGACAGTGGACTTCCTACATTTAGTTGCTCCTGTGAATTGATAAGTCAGGACAGAAGAGCACGCGAGTACTGACCGTCTCAGTATGGCTATGTGTTTATGTTGTCCTACTGGAGATAATGTTTTGGATGAGATGTAAAACACTCCACTGCTCATTAAAGATCTTATGGCAGTTTCTCAAAGGCAAGTATATCAACCTAAGTCCACCAGGGTAACAATTATTTAGCTACATACAGGTCTCAGCACAAAGAGGCTTTGAGGTGTACTACCTTACTATAAATGTTCACTTATTACAACTTCCTGTTAAAATTCTAATTTAGGGATCTACCAACACTTCTGCATGTTATTCTGTGCTGGCTGCTGTAAACTGCTATATAGCACTTCCATGCTAAGTAGCTGTCATACTTTACCTGAGAGGTGACAGCACTCCAGTGGAAGATTAAGTCATTGTCTGTAAGTATTCTGGGATGCTTGAGGAGAAAAGGTGCTAATGTAAGATTACATGCCTAGTACATTTTGTGAACGATAAACACATAACTAGCAATCCACATTGCTGGAAGGCACAGCATGAATAGTAGTGTTTTAAGTGCAGAGGGCAGAGGAGAAGGGATTTGATCACATTCTTCTATACAGAAGCTTAAAATCTACATGAGCCTTGGGACATAGCCCAGATTCCAACAGACCTCAGTTCACCATCTGGAGAATAAACAGTGTTGTGCAGGAGCAATTATTTCTTGTCCATGTGTACAATGTGTCCACAAAGGAGTTGAATTAAATCAGTTTCAAAGGGCCTTTGTACACACCACAAAATTAGCCTTTAAAGTGGCTTAAATGTCCTTTTGCACCACTTTAATGGCATTTCTGTTTGCACGTTAGATGGCATATTTCCCTTTCAATGATTTTGGTACGTAGCAGGATAAAACACCTCTGAGGTATTTTAGTTTGCTACCTAACAAAGTGCAATAGTGCATGAGGGCTGGAAGCCAACATGGTTGGGACTTGGTGGGCCCCGCACAGGTCAGGGGCTGTGGGATTCGGTGGTAGCCCAAGCAGGCAGGCTCCACTGAATTAAAAAAAAAAAGCAGCAAGCCTGATCTTTGTTTTTTTCTTTTTCTCCCCAGAGCCTGCCTGCCTACCTGAGCTGTGCAGAGGCCCAATGCTTCCCTCCATGGTTGCAAGTGGGTGGGGGGCTGGAGGTCAGTGCTTCCCTCTGCATCTGCAGTGCCCCCCGGGACCATCCGAGTTGGGTGCCAGCAGGCAGGTGCTGCCTGAGGGCACCCCCACGCAGCTCAGGGACCACTCAGCCTGCTGGCAGCTCACCAAAGAGGCAGGAAAGGTTCACCATTGTGTACACACCATGGGGGTTAGTTCAGCTTAATTCTCCCTAAATTGAAGCGGTGTTTTTAAAAACCCACTGTTTTAATTTAGGGAGAATTAAACCCAATTAAATCTCCATGGCATGTACAAGCAGCCAAAGTGAAGCTTTCCTTAAATCAGAGTTGTGTGCAGACAAAATCTAAATGACTGGCTAGACTAGGAATTAGCCCAGATCACCTTTTGGGAGCTGCCTGATATAGGACTCTAGCCCCATGAATGAACACTTATTCAGCACTTTGGAAGCAGTTTAGGTAATGCAATGGGAATAAAAGCATACATGAAAGGAGCTAGTGTGAGATACTTCTAGTGCTTTAAAATCACATCTCATTTTACTTCACAATAGCTTCCCCATGTAGACAGACTCTTCTTCACTGCTTGCAAAGCACTTGGAAGATATAACTGCTAAGTATCATACTCGTTTAATGCAAGTGTCTATGCTTCTCACTATGCAATAAAATAATGGGAAGCATTAGTTGATATATTGTATGAAATCTGCTTTTAAATGCACATAGAAACCTTTTAGAAGCAACATGACTCTAACACAGAGCATAAGGTCTAGACATCAAAATGGAGCCAGTGTGGATAGAAAGCAGGAGCCAAAACAAACCCCATTAATCATTCCTGCAAGTGAGAGTCCCACTTACTAATGCTTTTGTTTGAGCTCAAACGAAGTACTTGTAAAGTGGTCCTTTGTTTGCAAATCATATTAAAATGTCAAATGCTATTCTGCACTGTAGTCTGTCAGCTAGAGATATTCAATATGCATCTGCAGGGATAGCCGGGTCCTGATTCAGCTCCTTTTACTATGAGGCAGTTGGCTTGTAGCTAGTATTATGCACATGACATCAATCACCTCATTGATTCTCTCATCTGCTCTTCCTTTATAAACTGCGGTTTTTAGGTTAC
>NW_017728921.1:10190427-10196414 GCF_001723895.1 Crocodylus porosus
CACTAAACCTGCTGAGTTATGTCAAGGGGTCATTGAACATCTCCACAGCAAATGCACTCAACTGTCGCAGCAGCAGCAAATCAAAGTAAGTGGCTCATAGTAATACTAGGATATTCCACAAATACTGCTAGGTACAGACATTCAAAAAGCCCTAGGCGGAATTGATCTAAGTTGCATAGTTTTCTGTGAGAGGCGTAGCTCAATGGTAGCAAACAAAACATACATTTGCCCTCTGGTTGCGGAGTGGGGGGCAAATCATAGAGCAGGTTCTACCATTTTTAAACCAGTCTGTGTACGCTAAACTTCTGTGATGTTACAGATATAGACCAGTTTCTGATCATTTATACCAGTAAAAGTGTAATGTCTGTACCTGGCCAGGGGAACCACCTGCTTGAAAGGTTAAACCCATCTCAACCTGTCTGTCCACAAAAGTGTAGAAGAACTAACCTGGAAAAAACAAGACTCCATATTTAAAGCTTTGAGGCTAATTCATTTTCTCTTTCTTCTACCAGCTATTTTCTCTGGAAGAAGGGGCCCTCTGAACTGTACTTGCTCTTATTCAGCTGAATTATCCTACTATATCATTCAAAGGCCATTTTTTAGGATGTCACTAATTTTAGCTATGTAGGACCAGAAGGCTTCTTGCCTTCCTTTCTGCAGTGATCCAGCTTCAGGAAGGGTGGCATTAGATTCCCCCTTTCCCAGGCCATTTGACAGCTTTGCCATTAAAGAACTCTCCCCAGAAGCAGATGAAGTAGGTTTGAATTCTCTTGACTGAGGAAGGCCTAGAACCCAGGTCTTCTATTTCCCAGGTGGGCACTCTAACCTCTGGATTATTAAGCATCCCAGAGGAGGAGGAGTGTCTAAATTAGCTCTATAACGTGTGGCCCTGAGTCAGGCACATGAATGCCAAGGACTGACAGTAGTTCCGACACATCC
Source organism: Crocodylus porosus (assembly GCF_001723895.1). NCBI lineage: Eukaryota > Metazoa > Chordata > Crocodylia > Crocodylidae > Crocodylus > Crocodylus porosus. Next base: position 10,191,367 of record NW_017728921.1, read on the forward strand.
TTGCAATTAGTATTTCCTATTGGCTACAGATGCTCTCCAGACTTGGAAACATATCTCCCCATTCCCTGCAGGGAGATCTTAGATGTCCTGTGAAGGTGTCTAATTCCCTCTGTTGATCCAAAACGGAGCCTAGGTACCTAGCCCCATTTCTTTGGATGACTTTCCTGGAATCAGGCACCTCCATGACCAATTTGGATCTACCTTTCTTCTCAGTTACCTGTACTGCACACAAATATGATTTCATTTCCCCTTTTCATGTTGAAAGGTACTTTTATTAATCAATAGCAGTGAAGCCAAGGCTAGAGAAAAGGGGAGGCAGGACATTAAAGGAAAGAATCCAGAATCACTAACATTTTCCAGAGAATTTTTTCTTAAAACACATGCTTGTCCCACATCTGATCCTCACCAGTTTGGAAGAGTGAACCGCTTTACAAGCTGCTCTTGGAGTAAAGGAGCTCACCCTGTCAATGAAGTTGGTGTGAACATTTAGGAGGGGACAGAACTCCACCACCTCTGCTTCTCCCCAGAAACTGCTCTGTGACAATTTGGTTAAGATGGGCCCTGCAGAGGGTACATACTTTACCCTATCTCTTTAAGTAACCTGAGCTGGATACATTCCCGAGGGAGGGGGAAAAGCTGCTCCCTCTGCCTACATGACTGGCATCACACACCTGGGTGAGGGGCTTGGGCTCCCTGGAGAGCTAGGAACTGCCAGTCTGCCCAGCAACTAGTGATGCATTTCAAATTGGTTGGCTGACAACCAACAGGTGCTGGCCTCCATTGGACCAGGTGAATGAGGTCATAAGGGATATACAAGTTAAGGACTGCCCAGGAGAAGGAAGCAGCAGCCATGAGGAAGACTCAGAGAGAGAGAAGAGCTGAACCAGCTGAAACTTGGTCTCTCTCTCTCAAAACTCATGATCAAGGAACTGCCTGCCTCCAGAGGGAATCTCCACCTGCTTCTGGATGATACTTGTGAGTAAGCTACCAGAGATCTAACTAGATATATAGCTTGCAGTAACTCAGATGCATGATCTAAGGATACCCAGCCATGCCAGTTTGCTCTATGGGATTTCTCTGATATTGCTCGATCCTGTACCCTATTCCAACCCTACCCCTTGTAACCAATAAAGTTCTCCTTTGTACCTAGCATGGGAGACTTATTGGGAGTGGGTCTAGATTATGCTTTGGGGTCCCCTTGGTTCGGCTGACTAAGGTAGACCACTACATGTGCTTCCAACTGAGGGATGCACCTCCAAGTGGTTGAAGTGAGTCGAGTACCCTCCAGGGCTACTAGGCCCGTGTTACCCAGGGGACGCAGAGCCAGAATCAAGCCCAGCCCTGGGTAGTGGCGGTTTTTATCCTCAGGCTATCGGGTGTGCTCCAGGAAGGGGGTCAGCCAGACGTGAGGTGCCCCCAGGGAGGCACTTGAAGCCTGGAAGGTGATCGGGTGCAGTGAGGTGGGTGGCTCAATGCAGAAGCACCCCCTACTGGCCCACCACATGAACTGTTGCTTCTAGTGAAAGTCTATGTTACAGGTTCTTTAACGAAATCCAGCCTTGCCCACTTTGCCGTTACTCTGCAAAGCGCTATGTGTACCTATTCAATAATTCTCCTAACTATAGTTACAAATCTGGTTGGTGAAAACCTGTTCTGGCTAAACCAAATCTATGTAAGACAGGGAAATTAATAGCTTTACAATTCAATTTATTTCTGTCTATATTTTAAGTTTTTGCTGCCAAGTTTTAACACAATTGTTTCCTGAATGCTGACAAGCAGAACAACTTGTATTGATTTTTTGGTATTCATCCACTGTATGACATCATTGACAGCTTCATTACATGCAATGCTAATTTTTTTTTCCATGTGGTCACCCATAATATGATTAAGCAGTTTACTTGGAAGGAACTGTGAATACACATGGTGGTTACTTAGCTTTATGCAGAATTGAAAGAGGGAAAGTAATGAACAAATTCTGAAAGAGAGGGAAGTTCTCCACTGATTTTAAGAAAGTACGTGTATATTCAAGGGTTCCTGAAACTCATAAAAGGATGTTTTATTTTTAATTTAAAAGGTACTGAAATCATCTCTGGGCTATTTCAAATATTTATAAAAAGAAATTCCTAAGCCAAATTACCTCATTGGAATCAAAATTTCAGGCCCACTAAAGTCAGTGGGATTTTTTCCATTGACATTAATGGGATCAGGATTTGGTTTTCACTCTATATAATCGAGTTAATTCATACCAGTGAATCATCATATTCTGAAAATATCCCACAGTCCTGCCCCTGTTGGAGGCTGCTAATGTCGTCAATATGCAGGAGGTATAAGAAGAAGCTACATAAAAATGAATTAAAAACATTAAAGAGGGCTTCAGTGACTCCCAGCTCCCTATAAGTACTATATCATCCACATTATGGTCTTAGTCTGTGTGGGTGGCCTACTTAATCTGATTCTCTAACTACTTTGGGAATGCCCCTTTAATATGCAATCTTCTGGCGCAGAATATTATTTTGGGGTAGATAAATGAGCTGCTGCAATTAGCACATCTTCAAGCAGTTCATGTATCAGACCTATATGAAGTACATTAATATAACAAAGAAACATTACACACAAACCCTGAAGGGTTTGCTTATCTGGACGTAAAATTCTGTAGCTCAATTGATGCTTCGTTTCCAACAAAAAACTTCCTTTTTCTGCTGCATAAAACAATTGTGCTAATTTCTACTGATTTTTTTTCCTTTGTGATACGTATAAGTAGACATTGAACATGTTTGTAATTTAAATCCAATTTTCCTCAACAGCTACTTGGTCCCACAAGACTCCCTACTGGCTTGCAGAGAGAAGGTCAGGTTGTCATTGGAGAGAGAGTATGTGGTGATACCAATTAGAATTAACTTTCTTGAACAATTTTCATGCACACCACTCAGACCTTTTGAATGATTACTGGCATGTTTCCCAGTCTCCGGTAAGAGTGCCACACTGTGCCATAGACCTAGTAAAATGACAAGTGTTTATTATATGCATCCCACAAACTTGGTGGTTTTTGCTCTGAACAAAAAAAGCAAACTTCTCCAGTCACAAATTCCCTTTCAGCATAAGGGAAGAGAAGGCAAACCCCTGCAGGTCATGCTGTCTTTGATCCTTCCAGTCAAGGGAAAGGGCCCCAGGGAGGATCAAACACATCCTGCAGATTAATACCTGGCTGCACAGGTGGTGTTGCCAGCAGGGCTTTGGCTTCTTTGACCATGGGATGATGTTCCAAAAAGTATTGCTAGGAAAAGATAGGATCCACCTGATGAAGAGAGGGAAGACCCACTTCACAGACAGGCTTGCTAACTTAGTTAGGAGGGCTTTAAACTAGGTTCTCTCGGGGATGGAGACCAAAGCCCTGAGGTAAGTGGAGAAGCAGGTGACCTAAAGGAATATCAAGCAGGAGGGGGCAACCAGGGAGGTATTCTCATACTTCTTGAGAAAGGAAACGGGTACCTGCACATGAAATACACAGAACCTGGGAAACAAGGAAGAATTAGAAGTCCTTGCACGGTCACAGAACTAGGACATGATTGGAATAACAGAGGAGGAGTTGCACTTCATGTAAAAGTATGCACTTTATGCCATATGATTGCTCAGACCTCCAGTATAAAACTGGAGATAGGCCTATTGGAAGTCTCTGGGCTAGGGTCAGAGGGGAGAACAACAAGAGTGATGTTGTGGTGCAAGTCTACAGACCACCAAATCAGAAGGAAGTGGTAGATGAGGCCTTCTTCAAAACAGCTAGTGAAAGTTTCCCCAATCACAAGCCCTGGTTCTTATGGGGGACTTCAATCACCCTGACATCTGCTGGGAGGGCAACACAGCAGTGCACAGGCTTTGGAGAGTGCTGGGGACAACTTACTGGGGCAAGTGCTAGAGCAACCAACTAGGGGCCATGCTCTGCTTGACCCGCTGTTCACAAACAGGGAAGAATTGGAAGGGAATGTAATAGTGGATGGCAACTTGGGCAGCAGTGACCATGAGGTGATAGAGTTCAGGATCCTGAGGAAAGGAAGGATGAAGAACAGCAGAATAAGGAACCTGGATTTCAGAAAAGCAGACTTTGACTCACCCAGGGAACTCATGGGTAGGATCCCCTGGGAAACCAGACTGATGAGGAGAGGAGTCCAGGACAGCTGGGTGTACTGCAAAGAAACCTTACTGAGAGTGCAGGAACAAATAATCCCGATGCACAGGAAGACTAGCAAGTATGGCAGAAGACCAGTTTGGCTTAGCAGGGAACTCTTCAGTAAGCTAAAGCACAAAAAAGGAAGCTTATAAGAAGTGATAACTTGGACAAGCAACTAGGGAGGTGTATTAGAGTATTACTTGGGCATGCAGAGATGAAGTCAGGAAGGCCAAAGTGCAATTGGAGTTGCAGCTAGCAAGGGAAGTGAAGGGTAACAAGAAGGGTTTCTATAAGTGTGCCAGTAATAAGAGGAGGATCAGGGAAAGTGTTGGTTCCTTACTAAATAGGGGAGGCAAGCTAGTGACAGAGGATCCAGAAAAGGCTGATGTACGATGCCTTTTTCATCTCAGTCTTCACAGGCAAAGTCAGCTCCCAGCCTACTGCACAAGGTAGCAGTCTGGGGAGGAGGTGAGCAGCCAGCAGTGGTGAAAGAACAAGTTATGGATTATTTAGAAAAGCTAGACATACAAAAGCCCATGGGTGCTGAAGGAGTTGGCTAAGGGAATGCAGAGCCACTGGCCATCATCTTTGAAAACTCATAGTGATTGGGAGAGGTCCTAAATGATTGGCAAAGGGCAAACATAGTGCCCATATTTAAGAAAGGGAAAAAGGAGAATCCAGGGAATGACAGACCAGTCAGCCTCGCCTCACCCTGGAAAAATCATGAAGACCATCAAGGAATCCATCTCAAAGCACTTGAAGGAGAAGGTGATTAGGAACAGTCAACATGGATTCACCAAGGGCAAGTCATGCCTGACTAACCTGATTGCCTTTTATGACAAGGTGACTGGCTCTGTGGATGTGGGGAGACTGGTGGATGTGG
>NW_017728921.1:10196514-10197855 GCF_001723895.1 Crocodylus porosus
GATATCGGGGTTTCCTGGTATCTAATTTTGCCCCTGCACTGCAAATATGCAGAGCAGTGAACATACATGTGCCATATATGTTTTGCAGTGCCTCAAAAGTCTTTGAGATGCCACAAACCACACATTACTGCTCACGGGGACACGGCCATAGAAGCAGCAAATCTTTTGGAGAGATTTAAATGCAGGTTGTGAATCTGTTAATGTGAAGAAATTCCATCCACCCCCAATCATATTCTGAGACTTCATACATAGGTATCAGCCAGCATCTCTTCTCAAACCGATTGAGCTACAGTGGCAATTAAACTGAGATATCCCGAACTTCTTGCATCAAATATCACAGTAAAAAAAAAAAACAAAAACCTAACTGTGGTAAAAAGGCAGCTCACATTTGTACTGGTGGAGAGAGGACCAAGTTACTCAAGGAGATGATCCATTTATCATTCATCTAGATATTCTGCTCTGACATTTTTTTCCAAATTGATGCTATGTGCCTTTTCTCTTTATGAGTTTTCTTTCTTCTATGTCCAGACACATGGCCTGCAAGTGGGAAAGAATTGCAAAGTAAGAGTGCTCAGCAAAGGAATGTATTGATCTCACAAATTCTGGGTGGGGGCTGAAGCTAGTAGGATTTGCTGCCAGTTCATAAAATTTTATTTTTAAGTTTTTTTTTCTTTAAGTTTAACTTAATTTAAGGTGGACTGATTAAAAAAAGAATTCACCAATGATTCCAGGTGAAAGCTGATGGCCAGGCCTTTATTTTGCGTGGGAGTTAAGAAGATTGAATTTTCTGGTTTTGGTAAATCCTAGCATCACCTTGCTAGACCCACAAATGCTAAATAAAAAAAAAAAAAAAATACAGGCCAGGCAGCAGAGGCATTAACTGTCCCTCTTCCGATATGTTGCTACCATCTGTGCAGAAAGCTGATATTTCACTGTCACTTGGCCAGGCCCAGAAGTCAGGGTTGGTTGGTCTCATGCTTCTCTACAGGCACTGCTTTTGTGCAGATTACATCTGAAGTTGCACGCAACTATGCACAGAGCCCGATTACTGCTGGTTCTGGAGAATCATGCTCAGTGTTTTGGGAGTGGATGTTTCCAGGTATTAGCCAGATTTGGCATATATACTCCCCTTCTCCAATTGAAGGTGATTGTTAGCTGGCAGGTGTGCTGTGGGGTGGGAACTGCAGACCACTCAGTTTCCCTCTGTCCCTGTAGAACCAGGCCAGGACAGTCAGGGGACTTAACTATATACACATGTATTTACATTAGCTTATCACAAGGGAAAGGAACAGGGATATAAACATATGTACAACATACGTATATCTATATGTATAAGTGTGT
>NW_017728921.1:10198145-10215858 GCF_001723895.1 Crocodylus porosus
CTGTGGGAATCCTCTTTTCCCTGCAACTCAGGGCTCCCAGGCCTGGAGGCTGGTCGTGAAGTGACAGCAAAGATATCACCATAAAAACTCAAGCTTCTTGACTTTAAGCAAATCAGTAGTCACAATGAAGACAAGCGTAAGCATTGCTTAAGCATAAGTATTGTAGCATGGAGACCTATTTTGGTAAAGTGTGCAATACTTTCACTTTTATACTAGGGAAGGGAACACTGCTGGGAAGATGAAGGAAAGAGAAAAACCTCAGCTTTTGGAAACATCTCACAGCAGGGGGAGGGAGTTGATCCAAGTCAGTATCATTTAAAGAGAAAGCCAGGAAATTGTCAGTAGATTTACAAACTTGACACCCATAGTTATCAGGCGAGCTAGCTTGCTCAGCAGGGAGGTTTCCCCAAGATCAAGCAACGTCTCCTGTTCCTATTTGCTTTTGGTGTTTCAGCTCCTCCACTGGTGCATTAAAAACATAAAACTCCAAAATGAAATCTTTTCATTTCTCTGCCTAATTACTAAGCACAGCAGCTGCTTGGTGGAAGAATAATGAGGTTCCTTGTCAAACTTTCCCATATGAAGAAATCCTTGGCCTGCTTGGCACATTGTGTGTACATGTTTTTCCTCAAGATGTTATTACTTGCTGCTGTCAAGTGTTGGTTGTTTTTGTTTTGTTTTTTAACTTTTTGTTTGAGCTAAGGTTATTAAGAAAATGCACTAAATAAGAGAAAGATAATTGGATACACCTATCCTAGCATTAATTATTAATTTTGATATGGACTGAGGCAAGGCAGAGGAGGCTCAGCCATGGACCAGGAAATCTTTGGGCCAGGTCCTACCCTGTCCCCCTGCCCTTACAGCCAACAGAGCTCCTGCTACTACCACTGTATGCACCACCATCCATAATTTAAGGGTGCTGGTTATAGCCACTTTGGGCTAAGGACATAGGCAGAAGAGGTTCTTTTGGTAAATGTGATATCTTTTATTAGACCAACCAAACAGTTGGAAACTTTGCTCTTTACAAGCTTTTGGGCACAAACGCCCTTCTTCATGCATAAGGAAATTCTGCTGGTGTTTCTCTCCCCACCTGTCTCGCGCCCATTAACTCACATCCCCACCAATCTTCCCCATCGTGCATTTGCATTTTCACAGGCCTGCATTTTGCCTATTGGCTTAAACTTTTATTCCACCCAGGAGACCACAGAAACCCCAGCAGACTCTCCCTATGCCTGAAGAAGGGTGTTTGTGCCTAAAAGCTTGTAAACAACACATTTTTCCAACTATTTAGTTGGCCTAATAAAAGATATCACACATTTACCTGAAGAATCTTGTCTGCCACCTTCCATAACAAACAAACAAAGTTTATTTGCCCAAAAAACATGAGACAGACAAGTTCACTTCGTATTTTATCAATGGGGAAAATAAGGCACACAGTGACTAACAGCTGGACCTCACGGAATTATTAGTGCAAATTTTGTCCAAACCCAGCTCCTGCCCACATACAATGACCTTTATCTAAGTCATGCTTGAACCCATTAGCTCCAGGGGAGAGGAGATTAAAGTTCAAGTGCTGCTGATGCTTGATCTGACAATTGCAGTGAAGACACATCAGACTGAGCAATCATTGTGCTAATATAATCGTGGTCTAGTTTGAGCACTCCCTCCCCGTGTGTCACCCACACAAGCTGGCTTAGGAGGAATAACTTGAGTGCACTAACTTAAGCTAATTGTTGCAGTGGAGACAAAATGCCCTAAGTGCTTTACTAGAGATTAAACAAGAGACTGTGGCAGAGCTGGGAACTGAACTCAGCTCTCTAATTCTAGTGCATTAGCTACAACTCCAGAGTTCACATGAAAGAGAATGGTCAAGTTCAGCCAAGCTAATGGCTGACCTATTCCTGAATGAAGGGGTCAGAGCCCAAAGTAGCTCCAAACTTTTGAGCGAAATTCAGCTTGCGGTCAGCCTCATTTCAGAGATTCAGTAGTCATCATTTTTGTGGGCTTCTTAAAGTTGCTTATTGAACAGTTTCTTCTTAACCCTGGTGCTCTGAGCTAAACAGCTGACAAGTCTTTTGCAGCTCAGTGGGAAAGAAAATGCGATGCCTTGCAACCTGTTGACCCCCCCCCAACTCAAAGTCACCTATACGTGTTACAGGGTAAAGCTCTGAAGAAACACTTCAGCACACAGCTCTCAGCCCGTTCTGGGTGGCACCCTCCTTTAGAGGCCTCGCTGCTAGTCCGAAATCAAAACCAGTTTTCCTAGCACAAGCCTGACTGCAGAGGGGTCACAGCAGAAGCTCCACCAGCTTCCAGGGGTCTGTATCCACTTGTGCCAATAATTAAACTGGCCCTTTACCAGATCCTGTCTAAAGCTCTCAGAGTTGTTGAATTTTAGTGAGCAGACACAGCAGTGGGAATCAGCCCCAGATTTAGTGTACAATAAATCAAGAGGGAGTCTTGCAATTAAGATACCAAAGCAAGACTCAAGGAATCCTTGGGGCCCAGTTCTGCTACAGACTCCCAGTGTGCCCTTGGGTGAGACACTTAATCTCTCTCAGCCTCTATTCAACATTGGAGGAGGTAATTAAACCTTCCTTTCCTTTGCCTGGCCTCTTGAGAGGAGAGATTGTTTCTTACTCTGTGAATAGACAGTGTTATATCCATGTGCTACAGTAATAGCAGTAATTAAATAATAAAGGGGGGTAATTGTCTACAAGAAAATGTTTGCATTTAAAATGTATGTCATGCTTCCCCATAGAAATGCCAATACTCTTTGAACATTGGCTTAATCTCTGTTGAAAGGGCATCACATATTTCATTTGATAAGTCTGGGAGTCCTTGTTGTTCGCGTAGACAATGACGCATACCTCATAATAGACAACATTCTTCAGCGGTTGGAAAACTAGCCTTGTATGGCTGGGTATGCCCTATTCATAAAGCTGGTCCAAACATTACATTTCATTATTCTGTACAAAGGACAAAACAGCACAGAAAGCTGCATCTGGCTGACTGCAGAAAGACTGCTACTATTTATCACATAAATAAAATGAGAAAAGTTGCCAGTTAGTGCAGTCAGCTACTCCACTGATAAACAATATTTCTCTAAACAAAGAGCTGGTATCATGTATTGATACAGTAAATATGCCATTCTTCCCCTGTGCTATCAGAACTGAAGGAAGTAATAAATAGCCTAAAGCATAAAACCAATTTTTATTAAAACTTTGGAGGTTGCTTGCCAGCCACAGACAGGAGTTCCTCTGCTAGCTGCTGCCCTGGAAAGATATGCTGGCCCACCTTCCTGTGTCCCATAGCTAATAACCATCTCTCCACTGTATAGGTCAAGATAAGGAACACATATCTTCCCTCTGGTTCAAGCCACATCATTTAGGCTTGGCCGAATCATAATTTTTCTTATGAGAAAAATAAAATTCAAGAGGCATCTAGGCTTGATTTGAAGATACCATACCAGGAGACAGAAAATGTACCCCTTCCTTTTAGCACCTTACTCTAGTGATTAATCACACTCACTGTTATTGATGCCTGATTTTTTTTTAATATAGCTACAGGCCTAAGGCAGACAAATCCATTGGTTCTAGTTATACCTTTCTTTGCTAAATAAAAGAACCCTGTGGGACCTGGCATTTTCCCTTTATGAAGATACTCACATACTTTAAAAAAATCAAATCACTTCTCAGCCTTCTTTCTGACACGCTAACAAAGAGAGAGATCTAAGTTTTACAGTCATCTTTGGCACCATACCTATATATTCCTCTTCTCCTAAAATTGTGGAGCTCTGCAAAACACTTCAGGGAATTGAACCCAACGTTATTGTCTCAACCAACTCTAGTAGGCATACAAGGCAGTCTTCCAACAAAGCTTTCCTCATTACTGAAGATGAAAGGCTACCAACTGGGGAGAGACTGATTGAAAAGATCCTGCCTAAAGCTGGTAGTTATCTTCACAGACCATGAATCCAAGACTTTAATTAACCATCCTTTGCAGGAAAGGAACATTGGGATGGTGCCATTAAACAGCAAATTGCTACACAGGCAACCACCAGTGGATGTTTCAGGGAGACTGGGAGTGCTTTCAGCACGTGAATCCAAGCATCGAGACAGAATGGTCACAAAATACCTGGTAATGAGTACAGTTTATCATTGTTAAAACCCCAATGCTTATAACAAATGCTGGAGGCAAGGGTGATATGGTGAAGGCAATGGCAGAGCACACAAGGAATGCCAAAACAAGGCAACCTTCCCATTTTAGATTACCCGATAAGAGTTGGAAGCATGAGCTCTGCTATTGTAGCAGCAATGCTGAGGGCAAAATTTATCTGTGTGGAAGAGGCCAACCCAAGGCCATTCATCTCTCTCAAATTGTTTTCAGGGCTTGTGCCAGGCTACTGCCAGGAGGAGGAATTACACCCATAGGATGAATGAATAGAGATGCTACTTCTGCTTGTCTGTAAAATAGGCCGGCATTTGCTTCATTTGTTGTCACCCTACCCCATGTTTCTCAATGTGCCTTTGTAGGTAAGGTAAGGGTTCCCTAGCATTAGTCCATTTTACTTTGTGTTGTCAGAAAGTGACTTATGAGCAGTGTAAAAGCCTAGCAGTGAAAAAGGCACTATAAAAGAGCTTTACTTTTTAAAGTGTTGTATACTAAAGAATCCCAGCTCCAAATCCAATTGGCTTCTTTGGGAATGGGAGCAGGCCCTAGAATTCTTCATAAGTCTCTTATGTCACTGGTGCAATAGGAAAGAACGGCAAGTCATTAATTCAAGAATAAACTTTTTACTTAAAATAGGTTTTAAAATGATTGTTTACTTCAGCAGAAAATTGACTACATTTTGCATAGTAAATACTGTTATGCTGGTGTTTTAATATGCATATCATAATTAAGTCGACTTTACAGTCCTTACATTTTTGCTTAGCTGAAAACAACAGATCACAAAGCATGACATTATTAATTGCAGGGATTCATGTGGGACCACTTCCTTCCCTGATGTAAATTGACATAGCATCATCACTGATGTCTGTGGTGTAAATTTCTAGTCTGCCTTCCTTTGAATTGCATTATATAGGAATGCAAATCACAGATTAGCAAGTGCCAGCAAGCATAAGGATGTCAAGTAGTAAGTTGGGCAATAACAGGAGAGAATATAAAATAAGAGACAGAGCATGAGCGACACACACACACATACACCAGGGAAATGACTTCTTTCCAGATGAAAGGATAAAATCTAGACCTTACACAAAAACAATTGCTAAATTATGCTGACTGCAAGCTCTGAGCTTTCATCTATTGGTTGAAAAATATGCATCGTCACACTAACCCAAACAAAACTTTTTCAAATTTGAGAGTATTTTAAATGAAGAGTTAAGGCAGAGCGCTGTGTTGGTGGTTTTTAAAATAATCCCTAAGCTGGTTCTTTAGACCCTAAAAACAAGTGTGGCAGTCCCTGAAAAGTGACTTACCTGCTTGCTCATGGAAGGTGTCACCTGTGTGTCATGCTTACAGATAGTACTAGACCCTGCTGCAGCAGAGTCTAAGGTATGTGCTTACCTTCAAACCTCAATGGTGGCACCACAGTCAAAGGGAGACTCATATGCATAACTTTTGTGAGATCTGAGAATTAAAGATCAGATTTAGTATGAGTTTTCATGTAGCTTGAAAGATCCATTAACTTATATGTTCTCATGTAAAAATGGCAGAGGCATTTAAGAGATGGGCTTGCTGTCTAATACCTTCGTTATTTACAAGCTCTGCCTCAAACCGTTTTTACCCCTTTTTGAATCAGGGGAAGCAGTGTCGGGCCCTTTGTGGCACCAAGGAGCATGTCTATGGGGAACAAGGATCCCTCAAGAGAAGAGAACTGCCTTATCTCAGGTGCTATGCATAAGAGTAGTTAGTGGAAGACATGGGAATTTCACATTGGTGGAATACTTATTCAGGGTCATCTTCTGGAAACTCTTGATGCGCCAGAAATTGAAAAGCATTTATCAATGTCATATAACTTATGGAGAGTCAGGCCAATGTCTGAGCCAGAGGCCTCGCTACAGTCCTACAAAGCTCTGTGAAAGCTACTTTGACATAAGAGAGTTCTTAATCCCATGATTTGACCGCCATCCTTCCTTGCACACCCAAGGACACTTGATCATTGTCTAAAAGCAGTTAAATATATCCCTTAAGCCACAGTTTTGCTTAATAGGAGCCAGTCAATGTACAGAGAGCATCCAAAATTTCCTTGGGTACAAAAATCTGTTCTTTCATGTACTCCTCCTTTGAGTGTTGTTTTTAAACTACCACAGTGCTGGTAGGAGCTACATCATGCTTTTGAAAGTTTCATAGTTAGTAGGGTCGGAAGAGACCCGAGCAGATCAAAGTGTTTTGAAACATCCATCATAATAATATTTCAATCCATCGTAACAGTGCAGATTATCTGAAATGAGAATGCTATTTAAATAACATAAGAATGAGAAAGTTGGTTTGAACTAGAGCATTTCACATCTCCCTGAGCATTAATGGTAGACCAACAAGCAAAGAACCCTAATTCACCCATCTAATTTAGTCAGTGTGAGTTGATGAAAGCTGATTTTCTGAAATGGGAAGCAGTTGGATCATTTCCCAAAGCAATTCTAATTTTAAAATATAGAAAGGAGGTATAAAAAAACACCCACAACTTACATATCAAATAACCCAACAGACCAGAAATGAAAAAACAATGGCAAGCTGTTACACACTTAACCTTCTGACACAGAAGAAAGTGTTTCTTTAATGGCTTTACTCCTTTTGCAGTTTAAAGTTATGATTGCATTCTGAAGAGAAGAATAACTGGTCTTATAAATGCTTTATTCTTTTAAGCTGTAAAAACAAATTCTAGCCACTCTCTCAATGCAGATAAAATACGTCTTCTGCTAATAGCATTGTTTTCTCTACAGTAAAGACTGCAATGGCAGGTTACCCTCTGGTGCACAGAAAGCATGTATTTTGCAAAATCAGCAGTTTAATACGTTTCACCTGGAGAAGGAAAAAAAAGAAAAAAGAAAGAACTAATCCATCAGGCCACCTAAGCCTTTTGCCTTTCTCCCCACTTTATTGGAAAAGCAATCAAACCACAGTCTTCCCATTTTTCTTGGGTTCTGGATTTCTGTGTTTAGTGTAGCAATGTTGATCTACCCTGTCATTCAAATAACCCTCCATGCTTTGGTATCAGAGGCTGTAAAAAATATTTCTCTTCTAGCCTTGTCACGAAGATATTTTATGGCAGGGGCTTGGGCAACAGAATCTAACATTTAGTAGAAGTTATCCAACAAGGACAAGAGGTTGAATGCTCTTCTTTTATTAAAGTGGTTTATTAAAACACATCTAGTTGATTAGTTTGTGCTGCATTGAGCTCAGAGTAAATGAACATGTCTTCAGAACATCTTATTGATTCAGGCGAAGATGAAGAAATACTGGCTTTTTTCTGTAAATAACCTTACATAAAATTGCCACTAAATTGCAGCAGAGCGTCTCATATCATCAGGGTTTGAGAAAGAATTGCTAGCAGCTGGTAACTACTGTATTTGGCTTCCCATTCCACTGGAAATCCAGCCAAGTTTTTTTCTGTCTGTAGCCAATTAAAAACATTTCACTATAAAGGATGTTATTGCATGTGTATGTGATTAATTGGGAGAAAAGACAAATATTCATGGTAATTCCACACCAAATAAAATACTGTCCTATTAAAAATAAGCATTTTGTTTCAAACAGAATATGCATAATGAATATGTTTTGGGGGGTTTTTTCTGCTAATGTGAAGGGAAAAATTTGCCAAAGAATTGTATGGAAAACAAGACAGGAGGTCAGGGCTGCTGCTTTAGTCGATAACAGAGTTTTGACCTCTAAAGATGTTACGCCAAGTCTGAGCCACAAATTTGAAGTGACATCTTCTTTTCTTTGCTAGACAAGTTCATTTTTTCTGCAACACAATTAACAAGCTAAAGGGGTTCTCATAAAATCTACTTAGCATGCAGGGTGTTTGTAAGCTAGTGTCTGGTGCTCCAGTGTAGACTATACCCATCACTCATGTTCTTGCCCTTGCCACAGTCCCAAAAGCATTTCATATGTTGTATATTACACCTAAAATCACCTGGCTTGTACCTTTACACTCTTGGTCCCTCAGTCTTTTTCCATGACACTTCTGCAGCTTCCCTGGCCTGCTCCCGTCCTCTGATCCCCCCATGCTCTGCCCCAGAAGACTCCCTGCTTCTCTGCCGTGTGCTGCAGCTGCTGGTCTTCTGCTCCACGAGCCATTGGCCCTCTGCTGCAGCAGGTTCACCAATCCTCTGCAGGGACCTCTCCACTCTGTCCTCTTCCTGGATGCTGCAACCCCTTCAGAAACCAGACTCCAACCACCTCTTGCTTCTATCTTAATTGGCCATCCGCTCACTGCTTACCTCAGCAGAAGGGACTCTTGCTTACCAGCTCACTGGGGTTGTTCAGTACACATTCTGGGCATTTAGTATGCAGAAAGACATATCATAGAAGGCACTATGGAGTTCCTTCAGTAAAGGAGATGAGAAGGAGAATTCTGAATCCTTGAATACTTGGTCAACTTTGCCACACAGAAATCATACCTCTGCTGCAGGTGATCTTGTTTTCATTAATCTTCAAACAACCGATTTTCCCCTGTGCCTTTGCATAGAACATGAAAGCACTGGCAGTCCTGATCTTTTTATTATCCTGCTCTGGTAGCTCTTAGATTGTGATCAGTCTCAAGCTGTCCTGTATGAATGTGCAGTATATCCCATTTAGTTGACTTCTTTGAGCTGGTTTTCCACTCCACTCCCGCTCCAACCCCTCCTTCATTCTGGCATCCCTGGGCTCTGTTGCTCTTTTATTGATATCAAATGGAAGGAACTGAAGGGTTTTAATGTTTCTTCTTAGAATGGAGCTCTAGGTTTGAATATACGTACTGCAAACAAAATGGTCAGTTGTAATCCTTTTCAGGGCTTATAATGATGACAAATGTGGGTGGATTTTCATGGGCCCAGCATGGGCACTCCAGATTCTAAAGTAATGGCTCTACCAATTTTAAAGGCATCTTTGTTCCAAGACTGGCAGCACTATAGCTAGTCAGTGAAACAGTCGTGGCCGTTTTTACCCTTTTTTTAAATGCTAGCAAGACATCAAGTCAAAAGTATCTAAAGTATTCAGCCTGAGGCAGTATAACATTTCAACCCAAATCCTGGAGTTTGGCAAAAGTTTATAAGAAAATGAAAATTGTTTTATAGTGGAAATTCTAATTATATACTATTTGAGACAATATATTCATGTAACTTTTTCAGAAAAGTGATATAAACAGGTCAAAACAGGCCATGGACTATATTAGGAGCCCCATCTTCTGGGGTTTCCAGAGGCTTCTCTATAGATTAGTAAGATTAAAGAAAACCACTGTACCTCATGGGACTCAGTGCTCAGTCTAGAAGATCCCAGTAAGCATCTCTGTGACTCCTAGTTTCAGTTTTCAGACTGTGGATTTGTGTCTCCAAAGATAGTAGAGTTTAGAATATCTATCAGTCTATATATCAAAGTATGAAGTACACATGTATCTAGCAGAATATGGAGGTAAGAGACAACAGACCTGATTACCTAACCATCAGCCCCCTTGTCTTTCTGCAAATTTGTGTACACAGAGTCAAGCCCTTACCTCTCTCTAAAAGTGTGAAGTTTCAAGTACTTAAATGAATAGAGGATTGTTGGGGGGGGGAGTAGATCTGGGCAAAGAGGAGGAGTCTGGAGATAAAATGCAAGGAGGTAGGGGCAGTAGAAACAAAAGAAAAACATGTTTGAGCAGAATATTCTGGAAGTCTTGAGGGATAAGTTTCTGAGCATAGCCTCTCCATTGATATGAGATCTAGCGAGAGAATGGGATGGTAGAAGGGAAAACTTATCATGGCAGCAGGCTTGCCAGACCATGAGAAAGACCCTGTTTGGGAATATTTTAATGAAGTTCCTCCACTTGTGGGTAAGATAGGCATACATCCAAAATGCAAACCGTACAACAAAGAAATGCAAGGCCTTGTTGCCCAAATGAAACATCATGAGAAGTGTTCTCTCTCAGGAGGAAGCTGCTTTGAGGATGAGGAATGGAACAACAATTAATTTGAGGGTTCCTGACCAGTGATTTAAATCAAGTCAATTTAAATCAAATCCACCCTGACCTCTAATGAAGAAAAAAAGCCCAAAAAATGCTTACTCATATTTTACTTTGCTAGGGTGACCATCTGTCCTGGTTTAGCTGGGACAATCCTGGATTTTCTCGTGTGTTTTATACGTTGTATGCAAACCTATGGGCAGGAATCAGTCTTTGCGCTTTTGGCCATGATGTTTTAAAAAAAGGAAGTGGAAGTATCGCATCTGTTCATAAGCCTTGCAGAACAGGTGCACAAGGTCTTATGGAAGAAAAGGATGCGCAGTGGAGAGAGACTACAGAGTTCATATTGTAAATGTTCTTCTAGCTGACGACTTTTTCAAGAGAAGACTAAGACAGTCACCTTGTTGGGGTCACCTGACGCCAGTTGTCTTACCTGCTTGGTGCAGGGGGCTGGACCCGATGATCTTCTGAGGTCCCTTCCAGCCTTACAATCTATCTGTCTATTTATAACTATGCCCCATGCCCCTGCTCACCTGCCTCTGCCTGCAGCAGCACTGCTCACCTGTGTGAGGAAGAGGGCAGTGTCCTGGATTTCTTTAAAAATAAGGTGATCACCCTATATTTTGCCACCTCTGAAACATAACCTCAAATGAAGTCAGAGATTAGCCCAAAGAAAGACCAAAGTATAACATACACAAGAATTTCAAAACTTAGCTCATAAGGATTTTTTTTCTGCAAAACAAATCTTACTTTAACAAAAAACACAATTTGCCTGAAACTATTCGGGATTTTAATGGTAATTCACTGTAAATGGAGTTTCATTATTTCTAAGTTCATTCTAAGTGGACTCCACTGTGTTTGACTAAAGGCGTAATTTGGCAAATACTCACTGGTACAAGATGCTTTATCGCAGCATTTCAATGCACATGTTTCTGTTGTGTAACAGATTCGATCCCTGTATCCTTAAATGTATTCAGAAGTGGCATGGCAACTAGCAAAGGAAAAATCAAACACTTCCACAATGGATTAAGGACAAGAAACAAATGAAACTCCTCATAGACAAGACTAATATAAAAATGCAAATTTGAGTTGATGGTAGAGGGGATAAAATGCCACCATTATCTGTGTCTACTGAGAACAGAAAGTCTCAAAAGAAAGAATGAACTTAGACTCCAAAAAAGCAGTCACAGGAGATTACTATACAAGTAGAAAGCACAGAGAGGAGTCATTACATTTTTGGCAGCCTGAATTTTAAGACTCATAATTAAAAAGATCTTCCTTTTGGAGAACAAAATGTGTTTTCCAAAGGTTTATCTTCAGTGAAGACACAGATTAAATTGGCAATAAAAATAAGGAAAAGAAGGGAGCTGTGTCAAGAACAGGCTTTGTGGATGCAAGTCAGAGGTTTGTTTTTTTTATTTCTTCGCTAGCTTGCCAAGGCAGCAAGAAATTCTCCATGAGAAGATAGGCTTATGCTTTTGGGAAAAGTTTACAGGGCCAGGTCATAGCTGATGGTAAATCTAATGCCTTGTTTTCCCAGATAAACTACTTCAGCATACAGCTGTCTGCTTGACAAAAACCTGATGATATTCACTTGTTGAAGTAGGGAAACTAGTATATATGACTCTTTGTGGGAAAGGGTTGGATACAAGTTGAAAAACCAAACAGCACCACCACAGTGATGATAAGCTTTAGTAAATGCTGGTTTAAAAACAAAAAACTAGATCATTGAAGATCTCCAAGATGGTCTCTTTGATGTGGCATTGGAACTGGTTATGAGTTTTCTGTTCAGTAAAGAAATGCTACGCAGGTGGGAAGAGGGTGTCACTTAGGCTTCTGTTAGCCAGAGATAAGTTCTTGTTAGCAAGACATGACACCAGTGCTTACATTAAGTATTTTGTAATCACTAGTCAATTTTTTATTTTTAGTTTTCCAGTATTGAGCAATGGCAGTGCAAGCTTCTCCAGGTGGCCCACTAACATAGTGCAGCCCAGATGTGGACTGACCAGATTTAAGGGTTGGTTTGTCTCCATTACAAAGCCAAGAGATATTGTCAGCAAACATGATGACTTGTCGGCTATAACCCTTTGGATTATTACCACATCAGACCCATTCCACTCAGGACCCCAACAACCATCAGACGGTAATCGCTCTCATTAATGTCCTGGGCTGGAGTTGCATATTCAACTTGGATGTTAAGGATTTTATATTAAAATACAAATCCCTTTAGTCATCCTCCAGAGCTTTGTGAAATTCATTAGTGACCATGAAGGATTTCCAATGGTAAGTGATAGGATGTCTTTGTAAGGATTCTCAAATGTTAAGCCTTTTCAAGTTCATCTGGAGTTGAAAAGCGAGACCCTGCAGATCCCTCTGTTAGCATACATGCTAAGATGTTTCAGAATCCCCTCTGGGCATCCCTGGATAACGTTACGGGGTACATTCCTACAAATATTCAACAGTAGGAAGAGAAGTTTATTTCCACAGCAGTGTATAGAATCTATTCTTGGTATCTTTAACAAAAGCCACAAACTGCTCTTCGCAAGCCACAAACCAAATCCCTCCATTGAAAGTCAAATGTGTGAAGCAAGCACTATCTGACACACCTTGAAGAACCAGTCAGGGATTTTTTGGAGCAAAGTTCTTATTGCTTTTTTGGTTTTGTTGCTATTGGACAATGTTGACTCTTCAAAGGTGGAGATTTCCCACAGAAACGTAAAAGGGATAATAAAACTTTTGTTTCTCAGATCCAAATTTCTGGTCAAAAATCAAAGAGAGAGAAAGAGAATGACCACTTCAGAATGCCAAATAGCCATCCAAGGTGTATGACAATCAAGTTTATGTCTGTACTGTGAACCAGGCAGAACCTTGGATGTCCCACATCAAGTGCCCAACCATCAGCCTGTTCTTTGTTCCAGTTTTGTTTTCTCGTGTTTTGCTTAAAGCGTTTGTCCTAGTGTAGAAGGGGAAGATACTGGAGATCTGTTTGATGAGATGGGAAAACATTGGGGTTTTTTGCCTAGTGCTAAGTCTGGGGCAGAAGAGAATGCTGCACATGTAATTAACCTGCAAGAAAAAACATGCCCTAAGTTACGGAAGCAGAGTTTGTAGGTTCTGGATATGGAAATTTGATAACCATTAGCAAAGTTTTTGGTATCAAAACTGGAAAGCAAGTGACCATTGCCATGTTTCACTGTGAACTTTTCATACCACCACTTTACCTATCCTGTTCTCTTTCAATCCCGTTTTAACGAGTGCTAAAATACCTTGTGCTTCAGGAGCTACCACAACATTCTGTAAGGAACAAGAATAACCCCCAAGGACATGTCCTCATAGAAATATAGCTCTACGTATATGGCAGTTTTATTAAAGGAGTGAAAATGGTATTGTTTTCCGATGATAGTCAGATGTGCTTAGGAGGGGCCAAAACCATTAAAAGTGATTTAAAATCCAAGTCCTGTGATGATCTATGGCTAGAAGTCAGTACAGTTGTCTTAAAAACCAGATATCATGATCCATAGGCACCTTCAGTAGAGAACTTGAGCAGCAAGATCTGAATTACTAGAACATCATTGAGAAAACTCTTTTGGAAATCCTTATAATAAAATACCAATGATAAAAAAAGGCTTTTTTGTGATTTATTAGTTGGGCTAATAAAAGGTATAATCTCTGAACCAGGAGTTCTAGAGTTTTGCATTTCTTTTCATCTCAGACCAACACAGCTGCCAGATACATCCCTGAAACATGGAAGATGCCGAATTTTAGCCAATTTTTGGATTTTAAACTTCATTGATGAACAAGAAAGATTTCTATACCGCCCTGCCTGTCTGCCATCGGACACCACCAGGGAAGGAACCCTGCCTGATCCGCACAACAAAGAGCAACTCACAAAAGACACCTCTCATGGACCCAGAGGGACAGACTTCCATCTTCAGCATCCTCTGTGCAAAAATGAAATTTATTTCCTACCTGTGGGGACTTTTTACCATCTTTAATTTTCCCTGAGCCTGATGAAGGGTGTGTGAACTCAAACACTTGCAGAAAAATATCTTCTCTTTTTCTTTTTTTTGTTGCGATTTCTTAGTTGGTCTAATAAAAGGTATCATCTCTAAACCACGAGTTCTAGGGTTTTGCATTTCTTAATTATAAATATAGGAGTTTATCAGGAGATCAGATATAAAAAAAAACATTGCGTTGAAAGACAGAAATAAGTAAAACTCTTTTCGTGAAAGTGTGACGTTCACTTTATGGGCAGACTAAATAATTCCTTTTATACAGCTCTATGCTTCTCAAACCACTTGGTGAGGATGAGTTGCTTCCTTTTTACATATAAACTAAGACACTGAGAAGTAAGGCCTAATTATTTCCAGAGCCTCCGTGTAAGCTTTTTGAAGGTATCAAGCCTTCAGTATTTGGAAGTATGTGTAGCTCCTGTTGAAGACACCTGGAGTCAGGTGCTCAGCCTCTCAAAATTCATCCATAGGTACCTTAAATTAAAGACCCAAAAACCTCAGGAAACACAGAACTAAAGGGTGGTCTTGAAAAATATAGGCCTTCAGCACTGTCAATGGAAATAATAATTGAAATAAGTAAGTGTACTAACTCAGCACCCCATCCAGATGCAACTGGATGAAAGGCCGGGAAATCTGGACCCATGTGATCCTCCATGTTGCACTGCATCACCGCTGGAGTCAGGATTAGAACATAAGTCTGCGACTCAAAAAAACTTCTAGACCACACTGCCCAATTCAAAGAATAAGACATGAATCCAACAGAGCAGCCAAATTCTCCATAAGCAGGGAGGATTACAAAAAATAATAATCGACCAGCTAGATTATTTAAGATAGGGGAAGGTGATGCCAAGTGCTAGACAACAAAAGTGCATCTTTTCTTCTTTACATAAAAAGTGTGCTGTGAGGAATTACACGGTTAAGGAATCTCTGTGGATCCAGAGACGGGAGGTCAAGCTTTGCTTTAGATTTGAACCAAAACCTGCTCCCCCTCTCCAGAGGGATAAGGCTTTAAAAAATAAATAAATAAAAGGGGTCACCTGCTTATTTGGGTTGGGGAGTCAAAGGCAGCAGGATGCAACTTTCAGTACTCCACTCCATTGTTTGCTGTTGCCTACAGAAACCAAAAGTTCCTTATTGATGCTATTCCAGTGGATATTAGTGCTTGGAAGATCTTTGATATGGGAACAGTAAGGCGCAAATCACTGCGTGTATTACGTACATATGCAACAATTTGCTTAGCTGCATACAAGTGCTATTGTTCTGCTGCTTCTGAAATATAGAGGGGGAGGGCCATTAGAAGAACCACAAACTCTTTAGAGGAATATTATTCAGTTCCTGCACATTACTCAAGCCAGCGAGGTCTGTCCATTATAGTTAACAATGTTTCAAAGTTCAGACATGCAAAAATTAATGACCATGTAAACAGGAAGATGAAGTGAAAAGGTTGCTAGTTTTGATATTAAAATAAGTTTGCTTATATTACAAAAAAAAAAAAAATCAGAGGAATTGAGAGAGTTCCAGATGAATAAATGGTGGAACCAAGTAGAAATATTTATAAACAAAGCCATACTGGCACCAAAGCAGAAGCCCTTGGATAATGCATTAATCAACAGCTATAAGAATAGAATAAGAACCAACAGTGCTAACAGGCTAATGACAGGCTTCAAACCAATGTAATAAGGTCCTGCTAATTCCAGCAGAGAGGGAGCTATCCAGTCTCCATTGAAATCACTGGCAAAACTCCTCCCCACTGCAAGGAAGGACTGAGCTCAGAGAGTTATGCAAAGCAATATAATCCCAAATTCATAGAATGAACAGCTGCTAGGAGGAATAGGACAGATGCAGCTTTATCAGCCTACACAGGCAGATTGTTAATACTGCAGTCTGATGGCACTTTATTCCTGTGGTCCCTTCCAAACCATGCTGGCATTTTTCCAATAAAATTCTGAGACAATTAAGCCAATAATTGATCCAAAATGGTATGCTCCAAAAACTAAGTGCATAAAACAGATAAATTACATGGCGTCAGCTGTATGAGTGAGAGTTGAGAGAAAAGAGGGAGCTCACACCTTAGCCCAGTACTGCAACCCGTTCTCCTTCTGCCCTGTACTGACTCCAAACACTACCAAAGCCAAGAAAAATAGCATAAAAACTTTGAGCAGCAGAAGAAAACTCTGTTCTTAAGAGCCTCATTCTCCAACCTACTCAGTCTCCTTGGAAGTTAAAAGGACTTCAAAGAGCTCAAAATGTTGGCTTGGGTCTTCTAAAGCAAAATACTTTCTAGTACTCAACCTTTTAGCCCATGGGCCAGAAGAGGGGTATGGGACCAATCCGCTGGAATCAGGCCCTGGGTGCTAAGGGCCATCTGTCCCCCTTGCCTGCTGGGACCAGGCCCTAGGACACTGCACCGCCTCTGCCCAGTCACATGCACTGTGATTGGGTGCGTGCTGCCCCAAGTGCTTAATACAGCACGTAGGACTATGCCCCACAGGGCTCCCAACAGATCCCTGTGCCAGATGACAACACTGGGGGCCACATGACCCACAGGCTGGGGGATGAGCACCCCTGTTCTAAATTTCCCCATGCCCAAGCAAACTTTAGCTTTAGAGAGACAAACTCTCTCAACAGCATTGCCAGACCCAAGTTCATTTAACAAGGCTGCTTCCAGCATGCATTTCCCAGTTCAGACTCGCTGAACCCCTTCTCCTATCTCCATTCACAGCTTGAAGGTCAGTGAATGATTAGGGGCCCTCCAGCATAGACTGTAAATAGAATACAGCCCAGCACCACATCTGCAGCTTGCCTTCTGACCAGGCATGTTGAGAACCTTCAAATCACCTGGTTCATCAGGGAGCTTCAGCTTCACAAGATGCTCAGCTACAAATTCAAGGAACTGCTCTTTATCTTCTGCCTGCTAGGTATGTGTGTGCACATCCCCCCCTCCCACCTTTGAAATGAAAAGCTTCCCATTGATCTACTTCTTGGCAAACGGAGACAGACACAGTTAACAGAGCTCCATTACTACATAACTTGATGAATTAACACTTTTGCTGGCAGCCACTGGCGCCCAGCAAGAGCAACGCGTCTCATTTAGAAGCTATAGAGATGGGAAGTTTTAGCACTGGCAGCTTCCCACCTAGGGCATACGTGAACTTAAGAATCCCTGACAATAAAGAGGAAAATCAATAACATTAACAGAAACACAAAGGAACGTTACTAGAAATAGAAGAGTGGCTAATGCACAAAACTCCAAGCACATGCTGATATCATCCCTCATCCTGTTTGGCACATGCCCTGGCTTAACTACAGGCATACCTCGTTTTATTGCGCTTCGCTTTATTACGCTTCGCAGATATTGTGTTTTTTACAAATTGAAGGTTTGTGGCAACCCTGCGTCGAGCACATCTGTCGGCGCCGTTTTTCCAACAGCATTTGCTCACTTCTCTGTGTCACATTTTGGTAATTCTCACAATATTTCAAACTTCAGCAACCACCACCCTGATCAGTCAGCAGCCATCAATATCAAGGCAAGACCCTCCACCAGCAAAAAGATTAC
>NW_017728921.1:10216123-10217567 GCF_001723895.1 Crocodylus porosus
GCTTTATTGTGGTGGTCTGGAACCGAACCCGCAATATCTCCGAGGTATGCCTGTATATCATTACATGACTAGTGATACCGTAGAACCCACTCAAGTTTGCAAAGCAATCATCGAGCTTCTAGTGAGGTACGGAGTGCATTTCTTGGAGTCAGGATGTCATTTATCAACATTACTGTAAAGTTATTATGATATTATTATATTAATTAGATAATAATTGGTTTTTCATGTGTCCCATTAGGGATGTCAGCTTTATGGATTTGCAGTCCTTGCTGGTACAGATGTTTGGTTTATATCTAAACTCACTTGAAGTAACAGTCATCTGGTCTGTCCAGATAAGATGTTCTCTGTCCCTCGTCTCCTTTCGAACAATTTAAAAACACTGTTCTACTTATGATACTTTTAATGCTCTATTCATCTTTTGTCCTAAATTTCACCCGTGCCATTTAAAAGCTGAGAAGCAAGGAAGTAACAAGCTTACCTTCCCATGGGTCATCTCACAGTTCCCAAGGGAGTCATGCCTAGTGTGTGGAGCCAGGAGCGAGGACCAGCAGGGTTGCAGGGACAAGCCACAGATTGGGAGCAGTCAAGGGCAATCCGAGTTCCAGACAAGGGATGGGAACCAAAGCCAGGGTCCAAAACCAAACCAGAGGACTACCCAGGGATCAGAGATCACAAGATCAAACCCAAGTCCAAACACTGAGTGAGAGGCTTAACCAGAAATGAGGATATCAGAGGAATGGACTGGAGCTGTTCAAGAACTGGAGACCAGTAAGTTGTGCAGCAAGGCTCAGGTGCTGGAGGGGTTCCTTAAAGAAAAACAAGCAAAGGGAAAGGGCTAGGGCTCATTAGGCTACTTATTTCAGCTGCAGGACAGAAGCCTCACTGAGTCACACCCCTGCAGGCTAGGGCTCAGCTAGCCCTCGTTATTTCATTGGAGCCATCTACCCACATATCAAGAAATGTGAGTTTGAGCCTTGCTTCACTCATACAAATGGCCCAGACAACACAATTATAAATAGGGATCTGCTTGTTCAAGCTCAAAAATCAAAGGCAGCCAGACGTGATACTAGCTACAGCACTACCTTGTGTGCTGCTACCTACAGAAACTTGTGTGCCTCAGCAACACTAGCCTGATGGGCCTTTTGACCTGACCTTTGACCTTTTCTTTAGGCAGCTCCCATAGCTAGGAGTTTGGGCGGTGATTCTGATCTCAGCACAAATGACTTCACTGGAATAATTTCAGATTGATGCAAGCGTAACAAATGTCAGGATACAGGCTTTCAGTGATCGCTGTTAAATTTTATAGAAAAGTCTGCATACATAATACATAGTTCTCTAACTATGGTAAAGTTCATTAACCAAAGTATAATGCTTTACAGACCCTATGGAGAGTCAGGTGGGAACAGAAAGGACCTCTTGGGCATCTTTCATGCACACAAACATG
>NW_017728921.1:10218037-10226663 GCF_001723895.1 Crocodylus porosus
ACCCTGAGGCCCATACTGAAGCAGTCCAAACCATGGCTTCTTGTTCTTCAGGTAGACCCCTTCTAGGAATCAGTTCACCCACTTCTTGTCTGTCCTTCTGTCCCAGGCTCAAATCACAGGCAGCAGAGAGAGGAAGCATGGTGTATAAGAGATAGAAGTCAAGAAGAGGGAGCACAGGCTAACTGCTGGTAGCCAACAGCCCTGTGCTGCCTGTTTCTGGCACCTAAGTAAGTTCCAAACATACTGCAAGGAGAGGCAGATTAGGAGCAATTTCAATCTAAGGGCCTAGCAGTCAGTTTCCATGGCTGGGCTGCTGCTGAGAAACAAGCTTAAGGGTTTCCAGAGTAGATGGTAGGCATCTGGGTGTCTTACAGCAACCTTAAGGTTGATTTTAAGTAGCAGTGCGGACATAGCCACAGTCCCCAGGAAAATAAGGTATGAAAGCTGTTAGACAGTGGGATTCATTCCTTTAGAGTTTAAGATGAAACAATAGAAAAATCAACTTACCCACAGTGATTCCTAAAAAGGGAGGTAGGGGAGGAAAGAAAGATGAACAAGAAAAAACTGTATTCTGAATTATGTGCAGAACATATCAGCATTAGAGGCTGTTACCCATATGCACAATGCAATGAAACTACTGTATACTTTAACTGGATGATCCAGTCCAAGTTGCCAAAAAATTTTACTGCTTATCCTAAGTCAAATATGATCTCACAGAAGCTAATTAAATTCCCCAAAATACACCAGACACCTATGGTGCATGATGGAGTTGTTTCATTTTCCTCTGGAACATGAACCAGCTGTCTGATCCAATATTTCAAAATCTGTGTTCTTAACCAGAAGCCACTAAGGCACTGAACATAGATTACTTCAGCAGACGGGAACTTAAGGAATGAGCGACTGCCTTAAGAAGAGCATTCATTTCATTTTTACATTAACAACATTTAGATGTATTCCATTTCAGCCTGACAACTACTTATTCCCCAGCAACATTTGCATTACCTCCATATGGACCAGTCCTAAGGCAACAATACAGAAAGCTACATACCAAGTCATCATTGCACACATGCTGTGACAGTTCAGTGCTACGTAGAAACAATCACAAGTGATGGACAGGTTAGAACTGAAGGTAACCTGCTTTGTTTGTAAGGTTTTCCCCCTCTACACACACACTTCTCGGAGCACAGAACAGCACCAGGATCTAGTCATTCAAAAATACTTTTCAGGAGCCCACTAAAATAGAATTAGCTCTGCTTTCAAGTTTGAATGAATAAAAAAGGAAAATTGAGCACAGATAGGACCAGAAAAATCCAAAAGAAAACCCAAGGTCCCAATTTTGTAACTGGATCAGTGCAAGTGGCTCTCTGGACCCACTCAATGGCACAAAAGTCATTAAGGCTCTATGTGAACACTGGTTGGCTCTCCTCCATAGATCCCATTGCGCAGTTGATGCCTCCCTCCAAGTCCTCCTTTGCTGCAATGCCTGTGAAAAATTGACAGCAATTAGACTGTAAATGTGATGAGCTCTTGCTGACCAAGATGGTTTCATTGGGCCTGTCTATACACTTTCCCTTCCAACCCCCATACCACTGCTGACAAAATAAGCCCCACACATTCACTTCCATTTCAGATGCACCAAGGATCAGTGGTTAGGCAGAGTAGACAGCTTTGGAGGGCCTGAGAATGAGCTCTGTGGAGGGAGAGTGCTCAGGTCTGCTCTGAGATGCTTGGGGATTTGTCAGCAGTGGGCCTGGAGTCCTAGAGATGGCCATTGTTTCCTTTTACTCCCCCAGCTTGTACCCGTCTGCTGTCTTTTCTTATATATGGTCAGCTCTTTAGACAAGCAGCTGTCTTTATGTGTTTTAAGATCACCTAGGATTTGGTCATTACTCAAGCTCCTCAGTGCTATGGTAATACAAATAATAGATCAGTGAATACCATTATTATCCATCATCTTAAGCTCTGTGGAATAGATATTGTTGACTGGAAAGTCCCTTGCACTATTACCCAATACCTTAAAAAAAATAATATCTAATTGCCATCCTCAGAGCTAATCACATTCCAATCTAGACATCCTTAATTAGGATATTTCTGCATATAACTTCCGGTCGTTCAGCTTGGTATTTCACCATGCAGTCACAGCATTATAAAAAAATTACGCACCAAGCTTTGTGCAGAAGGGACATGCCCAAAATACAGCTCATTCAATCAAATGTCCTTTTGTCACCTCAAGACAAAATGTTTTCATTAGCCCAGCATTTAAAAGTGCTTTCTTTCCCTCCATATAGAAGGATAATGCTAATTGAAATGCTTATAAGAACTACTTCCAAACTGATAAGAGTGGGAGAAAAAGTTATCAGACCAAGAGATTGTCTTTGGGAACTGCCAAGATATCCTATGGGTGTTTGTTTCTGTTGAAACCTGGCAGCTGAAAACTTTCCTTTTTGGAACAATGCTCTGGGCCCCATATATTCCTATTAGGATAAGAGAAGCCAGGTAGCAAAAATGGATGATAAGAATTGTGTTCAACATAAAACAATACTAAATATAGATATACAATGTAAGCCTTTCAATTGTTTTTCTCTTTCAGGACATCACACTGCTGCAAGAAGAGAACCCGAAGAGAAATTTATCATATATGTTCAGCAGGGTATGAAACCTGCTAGAACTTTTCTAATAAAATACAGTCTTAAATGTGTACCCGTAAGTATGTATGCACATGCTTTGCTCTACATTATGCAAAGAATCCCATCTCTGTTAAATACAGTATGGCACAGAGTACTCCTACTCACAGCTGTTAACATAGCATGTCACTGAACCTCAGCATCTACTTCTGTTTAAAGCAGGTTCTAACAGCACATTTCTCAGCATGTTCCTTATCGTGGTCACCCAACAGGGCCAACCACTAACATGCAAGCATACAACTGAGCATCTAATACACACACTCAGCTCCAGCAGGTGGGAGATTTGGGAAGAGGCAGGGGTTGTTGTGTAAAGGAGACAACTGCAAGTGGTGACAAAAAGATAACCTGTGTACACAATGACAAATTGTTTGGGGTGTTGCACCAATTGATTTGAAACCACAGTGCATAGTATGTTCTTGAAGTGCTGCCTGCCAGCTATGAAACATTTGAAGTTGCTGCGACATTTAGAAACCAAACATCAATCACTGAAAGATAAACCTAAGACGTTTTCTGCAGAGAAAACAGGAAGCCTTGAAAAATCAACTCAACTTGATTACTCAAGCTGCAATGTCAACATGAATGCCCTTCAGGCATCTTATTAGGCATCTCTGCAAATCATATAATAGTGTGAAGTGCATACCTTTGCCAGCAATCTTATCCTTTTCTGCACAGTAGACATGATTTTAAAAATTTCTAGGACCTGAAGCAGCAACCAAATGGAAAATTATGCATTTGACAAACAATGCTGTTTGGGATTGTATCGGTGGTTGAACACGTCTAGAAGTGACTGCTTTCAAACACATAGGAAGTGATTACTTAGCTACAACTTGATGGGTCAATTGATATCTATGGTACACCTAGGCTTCTAGTTTGCGATATGGATATGTGATGGATCTCTTGGAGGATTGCTCTTTTGTGAAGCTGTGCCCTGACTCAGAATAACAGAATGTTTATTTCAAGACACTTAAGTATTTTCATGGGGCCAGGTGACCCGGGAAGAGATTTATAAGCACAAGGCTGGAGCTGGTGGTGGCCGAGGGCTGTGACCTGGGGGGTTGTGCAGGTGCAGCACTTCATGCCCTACAGAAATTCTGTTACTGTCTAACAGAGGATGGAGATAAAAGATGACAAAGACAAGCAAGCCCAGAGCTCGCGAGGGTGAGACCAGAGGAGCTTGCGAGGGCTAGAGCTGGGGCTCAGGAGCTGGCGGTCCTGGGGCAGCGGACTCCAGGTAGAAGGGCTCAGCCAGAGTAAAGCGAGATAAGGATGGGAGGCCTCAATCCAGACAAGGGCCTACCGCCTAAACCTCCCTTTAGGGGCAGCCTCCCTGTCAATTTATAACATCAAGGCTTGTCAGCTGAGATAGCTGGGTGGGACCCTGCAGAGCAAAAGTGGGGCAACAAAGTAGGGGGCTTACGTGATGGCCAGGAGAGACAGCTTTGCCACCCCAGCACCAAGCACATTACAATATGCCGTTAAAAACTGAGACATTAGGTAAAATAGTGGTCAGTTGGGGATTGCAAGATGCTCAAAGTACGCCAATGTATATCAGTTGTTAATGAAAACCTCATTTGGCCCTAAAACTTTGCACCTAGTGTTTTATAATTTTACTGCCTCATGGGCCCCGGCTCCTTCAAGAAGTTGTCAAAATGTCAAACTTCCTGTTCATCCAGTTTCTGGCCATGTATCAATATGAACTGCATTTCTCTTCAACAGGGAAGATAAAAACAAGGCATCGCAAGCAGCTATACGCACAAGTATTTGCAAATATTCTCCCAAATCAACTTCATGTAAAAAAAATAAAATCTGTCATCATTAAAGCATGCTCATCACCCTGCAAACATCTGAAATGTTCTGTTGCCTTCAGAGTTAACATTTCTTTACAAAAAGTCATCTAGTTGCACAGTTTTGTCTGTTTCTGGTTAGATTTACGGTTTTCCAGGAAAGCAGTGCAAAACTAATATAATTGGTTTTATGTTTACCAAATCCAGAAATCACTAAAAGAAGCAGTGAACAGCTTCTTTTCTGTTGATTTGTTTTATATTGAACATATATATTGTTTAGAGTATGGCCTTATTCTTCACTTGTTACATCAGACCACTCATCTCTTGCTTTTCATTATATGGTAATGAGTTGACTATCTTCCGGTGGCTTGTTTCACGATATGAACAGAAACTGCAGTTTACTCACCAGACTTCTGTTCCACTCAATATACCTTTGAGGTTTTTTTTTTTCTTTGTAGCATTGGTCCATAGTTGACCCCTTTTCTCATGAAACTCCAGAAAGAAACAATCTCCACTGTAAATGCCATCCTCTAACATTCATTGTACTCAACTTCCTCCAGTTTTCTAACGCAAGGCTCAGAAGACTTCCACTGCAATTCATCTATTTCCAGCACCTTTGAAAATGAGTTTTCCTCATTAACATGATAATGAATTCAGACTCTGAACCATGTAGACTGTGGGAATGCCACAAACTGCATGGACTCTGTGGGAATGTCAGAAGATTATTGTCACCAGCTTGCCTGGTTTTATCATGAACCTCATGATACCTGGTGAACTTTTTAAAGCTCCAGCCCTGGGAATCATGCAGCTCTGAAAGAATATCTGCTTTTATTAAAAACAAAGCAAAACACAACACTAAAAATTTCTAACCTTCACAATTGTGGGGAGAAAAAAGCTGAAAGAACATGAACACTAAGGGCACAACAAAGGTAAATAAATAAATGCCTTAAAAAGCAAATAAAAGTCCTAAATGTATTATTTTAATAATTTAATAATTTCTGTATGTTTTTAAGACCATCATTTTTAAGATAATCTCGCAATCTGGGGGTGGTGAAAGGAGCCTGACTCAAGTTTTATAATGCATTCACATTGCAACAGGATAAACAAATATGCAAATTGTGCTTTTCTGACTTCACTTTTACTTTATTTTACTCCCATATCTCCAATATACCACTCTGTATATGCCAGGATGGCCTGGAAAGAAAACTATCCAGGGCTAGGAGCTCCACTATCTGTTTTCATGAGATTCATTACATGCAGTAGTAATTGTTCTGCCGGACCACTCTAAGCCACACTGAAAATGAAGCAGTGAGACCAGCAAAGCCACAGATCAGACAGTCGTAGGTCACGTTTAAAAAAGCTGTGAGAAAAGGTCAGACGTTGCTCATGTGATGCTTCTGTAAATTGCTGAATTCAGTGAGCTTACTCCAGGATATAGCATTCTGCCGTGTTTGCAGTATGGTACAACATAATATGTCTATATGGCAAAGTCATGTGCCACACTAGCTCAAGTACCAAAAGCAGCATGCTGCACTTGTGTAGTACTCTATCCAGGATACTTAGCCCAGAGGAAAGGCAAGCCAGCTGGATCTGAGTTCACTTGGATATCCTGGGGTGGTATGGGATTGCATTATTGCCTCTGTACATGTGCTTGCCTTTAATAATGAAGGTAGATAAACAAATAGGTAGAAAGAGCAGGACAAAGTTTCCTTTGTGGGATAGAGGATTCTGTCAACTTTCTCATGACACAACCCTAGAAAATCTCTTGGGAATCTTGAAATTGTCACATAGACTATCAGGACAAAATCAAGACCTGTTTAGAAAAAAAAAAGAGGGGCAGGCAGAGCCACTCACCTGAGAACAGCAGACAGACTTGTGGTCTTGGTGCACACCCGGAATATAGTAAGTATACATTCAAATCATCAGAGCTGACTCAAATTTGGGTCTCCCACCTCCCGGGTGAAAATATGGACTCTGAAATGTTTTTTGGGAGAGGAAAACTTGTTTCCCACCCAGCTGGAGTTGCTTGTGTACAGGCTGTAAAGAGAGCAAATTCAACCAGGGCCCCTAGCTTGTACATAAAACTACCACTGAGCACAGCCTATTTAAAACTTTAAAACATTCACACGTATAATTGAGTAATTCTAGAGTATGAATAACTGATTGCTCTAGAGACCGGTAGAGAGATTAACAGCTGCCTTAAATTCACTAAAACAAACTTAACCTGATACTTACTATGCAAACTAAAATATATTTGCTATTTTGTGGTCTAGAAAAAGCTACGGTTACAAAAAGCAGGTATTGCTGTTTGATCAGTAGCTAAAAAGCACTTAATTAGCCAATTTAGTAACCATTTGTAATGCATTTTTGAAGAGACATGTTGGCTTGATTCTAAAATATACTTTTGCTTTTATATGCACACGCACACGCACACACGTCTTTCATTAGTGAATGAGATTAATTCAGATTGTTGGAAGCTGTTGCTTCTAAGTGAACTGGGAAATATAGTTGAGCTATGAACTTCAAAAATGAACAAGCTACAGTTTGCTAGAGACAAAAGACTGCACAAAGCAAATGCTGTACTTTGCAAAATACTCTCACAAAAATGAGAAGACTTTCAGGCCTGCAAAATACAAGATTCACACCATTTTTTAAAAAGAAGGACAAAGCTTTTTCCTGAACAGCTATTTACCTACGTACTTGGGAGATCAAACGCTCTTTTTCTCCCAGCAGTAGAACTGATCGGTGGGAGCTGTGAGCTTTGACAGAAGGCAAGATAGGGCCGTTAGCTTATCAGCCTTATAGTTTTAGGTCCTTACATCAATACAAGATTGAAAGCTTTGTGCGGTCCCTTAACTATCAAACTTTTCATCAGATTGTACAGATTATCTAATCTCTGGGAGAAGTTTAAAAATATATACAAGGCAAAAAAAAAGTCAAACACTTCAAAGGATCCATTTGAGAAGCTAACAACAACCTGAACTACTGCATCCCCACCTTCTCTTTTTGCAGCAGGCTGTCTTTAAGGAGCCAGTAGTGCTTGACCACATCTGTGTTTTTGGTAATGCCTTCCACACAGCAGCACAGTAGTGCTGATTTTTTTGTAGCATGTTGAGTACCAGAAATGTTCCTGCGCCACCAGAGAGCTACCTAAAAGAAACTGGCATTTGCTTCACAGGAAAATAACTGTGACATCAAAAATGCCTGGACCATGAAAGGGTAAGGAAGTTGCAATCAAGGCTGTCCATGGTTTTGACGCTTGTTTTTCTCACGGTGACAAACAACACAGTCTTTATTTCCTTGCTGGTCTTTTCTGCTAGTAATGCATGCAAGTTCACATCCCATTCAGAGTATATGACTTCACCAGGCATAGTGGTAATACAAATAAATAATAAAAGTTGCACAGGGCCACCATTTATGCCTTGTACTGTTTGTATGTTCTCTAGATGCTATAAAACGTTATATATATGCTGAGCATTTTTACTATGCATGTGAAGAGGACTTTCTTTTTTGACACTTAGTTTTATCCTGCTTGGTTTGCTCAGTGATGCCTTAACACCACCAAACTAATGATACTTGCTAATAGTCCCTGACTTGCACATACAGCCAGCAAGTATTGCTCAAGGGAAAAAGAAGTTTGTTTCTGAATGTACAAAACCTGCTGAGCTATGACTTTCTTTTCCCTCGCAAACAAGATTCCTCTTAATCTTTATGAAGACACCAATACCATTAACCAGATTGTAACACAAGGCTAGTTGTTTTGTTTCACAAAGAGTTTAACACAAAATTTCCTTAAGGCAAGACAGCTGGGTTACCAACTTTGAAAGTGTGCCCTTAAACATACTGCTGTGTTATCTACCAGGCAGCAGTTAATTTTGATTACTGTATGCTGTGCAAGACAAAAAAAAAAATGACAAGCAGCTATCCACTGATCATATGCTTTCCAAACAAAACAAAAACACATCCCATACGGAGATTGTGCCAACATACAAATGCCATGTGTTTCCGTAGTAACAACATAAAAGCAAATCTGAAAGATAAAAGCCAAATGTAAAGTATTTGGCTAATTACAAAGTGAATATGTTTTATAGCCATGTATTCTGTGCATTTGGGGCAGTGTTTGCATGGTAGCAGATCATTCTTTTTATATATAAAAAT
>NW_017728921.1:10226763-10236640 GCF_001723895.1 Crocodylus porosus
TATTCGTATAGATATAATTTTAATTAATTGCTTCTCAGACAGATAGCTGTAGAGAGGGGACAAAATTCCCAGGGAAGAAAATAAAACTGATAATATGAGCAATTGAGGAGCTAATCAAAACATGTGACTTCCAATACTACTCTTAAACTTTAATTCATTCCTGTTAAACATGAGCTCAAAGAATAGTCTCTTATACATTACAACAAGAAGATTATAGTAGACAGCCATCCATCCTTCTGGATCGTGGTGTATGCATGAGAGGTCACCAGGACTTTTGACACATACAGCTAGGAAGGAGTACGGAGAAGTGGAAGATGCCCAGACCATCCAGCTCCCATTAGGCCACTGAGAGAGAATCCAAAGGTCTGGATGTTCAGTGCCTCAACGGTTATAGATACACACACAACGAAGAATCAAACCCAGGTCTCCCACATGGCAGCACGGATTATATCACTGAACAACAACAGTGAGAGGCCTAATTGTAGTTAAAAAAAAACAAACCCTGCATATTGATTTTCAACAACTTAATACTAGGGATTTTTTTTTCCAGTCACTGATTTAGGATGATACCTTTTAAATGCTTTCTACACAATGATTTGGAAAGAACAGCCAGAACATCCAAATTCAGAGTAAGGTTTCCTGAAAACTCCTCTTCCATGGATTTTAAATGGAGGAAAACAGCAGGATAGGATAGTCTGAATTGGAGACCTAATTCTGGAATGAAAGGGAAAGGTGCAGGGGATGGATGGAGAAAAAGGAACAATGCTATTTGCATTTTTAACATGGGGATTCATTATAAAACCTCTCAAGAACAAATGATTCACTGGAACACAAATAGTTTGTACTGTTGGTTACAGGAACCAGGGCATGATCTCAAGAACGACACTTACTTATCAACAGGGATCCTGGTTTTCTCCGATTTAAAAAAAAATCCCCAATGTTCCATTTAAAAAAAGTAACCCTAAATCCACATTTTTACATGATTAAAATGAAACACTACTGTGTGTATATATATATATTAGCGGTGTTTCATTTAAATCATGGAAAAATGTGGATTTGGGTTGGTTTTTTTATCCGAAAATTTGGGACTTTTTTAAATTTAAGAAAACCAGGATCCTTGCTTATCAACACACATTGCCCAGTCTTATTTTGGAGAAGCAGTTAGTGAAGTTAGAGGATCTAGTTATTGAGTTATTGTCCTGGCACACCATTCTTGGGAAAGGCTGATAAGCCTTCCAGAAATTAATTTCTTTGCATTGGAGGAAAGAACATTTCCTGTTTAATTTCTTAACCATTTCTTGGACGTGCATTTTAAACAAAAACTTGTGCTTATTTATTTGCAACCACTCCACAGGTTGCTGTGGTGAAATTACCAAGGCTTCCTATATAGTGGACAGAGCCACCTTGCAGGCACCTTTGTATCTCCAGAAAAAAAAAACATTACAGGGGCATTTGTGAAAGGAGCTGTAGCCTGGTGTAATGCATTGTTAGCTGATGCAATGGTGCTCACACCTGTGGCTGCATGGGGTGGATGAATGGCATGAGGCTGGTCTATGGGCTGGACCAGGCCCCCGCTGCCCCCACACACTAGGATTGGACCCTGAGGTCCTAAACTGCCTCTGACAGGGTAGAATGAGATCCTGGCCAGGTGGAGGTAATGTGAATCCCTGAGGTCTGCTCCCAGTGTACTGAGGCTCGCTGGAGGCAGCGTGGGGCCCTGGGGCCCAATCCTGGCCGGGTAGAGATGGCGCAGGGCTCCATGCCACTCCTACCTAGCTGGGATCAGGTCCAGAGCCCCCCGCTGCCCCCATGCACTGAGATCAGGCCCTGCACCACCCTGCACACCCAATCTAGCATGCCTGGAGAGCCCCAGGGGCTGGACGACAGTGTCATGGGCTAGACCCGGCTCTCAGGCCAGGGGCTGAACACCTAACATTATGAACCAACATGGGGGAAGCATATCTTAGTGCCAATGAAAAAATTCAACTGGGATGTATAGAGCCACAGTCTACTAAATCTCTCTTCACAGAGATACACTAGACCAGGAAAACTTCAACTTAAGGGTTTTGCCTTTGTAGGTTTCCATACAGCACTTAGCACAACCTGCCCATGATCTTTTGTGTGCTACAAATATTTTTGAATAATAGCAACACAAGTTCTCCCCTCGTAAAGAATCCCTCTAACCAGAAGGAGGCAGTGAACAAAATAAACTCTGCAAGGTGACAAGGTATGTTTTTATATATATATATATTTCAAAAATATGTAGAAGATATTTTTCTGGCATCTGACAATAGCACTAGATGGGGTCAAAGAAAGGTAACGTGTATCTGTGTCAAAATCAGATTTTTTTTCTAATGTATTAGTCCCTTTAGACGTATCAATAAATAGAATCTCTACATGATTCATATGAAAGGTGAGTAACTCAGAATAATAGCAGCAGAGCAGCTAAACTCATGAATTATTGCAGGTTCATAAAAATGACTTGGAAAAGATCCTAAACACTGGGAAGCACTGATTACCATTGGTGACTGACGCAGTCATTAACATACTCATAATTTATATACCATGATGCTCCTCTTATTACCATGTAGTTTATATAGTAATACTGCATTTAAAAAGCAATTCCATTCCAATGCATGTTTTTGAATGCAGATGCTACGGCACAGGCAAAACTGGCTCCGGCATATACAAAGGAAGTGAGAATGAGTTGCTGAGTATTTCTTTCTTGAGAGAAGAATTATGGGTGCATTCAGGACTCATGTAAATGAGGGATGCATGGATACAGGCAGGCTCTATGCAAACTTTCTCCCAGAAAGTAAGGAAGGGAACAAGTGGTCACTGTAAGTGTGCTGCCCAGCCTGCCGGCTTCTGCAGGCAGGTTTTGCTCCCTAAAGAGCTCCTCAGCCAGTGCTCTCAAATAAAGAAGTAGTCTTTAAAGAAAGAACAAATAAGCAAAACAAAACTGTTCTGCCCTGTCTGAGCCATTAGGAGAGAAGCCCCTTTGGCTCTGCCTCCAAAACAGCAGTCCGGCTCCTCCGTGTATCAAGCTTTTCTGCACACAGGCCACTTCCTTTCCCCTTGCTTATTCTTCTGGAAGCCTTTTAAGGCTCCTAGCAGGAGAGTCCCTACCTATCCAGATGTCCCATAGCAGGGCTCTGTCAACAAGGCTGTTTCTTCTCAAAAGGCCAGATTGCCCTGTTGTGGTAATCAAAAGGAGACAAATTTATTTTCTCTGACAACATGAGGCATCTGTGGACAAAGTCCATCTCAAGAGACATTTGAGCATATGAGCCCCCTGTGTCATGCAGGGAAGAAAGCATGCTGTTCATTGTGCCAGCACTGAAAGGGGTTAAAGGACAAGGAAATTTATCTTGTAAATTTAGTCTGACCCCTTGAAAAAATAATGCATAATCTGATCAACTGCAGAGTTTTCATTCATAGTCTTGACTATACAATATAACCAACATCTTCTCTAGGAACTGATTTTTTTTGTCCTGATTTCTTTTGCTCTTCACAAAAATAATAGAAAGACATTTGCAAGAAGTTGAAGACTACTGGAGGTATAATTTGGAATGACCTCTGTAGTCTAAATGTGTATAGTACGTAATTAAAAGTCCGTAATCCTGTCAAAGTGATGGACAATCATTCCATTCTTACCCCAAAGCCATTGTCCAGGCACCTCCCATTCTGACCACCATGATACTCTCCTCTTAAATGGTTTTCAGATATACCATCTTGTCCACCTGCATTGTGTTACCAGTTCTTGCGTTGTGTTTCATCCCCTTTTTCAAAGTTAAGCATATAACTGCCTCCTTCCATTCTTTTGGAGGCTTTTCAAACTTCCAAGCAAACAGAATCCATTTAGGAAGCCTTTCAGTTAGCTTATCCCCTCCTGTTTTTTAATAATTCAGCAGGAACATTATCAACACCTGGTGTTTTATTGTTCCTGAGTGTTCTGATTGCTTCTCAGTTCTTCCACAAACAGCTCAGCTGTCTGGAAAATTGCTGTTTGTTTGCCTTTATGCATTTCACCATTAAGAGGCTCATTAAAGCACTCCCTCCATCGTCCAATAATTGCATTCTTTGTAACTAAGATTTCCATTTTTGTCCTTTACCAGCCTGCCTTGCAGTTGATAACCTTCCCCCCATATATTCGTTCCATTGAAAATGCTCTTCCATTATTAGGACTTTTCCGACAACATCTCCAAGGGATGACGAGGTCGAATGGTTATAAACTACTGCAAGACCATTTCAGGCTGGACATAAGGAAGAATTTCTTTACTGTCCAAGCCCCCAAGGTCTGGAATAGCCTGTCATCAGAGGTGGTTCAAGCACCTACTTTGAACGCCTTCAAGAGAAAAATGGATGCTTATCTTGCTGGAATCCTATGATCCTAGCTGACTTCCTGCCCTTTGGGCAGGGGCTGGCCTCAATAATCTTCCGAGGTCCCTTCCAGCCCTAATGTCTATGAAATCCACCAAGTCAATCAAGTATTATCTTTTGTGTTATTTTAGCCATCTGCTGGCTTCTCTTTTAACTTAATCACATTCCCAAATATGAGACTGGTTCCTTGCTGCATATTAATCCTCAATTGCTTTCCTTCAATTTTCATCCAAACTTCCCCTGTTGTTTATATAGCAACAGCTTGGAGTTATTCCTATCGTGTCTTCTGCAGTTCTCTTTATCGTCTCCCTGAAGGTGTAAAGGACTCACACTTGGTATAAATACCCTACATAAGTTTTATATAATATTTTTAAAGCCTCAAACTTGATCTTACCCACTGCCTGATATCCTTGGCTATATGCCCTTCACAACTTCTGTTTGCGTTTGTGGAGCATCATTTTGTTTAAATCTACTGTGACAAGGTTCACTCTTACCATCACTTTTAGAAGATGGTCTAAGTAGCCAGCTTTGCTGAGGCTTCTGCTGTCCAGAAGGTTATTCTTGTACCTTGACAGCCATCCAATTAATCCTATTTGTGGATGCTCACATACACTCGAGAATGTTCTTATAAGCAAATATATGTTCTTCACAAATACGTTGTTAGGTGTGGCAAAACCCAAGTGATGCCACATGCTAGATCATGGAGATACTCATTCTCTAATTCCACCTCGGAAGAAAGGCAGCAAAAGGGCACAGCAGCCCCCTTGGATCAGCAAGGAACTAGTGGACCTCCTGCATCTAAAAAGAAAGACCTACAAAGGACGGAGGACGGACCCACCTCCAAGGAGGAATATTCTGCACTAGTCCGGACCTGCAGGGAGTGAACCAGGAAAGCTAAGGCTGAGACAGAACTCCAAATGGCTTCTAGGATCAAGGATAATTAAAAGTCCTTTTTTAGATATGTGGGGAGCCAGACGAAAAGCAAGGGCAACATCGGACCCTTGCTAAACCAGATGGGACAACTGACGACTGACACCCAGGAAAAAGCCAGCCTACTAAATGGGTACTTTGTGTCGGTCTTTCACCAGTCCCACAGGACACCTCTGCCCATCACGGGACAGGGAGGCCCGAGTGAGGGATATTCCTTACCCTTTGTCAATGCTGACCTCATGAAGAAACACCTTGAGAGGCTGGATACCTTCAAGTCAGCTGGCCCTGACAGTTTACACCCCAGGGTATTCAATGAGCTGGCTAGCATCATAGCTCAGCCCCTGGCATGGATCTTTCAGAACTCCTGGCATTCTGGTAAAGTGCCTGAAGACTGGGATAAGGCCAATGTGGTGCCTATCTTCAAGAAAGGGAGGAGAGTGGATCTAGCAAACTACAAACCCATCAGCCTGACCTCTATCCTGGGGAAGGTTTTAGAAAAGATCATAAAGAGGCCATTCTTAACCAACTGGCTGATGGCACCACCCTGAGGGATAGCCAGCATGGGTTTGTTGCAGGTAGGTCTTGCTTAACCAATCTTATTTCCTTTTATGACCAGGTGACCTACCAGGTGACAAGGGAGAGGAGATTGATGTCATATATCTTGACTTTAAAAAGCCTTCAATCTGGTATCCCATGACCACCTCTTGGCAAAACTGGCCAACCGCATCCTGGGGTACACCACAATCTGCTGGCTGGGGAATTTGCTCCATAGTCGCACCCAGAGGGTGGTGGTTGACGTAAGTCAATCGTCATGGTGCCCTGTGACCAGTGGGATCCCTCAAGGCTCTGTCTTGGACCTGTATTTTTCAACATCTTCATAAATGATGTGGACATTGGAGTCAGAAGTGGACTGGCCAAGTTTGCCGATGATACCAAACTTTGGGGTAAAGCATCCAACACCTGAGGACAGGAGGGTGATCCAGGTTGACCTGGACAGGCTCAGGAAATGGTGTTACAAGAACCTGATGGTGTTTAACACCAAAAAATGCAAGGTTCTTCACCTTCGGAGGAAAAACCTGCAGTATCCTTATAGGCTCAGCAGTGCTACACTGGCTAGCACTATGGATGAAAGGGACTTGGGGGTCATGATTGACCACAAGATGAACGTGAGCCTTCAATGTGATGCTGCAGCTAGTAAAGCAAGCAAAAAGCTGGCTTGTATCCATAGATGCTTCTCAAGCAAATCCTGGGATGTCATTCTCCCGTTGTACTCGGCCTTGGTGAGGCCGCAGCTGGAGTACTGCGTCCAGTTTTGGGCTCAACAATTCAAAAAGGAGAGAGTCCAGAGAAGAGCCATGCACATGATCAGAGGTCAGGAAAACAGACCTTACGATGACAGGCAGAGAGCTTTGGAACTCTTCAGCCTGGAAAATCACAGGCTCAGGGGTGATCTGGTGACCACCTATAAGTTTATAAGAGGTGTTCCTCAGGATCTGGGGGAACATTTGTTCACCAGAGTGCCCCAAGGGACAACAAGGTCTAAGTTATAAACTCCTGCAAGACCATTTCAGGATGGACATAAGAAGGAATTTCTTTACTGTCTGAGCCCCCAAGGTCTGGAACAGCCTACCATTGGAGGTGGCTCAAGCACCTACTTTGAACGCCTTCAAGAGAAAATTGGATGCTTATCTTGCTGGGATCCTATGACTCCAGCTGACTTCCTACCCCTGGGGGAGGGGGCTGGACTCGATGATCTTCCGAGGTCCCTTCCAGCCTGAATGTCTATGATATCTATGAAATCTGTACTTCATTTTCCTATTTTGGCTTTCCCATCATTCAGGACAATCCTGTTGTCATATTTTGAAGGATATTCATAATATGTCTTACATTTAATTACTTTTTTGTATTCTTATAGTTTTCTTCAGTGGGACCATGTAGATTGAGAAAGCTGATATTGTGCCATTTCCCTTTTCTCCTTGGAAACAGATATGCTCTTTGATTTTGTGTCCCTTGCAAAGCTGTTATGTGCTTATGGTACCCTGCTTATTACTCCACCACATGTTGGAAGGCCCAAAGTTATAGAAGCTCAACATATCCCATGGTCCCAATTTCCAGTGCTTTCCCATCACTGAGTTCATTCATCTGCATTATCACTTGTGGTTTCTTGAGGTTTATTGCGAGTTTCCTAACAATTGTGTTCTTTACAAGGGAAAGGTGGGTGAAATTGTATTTGTATCTCTCTTTCCTAAAGGGAGGATTAGGAAGCTTAATTAGGTTTTACAGTGCACTTTGAAAGGCAATATGGAATGCAATGTATTATTATTATTCAAAGTCATGGCTAGAGCATCAGTAGAAATGCCCAAGGGAACTTTTGGATTTCTCCTTCAATAAATTCACATTTTGGCAGGCTCTCTTAATGCACAGATATGTAGCCCAATATAACTCTCTGTCAATGCCTGTGCATTACCTGTTCACACTATCTTTAACTAAAGACTTTACTCTTTTGTGTATATTTAGTATAATGAAGCCAATGAATTGTTATTATAGTCAGACAGTTAAGGTATCTATAGCGAAGGTGGCCCAATGCTGCTTCCCATTTAGAAGACCTAGTTTTCCTGTTCCTTATATCTTTGCTAAAACATAATTTCTTGTACACTGAAATTTTCAAAATTGATTATCTACCTTTGGCTGAATTGGGAAGTGTCAGCAACAATAATTCAACTCTTCTGAAGAACAAAGTTAGGAAAAATATGTTCTTGGTTGCATTAAAAGAATTCTTACAAGCATCTCTGCGCTTCAGGGCTTTTGAAATTTGGCAGGAAGCATCGCCCCAGCGGAGACGTGTGCCTTGCTGTACCCATAAAAACTCACTCCAATTTGGGCAAGTCATAGCCTTTGGGAAAAAAAGCTCATTAGAACTGGCAGCTAAATTCCCCAAAGGTTCTATCTATGTGGGACGTGCTCCATCCAAGCAATATAGGGGCTGTGTAAGATGTGGCCTCCAACTTGTGGTACCAGCTGTTACCAGTGTGCTATCGAGCTAGGAACAGGAATTGACAGCAGAGAAAGTCTCTCTCGTGTGCCCATCTGATTTTAGTGTGCAGTACAAAACTAAACACCCAACGTGAGATTGTCTGGGCAATTTCTGTTTGGTTGTACAGGCATACCTCGTTTTATTGCGCTTCGCTTTATTGCACTTGGCAGATATTGGGTTTTTTACAAATTGAAGGTTTGTGGCAACCCTGCATTGAGCAAGTCTATCGGCGCCATTTTTCCATCGGTTAGCATT
Organism: Crocodylus porosus; assembly: GCF_001723895.1. NCBI lineage: Eukaryota > Metazoa > Chordata > Crocodylia > Crocodylidae > Crocodylus > Crocodylus porosus. The sequence goes on from NW_017728921.1 coordinate 10,235,366, forward strand.
TTTTAGCAATAAAGTATTTTTTAATTAAGGTCTGTACATTGTTTTTTTAGACAAAATGCTATTGCACACTTAATAGACTACAGTATATTGTAAACATAACTTTTATATGCACTGGGAAACCAAAAAATTCGTGTGACTCGCTTTATTGCGATATTCGCTTTATTGCGGTGGTCTGGAACCGAACCCACAATATCTCCGAGGTATGCCCGTATTATGCATTTGTATCATGATACAATCTTTACTTACATGATCTTCTATTTTTTTTTTTATCACCTCATTTGGAAGACAGATCTGAGTTGGATGAAGCTATTGTGTTGCCAGGGTGAACCTTTCCTTCGTTTACTGCATTAGTTAGAAATTCTGTGGTAAAAGAGGAAAAGAAAGGATGGTCTCATTAGTAATATTGCAGAATACCATCCTGGAGAACTGGACTCTGTTCCCACCTTTGCCATGGAGCTCATGGGTGACTCTGAGCAGATGACAAACACTAGCATTTTCACAGGTGGTCATTAATTCTGTGTCCCTATTTTCTGGATGCCCATGTTGTCACCCAGGATGAGTTACAGATGTGTATTCATGGCAACAACTGAAGTTAATGAGAGTTATGCTTTGAACAGAGGAAGTGCTCTAGGAATACTAAGTCTTTAAAAATTCATAAATACATAACTCAAATCGGACACCCCAAATTAGTGCATTTAGAGTGTTATGTGAACCTCAGTTTGCTGGTTGTAACCTGCGCATAACATTTACACATCTCACTGGGGTGTTGTGAAAATAAATTCACAAATGTTTGCTAAGTACTTGCATTTTACAGACTAGTAATAAGTGCAACAGAAAAGGGCATGAAGAAACTAACACTTCTGACTAAGCAGCAGGATTTGAGTAGCATGTAATAAGGCACGGGGCTGTATATTAAATTATTATGATTATGAATATCAGCTTCTGACATGTTCACTGTCCATTATGGGGCAAACAGTTATGTGATCTGAGTAATTGAAGACTATCATAAGGCACAGACATCCGAAGACAAATTAGGGAGTCCTTGACTTTGTAATCTTTTTGCATACCATGCCATGTGTAACAGGCTTGTTTGGCAATCAGAAAATTACCTGTTGTGGGCTAGACAGTGGTTTCTAATAGCCCATTTCAGCCTGTCAGTGGTATGCTATTAGCAGCACTGAAGATGACTGTGCCCTGTTCGTTTCAAGGCTGCTATTGGAAGCAAAAGACTGGCAGTACCAGTCTTAATAAGGAGGGTGTGTGTGTGTGTGTGTG
>NW_017728921.1:10237045-10239113 GCF_001723895.1 Crocodylus porosus
GCATGGGTACGTAGGTGACTTATAAACTAAACCCTTGCTTTAAACAATCTGCTGCAGCAGGGGCAGGAAAACGATGAGGACTGGGTACAAGAAGTTTTTGTTTTCCTGGCCACGCTTTTCTTAATTGCCTCTATCATGTATTGTTGTTTAAAGGCCAGTGCTCCGTTCTGGATTGATTACCTCCAGGACGGATAGTCATGAGCTATTTGGTCCCACAACTCCAGATCGATGCTTTAAGGACACCTTTAGAGTGTTCTTCAACTGCTTTTTTGGTGTGCCACGACAGTGTACTCCATTTGACAGTTCGTCATAGAAGGTTTTCCTTGGCAGTGTCGGGCATTCTTGAAAGGTGGCCGGCCCATCTTAGCTTACCAGTAGAGTGTGAATGCTGAGGAGAGCTGATCTTCCAAGCACTTTGGTGTCCAGAATCTTGTCCTGCCACTTAATCTTTAGTATCTTTTGCAGACAGCACAGGTGGAAATGTTTTAGTTTTTTGGCATGATGCTAGATTGTCCGGGTTTTGCAGGCATAAAGGAGAGTCGGGAGAATGATGGCTTTGTAGACCCTCAGCTTCGCTGACATTCTGATGCCTCTGTGGTCCCAGACCAACTTACAGAGTCTCCCAAAGGCCATGCTAGCTTTCACTAATCTCACATTGACTTTGTCATTGATGTGGACAGCACAGGAAAGTGTGCTGCCTAGACAGACAAACTTGTCAATCATCAACAGTCGCTGGCCTTTAATTGAGACCTGCGATTCCTGGGATGTTGTGCCAGGTGCACGCTGAAACATCACTTCAGTCTTCTTCGTGTGAATACTGAGTCCGAAGTTTTTGCAGGCTGACGAGAATAGGTCCATGGACTGTTGCACGTCAGCCTGTGAGCCTGCGCAAAATGGTACCTCATCCCCACACCAAGGTCATTGTCCTGGAAGGCTTCCAACAGCATGGCAGAGAATACCATGCTGTATGTGTGAGCACACAGCCCTGCTTGATGTCATTTGTGACCGGAAAGGGATCAGAGCATTTGCCATTCACAAGAACACATGCCATCGCACTGTTGTGGAACTGTCGAACCATATTGATGAATTTTCTGGGGCATCCGTCCTTCTTCATGATTTCTCAAAGGCCTTGCGTGTCACCATGCTGAAGGCTTTGGTTAGGTCAACAAACATGAGAAGAAGGTCAACATTATGATCCTGGCACTTTTCTTGAAGCTGTCAGGCCACAAACACCATGTTGGTCGTTCCCCATCATTTTCTGAAGCCGCGTTGGCTCTCGGGCAGCAAGTTGTTTAGATGGTCAGTCAGCCAGTTGAGGAGGACTCTCACAAGTATCGTGCCAGCAGTTGGTTGTCACAGAGTTGGAGAGTTCCCTTCCTCTTGTAGAAGTGGAGGCATCCTTGAATTCTTGAGGGACTCCCTCCTGCTCGCGGTTAGTTTCTCTGTGAGGTCGTGCCCACCCGATTTGTAGACCTCGGCTGCCATTGCATTGGCTCCAGGAGCTTTGCCACAAGACATCTGTTGTATGGTGTGCGTGCGTGTGTAGACATATATTTATTTTATATATATATGTACATATACGTCTATAAACACATGTGTATCTGTACAGATATCTATGCTATACACGCCTACACACACACAAACACCCTCCCCCTCACTACCCTGCCCCTGGCCCCGCCCCCCGCTATGATGCACTCCCGGAGTACAACCCGCTGCGCCTATTGGCACTTTCGTCACGGGCCCATAGTGCTCACCCCGCCCACTCGCCCGCCCACTCCTCTCCGACCTTCTTCCCACTTCACCCCGCTTCCTCAGGACCCTCCACCGCCGCCGGGCGACCCCGCGGCTTGAGGCTGTAGTGACGAATCTGCTGGCAGGCCGGAAGCGGGCGCCTCGCTTTACCCTGGGCGGCCGGAAGCGGAAGCGCCGCCATTTTGTCTCGGGCGATGGCGACGGCGGGGCCGCGGGCCTGGGGGGTGTAGCGCGGCCGGGACAGTCTCCCCCACCATGTACGGAGGCGGCGGTGGAGCAGGGGGGCCGCGACGGACTGCAGAGGAGCCGGGCCCGG
>NW_017728921.1:10239364-10249757 GCF_001723895.1 Crocodylus porosus
GTTTTTGGGGCGTCCCACCCACCCCTGGCTGGAGCAGGTGAGGGGGGCGGCAGGGGTGGCCCCGCTCCTTTTCAAGTCAAGCCTGAAGCCGCTTCTCCATTTGCCCCCCGAAGCCATGATCCAAATGTGGGGGGCAGGGCAGGGAAGAAATCAGAGGCTCTGGCCATTAGCAAAGCAGTTGCTGAGACCCTGAAACCAACCGGGGACTTGTCTACCCCTTCCCGGCACCCTGAGTTGCAGTCCCAGATCAGGAGCTGCGCCTTGGGGTCCGGCAGCTCGTTTGAAGGTCCGACGGGATCGATCGGAGCTTCGGCAACTTGGAATTTCGTTTTGAGTTCGTCCCCTGGGCTCGGGGACGAGGAGGCAGGTCGGGGGTGTCCTACCAGGGTGCTGAGCCCATTGCTTTGAGGAGCTGTGGCTGGTCCTGAAAGCTGAAGCGGGAAAGGCAGAACGGCTTTGGTTTGAAAAGGATCGCGGGACATACTCTAGGCATTTGCTCCCTCAGTTCTCATTTCGCTGAGCCTCCCGTGCTGGGTGGACGCAATTTGTCCAAGTCCCCGGCTGACTGTCTGTGATTGGCAAAACACAAATGGTCCGTAGGGAAGCGGTGGGATCCTGTTGTTTGAAATCGGACTAGAAGTTGGGCGTTACTCTTTGCTCACGTGCCAGCACAAAGTTAACCATGTGGCCTTGCCTGTACCGGCAGTCCATTTCTTTGAAATACTTCATTAGTCGGTTACACAATGTAAATTACAAATTCTCAATTTCTGCAACGACGTGGTGGGACAGAAATGCTACAGAAATTGTTGGGAGCAAACACTAAGTATGTACATAATACTGAAAACCAATAACAATCTACATTTGTAAGTTAAGGAGGTTTGCATTTACAAATGAGAAGTTAGGATTTGATGAAACATTCTGTGCTAATCTTACAAATTCCTATGGACGCTTAGATTTCTGTCTCCAGCAGCACAAAGTCTTCATTTATATTTGTTGAGTAGAGTATACTGCTATGATAAGACTGGGGTGGAAGTTTGCCTGTGGACAGACACCTTGATTAACGAGACCAGCATTTCTCGATAACAATTCTTGCTATTAGTTGTATTTACTTTCTTTGTTTTTGATTTAGCAAGTTGGCTCAAGTCAAGAATTGTGTGTGAGAAGACAAATCAGCGGAGTGGAGTTGACTATCACTTTATTTTCTGTCAGTTTCTTTTACCGATGCTTCAAAGAGAAATATGTCAAATGTTAACCTCATGCAGCCCTTTTTCTGCAAACCAAACCATTTCAGTTTAGGGGAAAGGACATGTACTTAGATTTCTGTTGCCCTTTTTTCTGGTGAACCTCCTTAAATTGCATGTATATGTTACTGTTCCTATGTATGTGTGTCTCTCTATCACATAACCCAGAACTTATTTCCTCAGCCAAATGGCTAGGGGCCGAGCCTAGCCATGATTTTACCTCCAATGGACGCAAGTTTCTTTGGTGAAGATCTCTCCTGAGAGCTCGGGACTAGCAGAAAGAAGCGAGGAAATTTCGACCGTTTGGTTCTTACGGATAGGTATTTATGTATTCGGGTTTGTGTGAATGTAAGCTCTATTTGACTTTCCAGAAAAAAAAGTATTTTGCAAGTGACATTGAATGGTCGGTTGAACCATATACGGTAAGATATGTTAAGAAATGGATCCCATTTAAACTATTAAAAGATACTCTTGCCTTTAATTGTAATCTATATTATTTTCTTAGAGAGGACTTTAGACTATTTAAAAAAAGTGAACCACTGCATTTTGATAGCTGGTGCAGATGATAAGCAAATTTAAACGTAACTCTAAAATGAGACACTTTTTAACATATAAGTATTTTTTTCGTTTTTAATGGGTAAGTATTTTTAAGTAGTTGCACAAATTCAAGCCCTAAGTTCTTTGCATTGATCAGCTTCTTCATCTTGCAGGTATGATGGGCGTGGTCACCTACATGACCTCTCTGAATATGATGCTGAATATTCCACGTGGAACAGAGATTACCAGTTATCAGAAGAGGAGGCTAGAATAGAGGCCCTCTGTGATGAAGAGAGGTATTTAGCCTTGCATACGGACTTGCTTGAGGAGGAGGCGAGGCAAGGTATTGCTCAAGGAACACTTCCTGAGTTAGAACATATTTTCAATGAAATTCAATAATTTTAAAACTTAAATTTGTTCCCACTCATTTTATACTCACTCTTTTTGATGTTATCTTGACAGTACCCAGTGGATTCGAAAAGCAGGAGTCTTTGCGTATGTGAGAGGACCTCAGGATAGTTAATATATAGATCCACACAGAAATTGCCCAGATTTGAGGGCAGACTGGAATTTGAAAAAAACCTTTTAGCTGTTCTTCTTTAACAGTATTGTATAAATGAAAGTCAGCATTCTTTCTTCCTTTCATTATATCAGTCTACTTAACTCCCCCAAACCTTTTTTTCAGCAGGAAGAATATGGTCAGCAGAAAAGCACTTGCCTTCTGCTGTTCTTTTGCGGCCAGAAATTTTGGCACAATTTATGAGGACTAGATAAAAGTGCTGCATACAATATTTTTACCCCCAAATTGAGTAAAAAACATTTGATATACTTTTTTTTAGAAGTCATATGCTTTAATTAGGTTTTTGTGGCTAATTAGAAATTACTTTTTTGTTCAAGAGGAGGAATATAAGCGGCTGAGTGAAGCTTTAGCCGAAGATGGCACTTATAATGCAGTGGGATTCAGTTATGGGAGTGATTATTATGATCCTTCTGAACCCACAGAAGAGGAGGAACAGCAGCAACGACCTTCCAAACAAAGAGGTGAGAAATCAAAATAAACTGTGAGGTCCTTCCTCTTGGCTAATCTTTAACTTAGCATTAATATCTTGTTTATAACTAACTTGCAGTTCAGATTTCTTTAAAATATGTGTATCATAATTAGAGAACTAAATATTGTATTTACGTAGATACATGCCAGTTTTTTTCCTCCAATCAGCATGGTGGGGGGGCGCCTCTGGTCTTATGTTTGCATACAAGGAAACCTCATCAAATACAGTGTCTATCGATAAAATGCTGCCAAAACCAGCATGTGCACAGCAGTGGAATCCAGCTATGAAGTCAATTAAATGTAGCCGGCACTGAGCAGGACTAACATACGTGTCCTATATTGGGCAAAAGTGCTGATGAGACTTTTCTTTGGTTTTGTATGTGTGGCACTTTAATTAAAAAAAAAAAAAAAAAAAAAAAGCAGTGGTAAGTGTTCTCTCCATGGGGAACTGGCATTGGGCCTAGAGGTACTGAAATATCAGGCAGCACCAGAAAAGCTAGAGCAGATCTTAACACCCTCCCCTTGGTGCTAGAAATGCTTTATCCTAGCCCAGAGGCTGAGATGCTGATGAGACCTGGCCACCAGGACTGGCTAATATAGCCCACCTGTATAAGATATGTGGTAATGCCCATTGTGTGCAGTCTCTCTCAGTGCTGACTCTTTCGGGTCATGGTGAGCCACTACCCTGAACATATTTTAACTTTGTTTTCACCCCAAAGGTGGACTGTGCCTTTCTTGTAATTCCTGTTTCTTTGCCAGCCTTAAATGCCTGGCAAGCATCACTAAATGGGACCCAAACAGTTCATCCAGAATCCCTCTGTTCCCCCCCTCTCTCAGCCTTTGACATATGATTATTGTGTTCCCACCTTCCACATGGTGGAGTGAGACCAGGTTGTCCTGCACCTCACCTGCATATACATTTTTGGAGGATCCAAGACTGGTCACAAATAACCAGTCATGAGTCGGGGGCTAACTAGCATGTGGATACTTTGTGGGGATATCTGGAGTACATACATACTAAATAATACTGAGCCGAAGAGTCACTGTGGCTTGAAATGCTTTTGGCTCTTCTGGGGCCTAGCCCAGTGAAGTATAGGGTAAATCCTGAGCCTTTTGACTTTAAACTAATATCATGCATAGTTTGGGGGCTCTGCATAGGATAACTGCCATGGATTTGGGAGTAGCTGAAGCTCCAGGCTGAAAAATCTGGGAGGGATGATGCTTCCTGGTGACAATACTACAAGGACCTGAATAACAGCTCTGCTTGGTGCATGAAATTCAGAACTCATTTGACTAATTTGGCCTGAGACACTAAATTTAAAAAAATGTAGTTTTTACTATATATAAAGGAGTGCAAAAGTGCTGCTTAAAGTGTGCTTACGTAGTACCTGTGCTAAAACTTGCAGCAGTTTCCAAAAGGGATAAAAATGCATCAATTCTGAATGAACTAAGTCTGGTTACTATATGCAAATTACTACAGACATGTTTATTTCAAGGTCAGTGTTTTCAAATTTGCTTCTCACTTCCATGTGCTTAGGGAGAGTAGGGTTTGAAAGTAAGGGGTGGGGAAGGGGAAATGGGACAGGAGGAACACAGAGGGTAGAGCAGGTACCTGACCTCCCAGATTTATTTTTCCTGCTGTACAAGTGAGAAGGGCACAAATTCAAAGTAAACCTCCAATAATTAGATTCTTTATTTGGAAAATTATAACACATTCATAAACTTTCCATATATAAAATCTATTTATTGGGGAGGGACAGTTATCTTATGTGAAACCATCTTATATTCAAGTAACTACAGTAGTGTTCCTCATCTCTGACATGGGAGACCATTTACTGAGTTTGCATTACTAATTTAATTTTTAAACATTTTTCTGAACATACTGGAAGTACAATCATTGAAGCTAAAATATTCAAGGTACAGTTAAATAAATTTAATGATGTATGCTTTGCTGCTGTGGTTGTGTCCACTTATTAATGACATTCAGTTCTGAGTCTCTGCCTCACTTGTATGCTTTAGTGGAATTCTGCTCCAGAGGTTTTTGTGGTTTTTAGGTATTCATTTTTTCATTATGATTTCAGTTTGGGAAATGTAATTTTGTCTTATGTTACAGATAGGTATCACGGAGTTGGTAGCAAGGTTTGAAAAGAAAGCTGGTAAAATAAGAAGTCCTCTGTTTTACAGTGATTATTATTTCTCCACTCTACCCTCCCCTATAGCTGGAGGTGCAGAGTATCTGAGTTAGAACTTAAGTTCCCTGTTCAAAGAACAGATTGAACTTGAAAATTTTGTACCTCTGTTTCATCTAAGGCTGCTACAAAGCCCTTCATTTTGTGCACTGTATTTATAATTGGTTTCACTGTTTTTTACCTAGTAATTGAGGAAGGACTGGACCCTTGCAAATGGAGATGGAGCAGCAGAAAAACCATTAAAATTTCACTAAAAGATGGGATGTTGTTTAAATGAGTACTAAAAGACATTTTTTAAGAAATATTTTGTCCAGGACCCTATGAAATTCAGAGTTGAGGTCTTTTAATTAAAAAAAAAAAAAAAAAAAATACGTTCACGAAAACATGAAATAGAGCAGTTTTTTTCAGTGGGGAAGAAACAGTGTAATAGTGGACTGTGAAAGGTGTCAGTACACTAAGAACCATGCAATAAAAAGAAAAGTAGGATGTTATACGGCTGAAGAAATGACTCGTCTCCATGTAGACTAAAATATCACCAGTGAATAATGTTGTTCATAATGTTTTTCATGTTAAACATTTGGCAGGTCTGCACAGTGCAGGGCTTGGTGACATAACTTGTGGAGCCATTTTATCTAGCATGCAGAATTGGGGAGCATTGACAGCAGGGGACTTTGCTTGTTGCAAGCAGAAATGGTGATGGAGACTGGGTTGCAAACACCAGCCTACCTTAGATTCAAGCTGGGGTGCTGTGCCATGTAGCTTGTAACTCTTGCCAAACACTGTCACCGTGGGTTGTGTCCATCTTTGTATTTCCCAACTGGGATTTGAATAGAACTGTTAGTCCAGGGCAAGGTCACTAATGCCCCTCCTCCCCACCCCCTTCCCCGGCCCCCCCAAAGTAAACAGGCATTGCCTTTGCTGCATAAAAAAATCCCCAACATTTGTGGTTGTAACAAGTACTATGATTTTGTGCTGCTATTTTGCAGCTGGCATCTTTTAGGCAGGAGAACGTGGGCAACCTGGAGCTGCTTGTGCTCTACAGCTTCCTGGGCAGCATTCCTGGGACTTCAGGGGCTTGATCCTGTGTGCCCCAGGAATTCCTGTTTTCAGGGAATGTAGGATCAGGGCCCTGAAGCCCCAGGATCATGGGTGTCCTTATTGTGGATTCCCTGCGTATGTCAACACTTGGATGGAGTGCTAGGGCTGATCGACAGTCTTAGCATGGGGCTGCATCGGAGCTGACTTTCCCACTTGAGATTCCCTGAGGCACATCTTTACAAGTGGGGAGCATATCAGCAGGACAGTAGGCTACTGTTTCACCCAGTCAAGTGGATTAGTTGTGCCACGATCAGTTGCTTCATTTCAGAATGTCTGTTTGGTATGTGTGTCTTACTCTACTCTCTTGCTCCCTCTGCCTTTTTAAGGGTGACTTATACTGTGAGCTTCAAGAAAGGCAGCCTGCCAGCAGACATTTTGTGTATATATATAGATTTTATCAGGTTGGTATTTTGGAGGGAGCCTGTACACAAAGGAGAGCAAGTCTCTTGGAAAATCAGAGGAGATAAAGAACATATTTGAGGCTTAGTAGTACTCTCTGCCTCTCTTGGAAAAATTCTGTGCAGCTTAGAAAGGTGACCATAAAGCTAAAAGCCAAAGTATATATCATCCATTCAGCTGGAGAAAAGAACCCTTAATTTGCATTCACTTTTGCATTGGAAACTTATCATGGTTGAGTGAGGACCAAGACTGCTGGATGAATGGACACACCAGGAAGTATTATACAGTTCCCAAGGCCAGGTAGACCTAATCTGGCAACCTAAAGTGGGTGCAGCTCCTAATCCTTTGGCCAGAAATATTGTAATGCTCTCAAAAATGTTTTAAAAGAGCTCTTTGTAGAGCATTTCATTACTTTGAATTACTGTCTGCACTTAAAGAAACTGTCAATGTTTTCACACATTTACTAGATGCTTTACAACCTTGTCAAAAATTGAGAAGCACAGAGGCAAATTCTATCTTGTAGAAGGAGTTGAGTCCATTTATATTAATTTTGTGATGCACCTGTGAAATGCAGGTGCCTTTTGTCTTTTGAGTGGCTTAATTCAATTGGCTTAATTCCTAATAGGGGTCTTTTCAGGGAGAAGCTAGGTAGAGCGTTACCAAGTGTAGGCAGGGAAAAAATGTTTCATTATATTAAGAAAAAGCAGAATGTCAGTGCACCAAGGTGGTCTGTTTATATATATGACAGGATCATTAATAGTTAATTATGGAAGAACAACATATTGGCACAGAAGAATCAGTTCCTCCCGTATTCTCAGCGAGCAGACAACCACAGCTGGAATGGGGCTAGATGCACAACTTCAGGTTGCCCAGTGGAGCTTGTATATGGACCTTGATTCAGAATGTTTTACCATGTACCAAAACAATGTGATTGACAACTTACCCATGTTGCAGTTATAACCATAGGCCCTTTCTCTCTTTGTTATAGACATTTTTCTTATTCTACTCTGCATGGTATAGTATTGTCTAGTACTTGCTTGACAATAAGGTCTGTTTCATTCAGCTGAGGAAAGGGAAGAGAAGATCAAAAATGAAGACATCTGTTGTCACTGCCATTCTTTCTGGTTCTTTAATCAGAGATTTCATACAAAAATCTTCAAGGAAAAGTGACATACCACCTATAGGTGATTCTACATACCAAGAATTATGAGAGACCTAACAGAGTTCTTATACACTGGTCCTACAATGTTTGAACAATTAAGGCTATATTATCAGAGCAGGTCCTCCCCTTATGCTCTAGCTATAGCATTTGGAAAGGCTTTCTGCTGAACTAAGTAAAGACCTAGGTGATTAGTATATCTATGTTTAAATGGAGAGCGTGCTCTAGAGACAAAGCAATTCATTTATGGGCTAAAGCAGCTTTGAACCTCATGATGGTAAAAAAAGTGCTTCAACATTGGTCCAGTGCTCTGCTCTCTGAACTGGTACTTCAAGAAATATAAAATTCAGTTCTGCATCTCTTTCCTAATGCTCAAATGCTTCTTGTGAGTTGCCCACACTGTCATGAAAATTGGCTTTCCCTCCTGTGATGATTGTATGCCACTGAAACCGTAGACCCAGCAGCTAGTTGGGACAGTTTTATGAATGTTGAGGGGTGCATGGGAGAGTGTAACTTTCCCAGAAATAGGACCTTAAGGCTTTTGAAATCACTCTTGCAAGAACTAGGAACCATCATGGATTTTTTTTCTAACTTGCCTACAGAATTTTCTAATTTGCCTTTTTCTGCTTTGCTTTTCCTTATATATTTTATAAGTATGCACAATACCCATAATTGCACAGCAGCTCAATTTGTTTTTGTTCTTAAATATGCTGAAGGTGCTTAGCTGTTATGGTGATAGGAGCCAGAGAAATATGTGATTACATTTCTAGACAAGCTCCAAAACAACAGTTTTCTAGAATTGAAGGCAGGATTTCTGAACTTGCGCTTACTTTAGTCTCAGTCTTCAGTCAAACATGTATATTGGAGAGTAGATATAGATATGAACTGTGGAGAGCACTTAGAAGTTCTCTGACATAGAAGGAAGAAACTGGTAGTTGTCTGGGCAGTTGAATATTTTTATATGAGCCATGATAGACACACCAGTGTACATCTGAGGGAAGTCTACGTGCTGAGTGGGAATGGGATCTTACTGGTATTGTCAGGCAGTAGTTCTTTGAAGGGTAGATGTGCATCAAAAGAAGGTTGTGAAAGAAAGGCTGTTTGTAAGGACAGAAGAGCAAAGAAAAGATAAAATTAGCCAATTGGAAATTTAACTTCTATGTCTGTGTATACTATATACCCTGCAGAAGAATAGGGAAGCATCTGATCCAAGCTTGTTGGCCAAGAAAACATAGAGGCTTCCAAGTTATCAAACCAGTTGGTGCCAGAAATAGGTTATGCTGGACAAGAAATTTCTTAGTACAAGGCAGTTTAACGTTTTTGTCCATACTACAAATCATGGTGCTTCAGAAAGTCTGGTTTCTGATAAAGCGCCTGTTTTGGTCATTGAGTAGACATTACGTTGAGCAATGGGAATCCAGATGCCAACAAACTAACAATGACAACTGTGTTCAATTCTTACATGTAGATTCAGTGTGGGAACTTTGCAGAGTTCTGCCAGAGACTGCAGGCTTGCTATTTCAGCTTTCTTCTCTGGACTCCCAAGTTAACTAGATATCTCTCCACAAATACAGTAAAAACTTTTATGTTCTCTTCTCCAGGACTCCCTAATAATATTTATATTTCTTACATTCTACCTTACTGAGGGGAAGGTATAATCATCATAATATGGGTAAATGATTTGTTAATATAGATGCCACTTCTTGTGGTGTACACTTGTTTATCTTTGCAGGCAAATTCGGCTGATTTTATGTTAAGCATTATTGAGTTTGTTCAGAACTGATCATTTTTGGGAATGCTTACCTCTTCAATATGAAAGCAATTGATTTAAGGAGTTTTATGTAGAAATCTCAGGCTCATTTGGTAGGAAAGCTGGATCTACTTAAAACCATTTATCTGGTTTGCACTAAGCTGCTGTTTTTAAAAAATAAAAATAACTGTAGAAGTCTTAATTCAATTTTTCACATTTTTTTAAAATGTCCTGAATATTGAAATGTGATGACTTTTTGGCAAAAACAGAATCTAAGTCCTTGTGCCTTTGCCCCAAACTTTCTTCCATCAAGCTAGAACTTTTCTAACTTTTTATATAACTCTACAAGGTGCTGCTTCCCTACTGCATCAGATCTTTTTGTTGCACTTTGAGAGTTATCAGCACCACTGAGGGGAAGCGGGTTCTCTTAAGGCAGATTGTAAGAACAGAGTCCCTGTAGTGAGTCTGTTATGTAATTTTATCTTCCAAAAAATGCCTTTGTTGAAATACATAGAGGTAGCAAAAAAAGATTTTCTACTAATTCTTAGATGATGCTTAAAAAGGGGCAGGCAGTTATAGCAGCAGCTGAGTAGATTGATCTCTTCTAATTTTCTGTGTTTGTTGCTCTAGCAAAAATTCAACAGGACGCAGTTAAGATTTCCAGTAGAGTAATATGCAACTATTGATTGTATATATTTTGTATTCATAAATCAGTACATAGCAACACTTAATGATTCGAATTTAACTATTTTCTAATTTAAGCTTCTGATGCAGGGGTGAGTAAAATATGGCCTGCGGGCCAGGTCCAGCCCGTGGGGCCCCTAAAAATTCAGAAAATTAATAATTCTCTGCTTTTGGTTCCTATAAAAAAATAAGACCCAAGGGCAGTGGGACCCAGGGGACGCCCCCCCCTCCCCCAGCTGAAAGCCCCAGCAGGGCCTTCTTGCCTGGGACCACATGGCTGCCCCATGC
>NW_017728921.1:10249857-10256226 GCF_001723895.1 Crocodylus porosus
ACTGTGCCTGCTTTGGACTGTCCCAGGCGGGCCGCAAGCAGCTACAGCACAGGGCGCTGGCCACGGGGTAAGCGAGGGGCTGCTTTCCTCCACCCAGGCTCACAGTGGGGGTGGGTTACAACCCCAGGGAAAAGCTGGGGGAGGGGGAAGCACCCCCTGGCCCGCTCCGTGGCCAGTGCCCCACGCTGCAGCTGCTCATAGCCTGCGTGGGGCTGACTGTGCCTGCTTTGGACTGTCCCAGGCGGGCCGCAAGCAGCTACAGCACAGGGCGCTGGCCACGGGGTAAGCGAGGGGCTGCTTTCCTCCACCCCCACCTGTGCTCAGCACCACCTTGTAACCTGGCCCCACTGCCAGCCTGGGCCCTGCGCGGCTCCAGGCTCACCCACTGGGGCTGCGCATGGCGACAGCAGCTGCGGCCCCCCCGTTTGTCGCACCAGGCAGTGTTTGCGACCGCCACCTGTGGGCTGCCCAGTGCACGCTCTGGGAGGGCAGCAGCAGCCAACACTGCCCGGCTGCTGCCGCTGTGCGCAGCCCCAACAGGCCAGCCTGGAGCCGGGTAACGAGCTGGAGCTGAGCATGGGGAGAAACGGTCCCTCACTCGCCCCATGGCTGGTGCCCTGCACACCAGCCGGTCGCAGCCCATGTGGTGCTGCCTGTATCTGCTCAGGACAGACCTGTGTGGGCTGTGAGCAGCTGCAGCAGGGAGTGGTGGGCGAGGGGCCGCGTTTCCCCGCGCTCAGCACCAGCTTCTTCCCTGCCAGCGAGCAGGGGGTCGGGACTGTACAGTGCCCCCTGCCTGTAGCACAGGGCTGGAGAGCACTGGGAGCAAGCAGGTGCAGGAGCATGGGGCCCACGATGGTGTCCCAGGGCCAGTGCCGGCGTAGCCCAGTGTAGGGTGGCAGGAGCGCAGGGTCCTGGCCGGCAGGGGCTCTATGGAGCTGGGCCAGCTCCCCCCTCTCCCTGCTGGTACAGCCCAGCCCATGCCTGCCTATGCCCTGCTTTGGGCCCCGCCGGTGCTGGCCCTGGGACATGGGACCAATGTCCCCAGTGTCTTGGGACCAAAGACATTGGGACATTGGTCCCAAGATAGTGACCAGGGGGTGGGGCACCTGTCCATGCAGCCCTTGACAGTCTACCAAAACTGGGTAAGCGGCCCTCCACCCAAAATAATTGCCCTGTTCTAATGTGTATTTAAGTGGTGACCTTACAGAAAGTAGATTTTATCTTCTCTTTTCAAAAGGTACATGAATTAATAATAGAGCCAAATAATTATAATTAAAAACTAGCTTAAGTTTTTTCAGTATAAAATTGAACCTTGGTGTAATGGCACACACACTTGGAGTTGAAATAACTCTTCCTTTTTTTCCCTGCCTGCTCTTTCTAAATTTCTGGTTATGAGACTGATGTAATCCTATCTGTTTAACTCTAAACTAGTATGATGAATCCCACTAAACCAAATGTTTGTGAATTATTTGCAAAAATAAATATATAGTTTTTTTTAAAAGTATATAAATATATAATAACTTTTAAAAAAGTTATTCATATTCACAGAGGCAAATATTCAGTAAATTCACCTTCAGCAAATTAAACTTCCAGTTACTATTGTAATAGATAAAATTTTTAAAAGGATATCTATTTTCTTAAATCCTTGTTAAGTAGGTTTGTTAAGCATGCCAATATGTCAAATCTGGTAACAACTTGGTAAAACAACAATCTGTCAAACCTGGTAACAAATTTATCAATATAACCAACTTTTAACTTGATGCGGGGAGAATGTGAGGTTTGAGTTAGTGATAAATCAGTGTACGTGACAGAAGTGAATTCCTTGCAGAGTGCTTATATCTGCTTCTGCTGTACAGTTTCCATTAACTTTTGAGGGATGTGCTTGTACGTACAGGGGAAAGAGTCTTTTTCATGTTCAGCTAAATTAGGCACTGCTCCTGCAGTGCACTGCATGCTGGCAGACACGGGTGTCCATGCAGAAACTCTACTGAAGCTTGCTACTTATGAACTTGTGTGTTACTTGGACTACCTGTGTGTATGCAGGAATTATATGAAATGGTTGCATGAGACAGCAGGAGACTGATATGACCCTTATCATCCCTATAAGTGTTAATGTTGTTGACAGTATGACATGCTAAATCCTCTAAGCCCCTGGGGGGTCACACCAGCGGGGGCTGTTCACTGCATTGACTGTACCAGGTCAGGCACAGGCCATTAGGCTGCGTGCTGTGCAGATGTTCCTCTCCATGCTCCCTGTTGTACTGTACACCCATGTGGGCACACCTCCCCTCCCCAATGCAGCACTGTGCACCCATGCCCTACCCCTGGCAACATGCAGGTACGATCTCTCCCACCCCTTCCCCATGCCCCCACATAATCCTGAACTTATCCTTAGCCCCCTGTGTAGCACACTGTACTGCCCAGCCCCCTGAGGTGGGAGAGAACCCAGAACAGTGGGGACAGCAGCGGCTGGGCAGGAGCCCACTTAAAGTCTTGTGGGCCGCAACTTAATCCCTGTAGGCCACCAGTTGGACAGCCTGTTTTAGGTAGCATTTGGCAGGAAAATCTCTACCAACTAGTGCATGGAACATGTCCCTTAATTTTGGAAACGCTCTTTTTTTAAACAGGTTTTTTGGGAAATGCTCTTGTTTTAAACAAACAAGGTTTTTCATGGTACAAGATGCATCTAATGCAGGGGTGAGCAAAATGGCAGATCTGGCTGGCAGCTGAACCCCATTTCCCAGAAGTTCCTGACCATTTTGCTGCAGCCAATTTCCATGGAGACCCCAGCAGGGTCGTGACAGCGCAGGACCAGGTTTTCCATGGAGCCCCAGCAGCACTGGCAGGATGCACTGCTGGGCTGGGATCTTGTGGTGGTGACAACGTGATCCAGAGCTGGGGCAGAGCTGCTATCTGCCTGCATGCCTTTTCCTGGGGCCATGGAAACAAGCTGCAGCAACATGGGCAGGGGCTGCTGGGAAATGGAGTCCACCGTGGCCCTGATCCGGGCTGTGGGCAAGACTGCCTGTCCCTGATGTAAAGTGGTTTGTGATCTAAGACCTTTTAGTTAGCAGTGGAAGAAAGGTTACTGAGTTCTTAAGATACTGGACCTTGAGATCACTGGACCAATTTCATGTAAATCAGACCTTGGGCCAAGTGTCAAACATAAGGCCATTCTACTGGGTAGAAGGAAGTAAGATTGTAATTACAATGACTTGGGTCCAGCACCTTTAGGCACACTTCATGTAGGTAGTACAGAAACTTGTCATAGCCTCATAGTTAGTGTTCTGATTTCTTGAATTGTATGTGGTGATTCATATTCCTTATTTGTGCTTACATATTTGTTCTGTATTGCAGCTTTGTGGTTCTGTACTAGAGTATTTCACTTTGTTTACTTTAGAAACTACTCAGACAGAACACGTGGAAGAAAATGAAGAACCTTTCATTGCTCCATTGGGACTGAATGTACCTTCTGATGTGGAACTGGTATGTATGTGTAACTTCACTGTAATTTTAAGCTGTTCTTGGGACTTTTGCTACATGGTGTTTCGTTAACCTGAATGTAAAGTCTAACCAGCTGTTCTAAAATAGTAGCTAAATTTCAAAGGATGCAATCAAGAATTCAGAATTAGACTGGTTATCTCTAACTTACTGCATTCAGAAAGGTGCAGTTTTTATTGTAGCCTAACTTCAACAGCTCTTGAAAATATTTTGGGGAAAAAATGTAGTTATTCCTGACGTACTATACTTTTTTAGAAGTAAATAGCAATCCACGCACAAGGCTAAGTATCTGTAAAATAGTAATTAGTAAGTTAGTTTAAAGAAAAGCATAAAGAACTTCCTTGTCGTAATGTTTTATTACCTGTTATATGTGGAGCACAAAGAAGAAATCTTGATCAGAAGTGTACTGCAGTTCAACCACTCAAAGAAAAGGGAAAACAATTAAAATGGGGGTTATAACAGAAACAAGTGACCCTTACATAGAGTCATACTAGAAATTACTTCTGGGAGGGAGAGAATTACAACCAATAATTTCTTAGAGATGCATAATAATATTTTTGGGAACTTTCAAACGCTAGAAACTCTTTTCAAGGACTTCTCATTCTGTATTATCATTAGCTTTTGCGCTTGAAAACAATTAGCCTATCTTCTTGGCAGTTGAATCAACTCTTTCCCAGAAATATTTCACTGACACAAGGTAATGTTGATGCCTGAATACATTGATATTTGTCTGAAATTTCAAGTGTTATGTAAGTGGTATGATTCATCATTATAAATATACCTGTTTTATGGAATGTTGTGCAAAAGTTAATCTGAGTTCTTAATTGGAAAAGGTTATCAGAACTCTGGGAATACAATATGTGTTAGTACGTTAGCTCCAGAAAATAGACTGTTGTTGTACAATAACTTATTTTTTCTATTAGATATTCACTGAAGGATTCTGACCTGTTTAATATCCAGTGGCATGTAATAGAGCTAATTGTACTACAGATCTTAAACCCTTATTTTTTTGTTTGAGTTGTTCTTAATATTTTATTGATTTCATGGGCCTAATCCTGAATAATCCTATGAGATCTTTGAGTGGTAAAGCATGTGCAAACTGAAATTTATGTGCACTGAACATTAATTTCTACAATGCAGTTGCTGTCACCTTCAGGTGATTATGTAGTCTCCATTAGTAATGTTGATGTTTGAGACATGAGAGAGAATCGGCACAGTAATGTAGTGTTTGAATGGCAATTACAGGAGTCAGTTGGTAGTGGAAAACAGTTAAAATCCGAGGCAGCAGTAACTGTTTTGTTTTCTGTTGATAGAAAAATGACATTGTTTTCAAATTTGGTTTCAGAGTGCAATGAGGACTGAAATGTAGTAGTCATGTAACTGTTGATCTACTGTACACGTAAGAACAAAAATGCAAATGAGCATATTTGACCTTGAATTCTTGCCATTTGGGATTTTTTTTAGATGAGCTTATATATATCAGTGTATGATCTTGGAATTTGCACCAGTCATGCAATCATGAAAGTAAATGCTTTCAGTTATGATATGAATTGTATTTTCAACTTGACTGATGTCTGTGTTGGGGATCCTATCACATTGGGTTTTATTTTCCTGCTAATATGATTGATTTTTCTCATATTAATGTGAAACAGAGATACCAGCAAACCATTCTGATCACAGTTCAGCCTCTTCAGTCTCTCTATTTCTCTCCCTCCCTCATCTTTGGTTGACTGGAGTTGACCTGCTAGAGGAGGCATACAAATAGCTAGTGGTGGTGGGTCTCCAGGGATTACGTAAGAGTTGAGATCGGGTCTCAAATTGCTGATATGACCCAAGAAACATTGACTCTCCCAAAAGCAGGTTTTCTGGTTTGCCAAGTTAGCTCACATTTTAAAAAAGGAATTTGAGTTGTTACAGGCTGTTCCTTGCAGTTAATTTAAAAAGCAGCTAGGCTGGAACATTTTGCCCAAATAGCAGAAAAAGGGGTTAGATGGCATTTAGACAAATCAGATATTTTAAAGTATGCAGGCCCAATGGACCCTTGAAAAAGTAAGGACCTGGTCAAAAGCTGTTGAGGGGGGGAGTGGGTATGTTGTTTTTTTTTTTCCCTGAGAACTTGTGGAAGATGACGCAGGGATCCTGGTTTTCCATGATAAAAAATCACAAATTCTCTGATTTAAAAATCCCAAAATCTGTGGTTAAAACTAAATGCCCTCTACAGCCCTGTTGGTGTTGCTCACTAATCCCCCACAACCTCCCAGCCCTGCATGTGCCCCATGCCCCACAACCCCTGCCGCAACCCTGCCAGAGGGGACCCCAGCTGCTAGAGCTATGGGGCCAGGGACCCATGTCCACTGCTCCCTGCCCCCAACGGAAGGCAGTGGCTGCTGCAGCAGAAGCAGGAGTCGGCTCCCTTCCTGCTGCCTGCTGTGGGGAGATCCGTGCCCCTGAGATCTGTGGGGTTGGGGGCAGGGCATGTGCACGCTGTAGGATTGTGCTCCCTACTCTGCTGCCCTCCAGAGTGCAGCATGTGCAGCCTGGCATGGCAGCACACGGGGACGTGCACAAAAGCTGCCTGCCACTACAAGCTCTGTGCTGCCCTGGCCACACTTCTCCTGCAGCTGGGGGCAGCAGCGAGGGGCACAACCCTGCAAGGCCCGTGTGCACACAGAGGAAGCGTGGCCAAGGCAGCTTTCCTGCACAGCCCTGCTGTGCCAGTCGCACACATTGATCCGGAGGGCGGGGAGTGCAGTGTTTGCAACCAAGGGTTTGCAGCTGGCTGGGAACTGTAGGGGGGTGGTGGGGAGGGAGGTTTGCAGCCTCCCCGCTCCCAGCTTGCTGCAAACCCTCTGCACAAGCTGGCTG
>NW_017728921.1:10256861-10261480 GCF_001723895.1 Crocodylus porosus
TCTAACCTTGTACCCTCGGAAGGACCTGGAACAAATCATTTACTAATCTGCGTGAGCATATAAAGAGCTAGCATGAATGTATCAAAACCAAATCATGCCAAACCAATCTCTCTCCTTCTGATGGTAGTGGAAAGGGGGGGAACTGTTGATAAGACCCCATCTAAGGCACATACAATGTATTTGTTGAGAGCAGCAGAAAATACACCCTGCCTAGGTTTCTGACCTGCCCATGTGATGTTTCCATAAAGGGGAATGAGGTCTGGATGAAAGCACTCTAGTGACAGCACAGTTAGTTGAAAACTTCCACCTCCCTCCCCTTCCCCACAGTTACACATGGCTTGCATAGAGGGGTCAAACAGGGGTCTATCCTGTGTCTGCTATTACTCGGTATGAATATTTTCAGCAATGAGTCAGATGGTGGAGTAGAGACGACACTTAAAAATATTGTGAATGATGTCAGGCAAGAAAGGGTTGCAAAGGGACACTTAGGAGGACAGGATTGGACTTTTGATAAATTGGGGGAGGTTGGTCTGAAATCAACAGGATGATGATCAGTGTTGCAGTGATACATGGTGCTGCACATAAAGAGAACCTGAATGGACAAGCGCAAAAAGAGGAAAAGCTGCCTAAAGAGCAAGCTACTGCCAAGGGTGTAGTGGGCCACAGATTGTGTGAGCCAGCAGTGTAGTGCATGCAGATGCACTAAGAGGACAAGTAGCATTCTGGGATGTTGTTAATTCAAGCGTTGTGTGTAGGACCCGAAGGGGGCCTTACAACAGTGACCTGTTCTTTTTGACCTGAATGAGACTTCTGCTGAGGTACGTGCCAAATCTGGGCACTTCATTTAAGAAATATTTCAACAACTTGGCAAAAGTCCAAATGAGAGGAACAAATATAACAGCTTTTAAAGCACAGGACCTATGAGAGAGAAAAACTAAATTCCTTAAATCTTGCCAAAACAAAGAAGACTGGGCAGAAACCTAAGATTTCAAATATGTAAAAGATTGCTACAAAAGGTGTAAATGTTAATTGTTTACCCGGTTCACGGTGGGGAGTGTTAGAGGCAACCCTCTTAATTTGCCATAAGAGACTGAGTTTATATACTGAGAAAAAGCCTTCAAACTGTAGTTTTGGGTAAGGATAACGACTGTAAGGAGCCTGTTTAAGCCCTTGCCCATCTTTACCTTTTGAAGGCTTTTTCTCAGTCTCTTATTGCAGCTCTTTTCCTTACCCATTCCTGGGGTGGTTTGTTTGTTGTTGTTTTTTTTAGGGGAGGGCGTTGTTTTTGTGGGGCGGGTTTAAAGGGGAGAGACTGAATTGTTGCATTGTGACACTTGCTGTGCACAAAGTGTTGTCAAGTTACAGAGTAAAGAACTTGTGTTAATCCAGAGGAGCATCTTTGCTATCTTTTATTTAAAATTTAATTTCTAAGGTATAAACACATTGCTTGTTCTACTTGTTACAGTTGGGAAAGGAAAAACTTAGACAAAAGGGATTTATTTTTCAGGTTGGTGGCGTTCCTGAAAAAGGGCTCAAGCCATTTTAAAAAAAAAAAAATTACAACCATTACAAAAATGAAAGCTCTGCTTGGAACAGTCAGCTGTTTAAAAAGGATTCTGTCTGTTCCATCCATACGTTGGTGTCTGTAAAACATACGTGACTGTAGACTACAGCACTAATGTGACAGTTAGTTCTTATTGGGTCTGGGGATAATTGAAATGTAGAAATTTATCCTACATAATTAAGATAAAACAGCTAAGCAAAATAAAGACTCCAGTTGTGTGGTGTATGAAACGTTTCTGCTTTTAAATTACATTCTTGTTCTCCGGATTGGCTGGTTTTGAGATGGCTGCACTGATTGCTGGAAATGCAGTAGTGGCGTGCAACTGAGTTCTTGAAGGACGTTAAAAGCATTTAGACATTTTTGACTCTGAGAGTCTGGGGCAGCATCGAAGAATTGTGGTTCAGAGATCAGTGCTTGAATGTAATTCTTTGGAGGAAGCATCTTGTGCTACTGGGAAAATTGTGTCAGTCAAGGAGCAGTATTTTCATAGGTGGAGAGTATTGTCAAATGCTCTGAACAGGAGTAATGGTTCTGGTATTAAGAGAGACTAATAGGAAATGGTTAGGTTCCCAAGCTGCAGCTCTCAGGTAACATGTTACCTGTAGGGCTTTCTGACATGGCTCACAGCCTCAGATACATGCTTTCTGCACATGCTTCTCCAGTTTGACACAGAAGACAAAGTGTGATATATGTTTGATTCTTGTTTTACTTTGCTCAGTATTGTTGCCAGTAGGCTGGCATAGGTTTGGGACTACTAGTTTAGAAGAAGCAAGCATGCGTAAATTCTCGGTTCCCTTTCAGTTTCAGCAGAAATAAGTTTCCTTTTGTTTAATGCTTGCTTTGGCTCTTATCTACTATGTACAGGTGGACTTTTAAAAACTATTTAATAGTGTATATATGTGTTTTGTTTTGTTTTTCTACAGCCACCGACAGCAAAAATGCATGCAATCATTGAACGAACTGCAAACTTTGTTTGCAAGCAAGGAGCGCAGTTTGAGATTATGCTGAAAGCCAAGCAGGCACGCAATTCTCAGTTTGACTTTTTGCGATTTGATCACTACCTCAACCCCTATTACAAATTCATACAGAAAGCAATGAAAGAGGGGCGATATGCTGCTGCTTCTGATAAGAAAGCGGATGAGAAAAAAAGTGAGTACAGGGAGCAGGGCACGCATGTGTACATTTCTTGAGGTCAATGCTGAGATTGTGTTCACTGTACCGGTACACAAGGAATAATGACGTACTTCTCTATATATGTTGAAGTGATCCACAGTGTTATAGCTGTATGTGTGAGTTGAAAATCCACATTAATCCTCCATTTGCAAATAATGCTAAGAATATAAATCTCTGACTGTCAAAGATATCTAAAAATAATCAACTGTGCAAAAATCTCTCACCTCACTTGAGTTGAGAGGGCTGTCTCTTTCTTTGGTGTGTTGGCATATTGACATAGTAATGTTCTGTCATCCTACACATAGGGTTGATAGGGTGCTTTGAAATGAGGTAACTTTGCTTAGAAAATCCGATGGAAAACATGTTCTTATTCAAATCCAAGAGTTGGTGTGGTCTTGGAGCTTTTCATATTAATGCCAACGTATTTCTTATTAGGTCAAATTAGAAAAGCGCTGTGCACCTAAGTGTTAATTTTATTTGATACTCAACCATGACTTTTTGTGTCCCATGTCATCTCTTAAAACAGTAAATGGTCTTCAGGCTTAAGTTTGTCCTGTAGTGTCATTAATAATTATTGTAATTACCTCCAAAATTGTTGCTATAGCTTTTCTATTTAATCCTTTTTAAAGGTCTTATTATCTGTGCCAGGGTCTTGACCTGCAGTATTGAAGCTCTTTGTAAAGACTTTAGCCATGCATAAAAGTATGCATGAAAGTATAAATAGTAAAAGTCTTCTACTGGAACTTGAAGTCTTCTGTGCATTGCGGTTGCCCAAATATGTGTCTTGCTTAAAACCAGAATAGTCTGAGGCACCTGTGAAAAAATAATGAAACTGATTTTAAAACAGTCAGGACACTTTCATTTTGTGATATTAATTCTTATATAATCATTTTGTCTAAATTTAATTAGACTTTTCATTTTGTTCCGTAACTTCAGTTTAAAACAGAGTGAGATGTGAACACCAGACTTAATGTTTTTATTCAAATGTTAGAAATTCAATTGGCTAGTCCTTAATTGACTACATTTCTGAGAGCCAGGGTCTTTAACAGCATTCAAGCATGACTTTATCCCCCCCTCCCTTTTTTCCACCCTGCCTCCTCTCAGAAAAATCTAAACAAACATCTGTTGCTTTTGTATAGATTCAAAAGCTAAGTCTGAGGAAGAGGACGACGATGATGACGACGATGATGATGATGGAAATTATCTGCATCCGAGTCTTTTTGCCTCTAAAAAATGCAGTAGACTTGAAGAGCTTATGAAGGTATTTGATCTTGTTAACTCAACTGTTCTAGCGCTTCTGATTTCAAGTTGTGATGGGTAAAGGATGTAATCATCATACTGTTGTATTTAAATTGCTTTTGTTGAAGCAGCCTGTAAAAAAGCCTTTGTGTGTTGAAATGTTAGAGCATATAATTCCTTTGCGTCTGGTTTTCTGATAATACTTAATTTTCCTTGACGCAACTGATAAGTGTCTAGAGTGGTGATCTTGAACAGGTTTGTTCATTCACAGCCTGGCTTGTCCTTGCATTTCTCTTTGTAAGTAAGTAGGTGTTCAGATTGACATCACTGATGATAAACAGCTAAAATCAGGAACACAAAATCAAGCAGTTCAAAGCTGGGTTGTAAAGGAGAAGCTTCATAATAGCAATTCCTTCTCTAGCATTGCAGTTGATCTGAAAAAAATTAAAAGTGAGGTGCGGGGAATATTTTTTAGGTCAGTTTGCCCCATTAAGAAAAGAGCATTAAATTTGTTTCCTGTTTGGTTTGAAGGGCGGACTCAGAAGTGTGTAGTCTGATTTGTATGCTAGGTAACTTTGTATTTGCAAAATAACATGTTTTTATTTTTGAGGTGATTTCATACAGTCAAAGGATATTTTTTCAC
>NW_017728921.1:10261685-10277841 GCF_001723895.1 Crocodylus porosus
GATCAGGACAGTGGCATTAAGAAGCTGAAAAGAAAATAATAGAATTCCATATATTTGAGATTGTTGAAGAGGCATTGCAGAAATCCCAGCTAGCTAATATTTAGATTTGTGATTAAAGAGTACAAGAGCTGTGCTCTATATCTGATGCTAGCTGTGGTAGGGTGGTACTAGTAAGACACGTACAGAATTCCTTATATCATTAATTTATTTAAAATGTGTAAATAATGCTACTTTATCATTCTTACTGTTCACTGTGGACATACTTTTTCCATAAATGTAAAAGACTTCAGGAGGTTGAGAACCAGTCCGGTGAGAGCTAGTCTTTTAATGGATTGGAGGTTTTATTACTGTCTAGTATAGCTGCGCAAAGCTTTGGTTCCTGATTTGATTCAGCCCCTATTTGGTGGCTGAATCTCCAAATCCTAATCAAATCAGGAGACCCTTTAATCTCTCCGAATCAAACTGGAACCTTCTGAATTGATTTGGAGAGGTTTGGAAAGATTCGATGATTCGGACATAGACACAGCTTTAAATGTTTTTTCTGCATACCTCTAGGTAGCTGGGGTTCATGAATACTGCAATGCTAGGGTGCATGGAGTGTCCCACAGAAGCCCGGGGGCCTCCCCAGCATGTTCCGCACTGGCCTGGAAGTGAACCAGAAGCACTTCCAGGTCTGTCAGAGAGCATGCTGGGGAGCCCTCCCCATGCCCCTTGACTTGGTGACTGGTGCCTCCTGGATCTGGGGGGGCTCCCATGGCTGATCATGGAGGGGGGAGGTGCAGTTCACTCGCCAGCAGACCCAGAAGTACTTTCAGTCCACTTCCGAGTTTGCTGCCAAGCATGTTTCCCCCCCGCCGCCCATTGACACTCCTGTGGGATGCTCCATCTGCTCCAGCATTGCAGCGTTCATGAGTCGTACCTGGTACCTCGAGGTATGTTGAAAAAACCATTAAAGCTGTGTCTATGTCAGAATCGCTGATTCTCCAAATCAGCATCAAATTTTCAGATTTGGATTCGGCTGAATCAAATCGGGGACAGTGATCCGAATCAACTAATCGAATCACTGTCCCCAATTCAGGTCAAATCCAAATTGAATATGGCCCGTTTTGCACACCCCTACTCTCTAGGCATGTTGGATATGCTTGTCTTCCACACAGTGTGCTAATTTGGTATTTCTAAAGCACAATGATGCTATCTTTACAAAGCATTTCAAAGCTGATGTTGGAAAGGGAAAAAAGTAAATTGCTGTTCCTCGCTCATAGATTGAGGGTATAAATAAATTTGTTTTTAAAGTAGTAAATCAAAGGTTAAATGACTATTAATCATCTCCACAGCCTTTGAAGGTAGTGGATCCTGATCATCCACTGGCAGCTCTTGTTCGCAAAGCACAGTCTGACAATAATTCATCCACACCCCAGTCAACAGATGGGGCAGCAATACAGACATCACAAGTGGAATATCCTACAGACTGTAAGTACTTTGTGATAAAAGGTCCATAGCCGTTGAATATATATTTCCCAGAAGATGATCTTTCCATTATTGATAACCTTATTTTAAAGTTCCATGGCTTTTTGCAGTGTAATTTGTCAAAATATTTTTCTGGTAAACTTGTTATATTGTGGGGGGTTCTTTTATTTTAAGAAAAAAATGGAATGTTTTTATGTCCTGCAATGCTAGCATTTGCACAGCAAAAGCAAATGCCTGATCAAACCCCCAAGGCTTCCTTACAGCTTATGGTTGCTGGTGATCATCAGTGAGAAATATTCCTAAAATATTTATACTAAAACAAAGACTGATGTTTAGTAAGAACGGACAAAACTTTCATTAATGGGTTCAGCATGAAATATATGCTAACAAAATATTGTACGTTTCATCTATAGGATGATTGCTTGCATGTTACACATTTGAGCACTCACATAATTTATCGAAGAAACACTGTTTCCTACCTCTGCTTTACTGTGCCTGATTTAATCACCTCTGTGTTGATGTTACTGACTTCATTCTCTGTTTGGTTGACAAACCCATTTGAAACTGCAGCTTTCTAGCTTGCTTTCTGGGCAAGAAGGAACACTGGACATATTGCTCTAGTGATAGTCTCAAAGTCCTTGTCCAGTTCAAATCTAGTTCATAAACTTGATTCTCCTATGCAAGTTTTTAAGTTGATTATGACCTAGTTATTTTACAGACAGAATTTAATTTTTATGACAGTCATGAGAAATGCGAAAGCTGATAAAGGCTGTATTTTAAGATGGAGTGATTTTTTTTTTTGGCATAACATTTTAGCCTATGGAATTCACTCCGGGGTTAAGTCTTGCCAGGTTCAGAATAGTGCAGGGCACATTCACACAGGTCAGTTCCTGTAATGAAAGGGATGAAAATGGCATGTCATGGGGGTAGCAGGGAAGTTCAAGGAAGAATAAATGGCCTAACAGTCCATAGCACCTGGTTCTGTGTGATAAATTTTGTAACATCCCATAGCTGCTATCTAATAATAGCTATTATTATGACACTATTATTGTAATAATGTATAACTATCAGATTGACAGACCTTTACAAAAGGGTAACATATCCAGTCCTGTTTTAGCAATGTGATGGGGTCCTGTCCCCGTCCCCCGCCCCCCGTTTTCTCTGTGGTGGGCTGAACTCTAGTACAAAT
This sequence comes from Crocodylus porosus, assembly GCF_001723895.1. Classification (NCBI taxonomy): domain Eukaryota; kingdom Metazoa; phylum Chordata; order Crocodylia; family Crocodylidae; genus Crocodylus; species Crocodylus porosus. The sequence goes on from NW_017728921.1 coordinate 10,264,342, forward strand.
TTACATTCAGATTTCTCATTCCTTACCTAGTAACTTAGTAAAGATGGTAGTTTTGACAAAATTGGCTCAGTGTGTGTGTGTCAGTGTCAAATGGAATTTTCCTTTTTTAATGAAAATGCAGGGGTTTTTTCCCCCTGTTGAAAACTGATATTCTGAGGCATGAATCAGAATTGCCACCTTTGTCTGTGACACATTTTTATCCAGGACCATACAGTACATAAGCCATTGTTAGCCTTCTTTATGGTTGTATACATTACTCAGAGAACTGCTGTTTTACAAAACAAGATTAGACAAGTAGCCTATGGAAGGCAGTCGCTTCAAAGCTCAATAAAGAGAGGAAGTATCTTGGGTCGCTCAGCAGTCCACAAAAGATACTCCATGTCTTAGCAGTTTGGGCCCCATATCCAAATTTCATTAGACATAGATGATATATAATCATGGGTCCAGTTCATAAAAGTATAACAAGCTTGTGTGAAAAACGTGACAGCTAGTGCGTGATAATGAATTGTCATGCTTGGTAGTGGAGGAATATAGCAAACCAACTGTAAGCCTACTTCTCTAGTGAATATTTTTTGTACTCGGTTCACAATGAATGGTTGCATTTCTTTTAAGGAATGTTAAACCATTGGCAAAAAGGATCCATTTATGTCTTGCTTTTAAAAAAACATTGAAATGATAATTTCTGTTAACTTTTTAAAAATATTCTGTATATATCGTAAACTTGTCTTGTAAATTGGTGCATTGGATGCCTAATGCTTGATATTTGTAATACTAATTACCAGTTTCTTGCTAATAAGTCATCGTCTCTGAACGGCCATGTAAGATTTTTCTGCTATGCAGAAAATCCATAAAGACAAAATAATAGGCTAGAATGTTGGTTAAAAGCACAAAGTATGAAGCATCATAATTAGGTGGCAAAGTATAGGTCTCTAATGTATTCTCCCATGTCACACACAAATGGAAGCAATTTCAAGATGAAAAGTTCTTAAGCATTTTCCTCCATTCCATAATCAATCTATATGGAAATCTTTGGTTTGAGTTTTACTAGTCTTGCGCTCTGCATCTTGATGTAGTGCTTTATTTAGCAATTAAAGTTCTAGGAAAATAATTTCTAAATCTCCCGGTTAAAAGAGCATCTGCATACCTGTTTGCTTATGAAAAATGTCTGAAGATGCTAAATTAAAGTTCAGTAGTTAAGGAAAATATGCATCCTTTAGTCATTAATGGAGCTGCACCAATATATTGGTTGCAAATCGAATCGGCACCAATAACAGGTAAACTAACATTATCAGCAGTTGCAGTTGTTTGGCCAGTAATGTCACTGATAAATGCCATGTGCACATTGCCAGGAATGCAGCTTGGAGAGCAATCTCCTGCCGGTAAGTCTGTGTGGGGAGAGACGATTGGGGGGGGGGGGGGGGGGGCGCCAAGATGAGAGAGGGAGTAGAGTGGGGCATCAGCAGCTGCCTCCCAGGTAGGGTGGTGAATGGGACCCAGGGGCTGGGAGCAGGATAGAGCTGTGGGTGGCTCGTCCAGGGGTAGCTGGGGAGGGGAGCTGGGTCCCCGCCCCTATGTGCACTCCCAGGCACAGGGGGACCCCCCCTCCCCCCGGATTTGTGTATGGGATGAGGGCGGGCTACCCCAGCCTCTTACTGGCAGGGGCTCTGGACTAGGACTGCACTCAGAGCAGGCAGGGTGGACTCAGCTGTGTGGGGTGGGCAGCAGTGGTGCTAGGGGGACTTGGGGGGCTATAGCCACCCCAAAATTCACTTTAACACCCCCATAACCAGCCCTCCCAGCACTCCTGCTGACCACCCCATGCAGCTCAGCTTGCCCAGCCTCTGTCCACCCCAAGGGGGATGTGCCACCCCTGGCCCAGTCCCCCAGCCAGGAAGAGCCTGGTGCATCCCTTGGCCCCTAGCCTGCAGCAGGCATCCCGCTCTTGCCCTGTGCACAAATCTAGGGGGGCACATGCCTCCCTTGGGGGAGGTGTGCAGCAGCAGGGAACTGCCCCCTCCCCTGTGCCATCTGGGTAGACTGCCTGTGGCTCCATCCCACTCCCAGCCCAGGGGTCCCATTCATCATCTTGCCTTGAGAGCGCCTGCCCGTGCTCCTGCCCCAGTCCCTGCCTCGCCATGGGGGCTTCAATCTGCAACCCCCACACCTCTTCCCTCCCCTATGCCCCTTGCCCACCCCCAGAGACTTACCAGCAGGGACACTGCTCCCTAAGCTGTCTGGCTGCATTCCAGTAAATTGCCTGTCGGATCGGTATTGGCCAGTATGGATGGTTAGCAATCAGTTATTTATATTGGCCAAGAAAAGCTTTATTGGTGCACCCCGTAGTCATTAAGCAACAGGCATTCTCACCTTGTACTTTCCTGAATGTTTTGGCATTGTCAATTCTAACCTCGTCTGTAAACCGCAAAGAAAACTCCAAATTTGTGCCAAGGTGCCCACAAACCAAGCTCCGTTTATTGCCATTTGCCTTTAGTAGTAATTTCTTAATGCTCAACACAACTAGTAAGAAAAGGTGCTAGATTATGTCTAACATGACTAATGATAATATTCTGCATCATATTCCTTGACGGTAATTGCCTTTCTGGACTCCACCTGGATTTGTTGCTTGATTTATTTTTGTCGTCTCTTCTGTTACCTAAGCCCTGAGCGGTAATCTGATTCCATTGGAGAAAAGCAATAAATTGCACATTACAGTGGGCCCCTGTTTATTTATAAGCATGCAATAGCCTCGCAAATTGAATCAGGGATTTAGCCCTTGCATGCAAAATGGGTTTGTAGTAAAGTCTTCCGCTTTGGTCTCTCCCAGGATGCTTTGTCTCTGTAATTGTTAAAAAGCATCAATATATCCTTTCAATGTAATTGGACCTTCCAGACCTGAAGTCTTCAGTTTGTGTAATTGGAGTTGGAAAACACCTTCAGAGGATCCAGTAGGTAATCCATCTGCATCACAAAGATTGAGGAGGAGGATGTTCTAGGCTGGAATATCTCCAGGGATGTTTATTCTTTACCTTCCCTTGGGGTCTTAATCAGCATCCTTTAAAATCAATGGAATTGGTTTTTTGTTGTCTTCAGCAAGTGTTGATTTGGTGTTTTGTTGCTTCAGCTGCCTGCTTTGTTTATCAGATTTGTCCTTAATACTGAACTTAAAAGTTCACCTTCAGAATTCAAATTTACTACTTTTTGCTTTGTCTTTGCTGGTTAGTGAAATTGTCTTTTTTCCTCAGAGTTGTCTCTTGGCCATTTAATTATTTTGAAAGTTTTAGTGATGTCGAATTTCCATAAGGTTAGAGATTGTATACAAGCTTTATTGTGAGTTTCTCGTCCATACCTCATACAAATTGTTGGTATACTACGGCTTCCCGTCACCTTTCTTGTTGAACCTATTATCCTTTTTTCTCTATCGCTCTTTTACATACAGTGAATTGCTATAGAGTCTAGTACTCTAAAATATTTGTCTTGGCTCTGTTACCTCACATTCTTTAAGTGTATCTATTTTTTTTTCCCATCACCCTTGAAGCTTTTTGAGGCTAGCTTTGTGCCAAACCTTATGACAGGAGGCCAAACAATTTAATTTTGTGTATCTTTTTAATCCTTCTCTAAGTCTAAAACACCTTGATGTCTCAGCTGGAGAGGTATTACACGCCCTTTATTTTTTCATGTCATTTTCTCACTTCACTTATCAAGATTTAGTTTTTAAAATTGTTACCCTCCGAGGGATTCCCCCCTAACTGCTGTTCCCCCTCTAAAATATATTCACTCTTAACATAATGTGGCTAGATTATATGAATATATACTTATTAACAAGGTGAATGTTTAATATTTTACTTTTTAATTGACATGTGTAAGGTATCATGCACATTCATTGCCATCTATAAATCCCTAAGATGGTTCTGTCTCGTTGAACCCGGTGAGTGTAGTTTGCTATATCTCTATTAAACTGATGGATAAAGTACCAGTGCTTTTTGGGTGGTAGACTTTCCCAGCCCAGTACATTCACTTCAAATTGGCAGTAGCTTCTAACATCTTTGCCAAGTGATACTCTGTATTGACTTGTCCCCTGGTATAATACTTACCTAAAGGCTCTGCTTGTTCTTTGTGATGAAACTGAAAATTGGGCACCTCGTATTGACTCTCACGTATGTTCTTGAGTCCAATTTCGCTTCCTGGTCAGCAGCTCTTACTTACCACAGGGCAGTGTTCAAGTAGGTCAGGAACTCCTGACAGGTACTCCTGTAGGATCAGATTTTTCCTAGGGCTCCTGGAGTGCATCATCTTCAGCATGGTGTTATTTTTTTTTCAAAATTTAAAATAAAACCCACAGTAACTATCTGCAACCAATTTGGTGATGCTCCCCAACCAAAAAATGACCATTCATTGCTGACTTTTAGGATGGTTTGATTTCCCTAATGTGCCAGTTTCCAGAGACTATCTGATAGGCGTGCTGTTTTCTTACTCTCCTACTGCTGTTACGTATCTGCTGCTGCTCTTCTGCTGGTTCTAAATTGATCTGCTCATGTGGCTTCACAAGCTTAGAAACTGTTAAAATGTGCTGAATTTGGCTGCGGACTTCATCCAGGTCTGATAGCAGCCGTCTTGGTGCCTACTATGGAAAGTGTAGGCAGCATAAGTTTTCATAAAAATCTGTGCCTGAATGAGAGAATCTGAATAAATTGAAATAAGATGCCCATTTGCCCATGGGAAACAAAAATCTTTGCTAGAGTTTCCCATTTTGAGCATGCAAACTGAGAATTAGAACGTGGAGTTGGGACACATGCAGTGCTCATCACCTCCCTCCTTTGTCCTGACCTGGGACTGAGATGCATAGAGGACTGGAGTCACCTGTAGTACGGCCTCTTGAAGGCTCAGATCAAGCGAAAACATTTATTCACTGTCCAGCTGGTGGCTCTTTTTCCAGACTTGGAAATGAAATAAATCCAATCCCTCGCCTTATGGGTACATGTACTTTGGAAAGAACAAACACATCTGTTAATATGTCCAGCTAATTGGAACGTCCCCAGGCAGAAAATCTTCTGGGATAAACACTGCATTAGCATGTGGGAATATTAAACTAAGTTGTCCTTAAAATCCAAGTTGATATGTCTATTTTTAAATTTATTTTGTGAGCCTTTAGTATGCTGTCAGCGAAATCAGCATTCAGGATTGGCAGAGTTCCTGAAGGAGAATATTTAGGTTTATTCCAAGTTGTTCAAAGTACTGAAATAAAGCTGAAAAAAATCTCTCTTACTTTTTGAAGATCCAAACAAGTAGTAGCTATCCAACAGATACACCCTACAGTTTGGCTCAGTATTCTGGGTGTCACGTTTGTGCCATGCTTTTGAACAATTTTGAGGGAGATTGGCGTTGTTAAGGGAATCACAGCATGAGATGGTGCCTTCAAGTGTTTATTTTGGGGTTTTTTTTCCTGAAACTGTTCTAAAGTGGTTTTGAAGAAGAATTAGTGTTTCCCTCTCACTTTGAGCTCATTTTGGGATCACTATGTAAGAAATATTTACTGTAAATGTACTTTGAAGCAGTTAACAGCCAACTGGCCTCATTAAATACTCAGCTCATTATCCTTAGTTTCCCTGCCTGATTTACTGTATACATTTAAAAGAAGCAGTACTAACCATAGGTTGTGTATGAGAATTGACTCTGTCTTCCTGTGATCAGGCTACTCTTCAGCAGGCCAGAGGTGTAGAACAGCTGCTTAAAAGGCTTCAAGATTTTATGGAACAGTAAAGTACTTACCCAGGTTTAAAAATTTCTGAAGTTTTTTAGTGACATTATCTAACATAGTCTTCTACTGTAGTAAAAATAATGTAATAAATTATTCATAGAGGATATAAAACATGTAATTGCATAGTATAAGATTCCTTCATTGTAGCCACTGATGGTAATTCATTTAAACTAAAGTCATTTATTTATAAGATTCCCCTTCTGATTCAAAGAAATGGACATCGGTTTAAAATGTAAGAAAATAGCAGAGCCTTACTCATAATTTTTAACAATTGTACCTAATATTAACCTTTTCTAGAGAAATGGCTTTTTCTCCATCGTAAAAAGAACAACATTGAAAAGGTCCAGTGTAAGAGCACAAAATAATGAGGTGATTCTCTGCTAAGAAAAACTTTAAAAAAGAAGCATAGTCAGAATGAAGAACATTCAGAAGATATAAAATGTGACGGTATACAATATATGACCATGTTAAGAAGGAACACCATTAAACATGTATGCATTTCCATAATGGAAAACTGAGAGGGCATGAGATGAAACTAAAAAGCATTAACATTAAAATGTGCAAAGTAAAATACTTTGAAATATGTAATAGTGAAACTTGTCACCGGATATAATTGAAGCAGCAAGCTTTAATCGTAAAAGAAGAATATGTTTGGGAATAGGAAGACTGTACATTGTCACACTAGCTAGAATTAAATTACAAAGGGCTTTTAATCTTGTATATGAGCAATGATTACCTTGGTTTCTTTTTATGGTATAGTATTGCCCCACTGTATGCATTAGTGGTTATTCAGATGACATTGGTCAATGTTTTAGGATTTGTATCAGTATTCCCAGTTTAAATATATTATTAAACTGGCCTGTGCTTGACTGACAAGGATCTCATACTGATGTGTGTGTCTTAAGACATGACTGTGTTTCTTTGATGAATATTTTATAAATATAAGCATTTCTAATGCAGTTTCTCTAGTTATATAGTATGTTTTGAGTGACTAGTCTCTCTAGTTCTGATCCTGCACTTTCCCACAGGCAGATGTTAATACAGAGAGCCCTTCTTCATTTAAGTCAGTTAGGATTTGGAGATTTCTGATATCATAAGGCAAATCAGCCAATGTTTCTTAAATGGCCAGAAGTGCATGACTTGCCTTATTTTACTGCTTAATTTCATGGGCTATTCTTTGTAGAGGTTTTGACTGCTTTTGAAAGCTGACGACCCGCTAATTTGATGCAATCCATTGAGTAAAGTACAGTTTAGGTAGGTACTGTAGCAGTTTGTTCCAAATGAGCTACATTTCAACATCTAACCTCTAGGTTGCCAGTGAATTAATTTTTCTTCTACTGGGCATTAACTACTAATTAGAGGCACTTAAAGATCTCCCCACGTGTAGTAGTTGGAATGTTCAGAATCCCCCCTCCCCAAATACATTAAAATGATATGTTGTCGCATAATAGTTAGTGGCACTGTCAGTGGACCTGCTCAAATCATGGCAGTGGCTCACAGTAAGGGCAAAGGATGCTACGCAGGCAAATCTGGCCCCCATTTTTGAGGCTATTTTGTAGCATTAGGTTTATTTCCCGTTACAGTTTGCTTCATAACAAAATGCATATGTAAAGATAGAAGTATGTGCCTTCAGGAGCTTATTCTGCATTTTTTGGATAGAGTTTTGGGTTTGCTAGTTTAAACCATTCCCAGATAATATCTTGTGCATCTTTCACTCAGGCCCCAGCAGTCGCAATTAATATTGCAGCATTTACCCCAGTTCTAAACAAATGAATGACACAATATTCTTATGAACGTAGAAACTTGTGGTGTTGAAGATATTTATTTAAATGCTTGGCCTTGAGATTTGTATATTTAAAAGGCTTTGGTATAGCATAATAGTTTCCTCCGTATATGTCCTTTCAAAATTCAGATCTTGTCTTTCAACTGTTTAGATGATCCTTGGGGATTTTCTGGCACAGAAATAAAACAACCCCTGCCCCCACCCCACATTTTTTACCAGTAATTTAGTGCAATACAATGTCCTCCCCCCCCCCAATCTTCATACATTTGATAAGTTGTAGAATTTCTCTTTAGAATTTCTCTTTAAGCAGCAAAGCAAATAGCGCTGTATTTTTTCCTGTGGATTATTGTTACCTGGTGCCTTGTATCAAAAGCTTCTAGATGCAATGACCAGGTAATCCCATTCTGTTCATCTATGGAATTCAAGTTTTTTGGGTAGTGATTTAGTACCATTACGTTCAGTGCTTTAAGGTGAATAGTAGCAATGGCTTTGCTTTTTTTTTTTTTTTTTTTTTTTTCCTTCTGCTCAGACACTATTACTCTCAGGGAATGTATCAAAAGCATGATGGGAAGCATTTGCTCCAAGAAGGGGCAAATTCCAGATAATCACACCATTTAAATATCAACATGAAGAAATGCATCAACTTCAACAACCAGTGCTACATTCAATGTGTGCCAGAATAAATTCTGTAAAAACAGCTGTTTTACAAAACTATCCCACCTCTGCATGCTAACGTATTTATATGTCAAAAAATTTTCAGGTATATTTGAAACGTGGTGTTTATTATAGTTATGCACAAATCTTCACATAATGAATTGTCAGAATGTAGGTTTCAAGTCGTGTAAAGATAAACTGCAGCTTTGAACTTTGGCAGCGTATGAAGGTGTTCCAGCATGTTTCTTTGATTTGTAAATCGGATGGGCAGTAATTAATTGTAGAAAACCTGTGAATTTAAATGTGTCCTATTTCTTGTGTTGCTGAAAACATGCCTAGAGCTTGCCTACTGCAAACGAGAGGGAAATGCAGAGTCTCAGAAATCAGGCACAAGTAGTTTTAAATGCTAAAGCAAAGAACGTGAGTTCAGAATTCGCGCTCTCTTCAGACAGTAGGAAGCAGTCATTTTTCTCTGTCCAAGGATGGGGCAGTGTTTAAAGAGCTTGATTTACACTGCAGAAAAGTAAAATCAGTTAAAGAGGTGGGTGGCTTTCAGGAATGGGGACACAGCTGAGTTCATTAGATGGACCATGTGGGTTTATCTGCCGCCATTTCTCTTCAGCTTCCTTTTTCTTACTTTAATAGACCCCCTTGAACATAATTTCTCTGAGATTTGAAGTCTAGCTCAGTTGCTGCCATTCATCTTCCTCTTAATTATACAAGTTGTCCCTGGGCTTGCCTTCCTTGCACTCAGTTCTCTAAGGTCATGCCTTTACTGTAGTAGCAGCATATCCCAGGCAGGGTAGCCCCAAACCTGCCCCTCACTCGCTTCTTCACGTACATGCCAGTTGCAGGATGATGGTTTGGGATCATCTCCATCTCCTGGGGTCTCAAGTGGCCACCGAGAGATAATGCATTTCCATTAGATAGATGGAGGGTGGGGAGTACTGGGGAACAGCTCAGCCAAGATGCCCTACGCTATGCTATAGATATGTCTGTCCTAAGTGGTCTTGGCTTTCTTGGGATTATTTCACAATATCTATACAAGTATTCTTTGGTGCAGTAGAAACCACACTAAGTAATTGTGCTGTTATGTTTTAAATGAGTTAAATGAAGTGCTCATAAGAGCACAAGATTTAAAGTTCTGGCTTTTGCAAGTATTTGCCTCTCAAACGTCCCACAGTTTTATCCATGAATCTCAAACATAGCATACAGTATGGCTGCTGTTCTGGTCCTGAATCCTTCTTGTTGTAAGATCTGCTCTTTACCCAAGCAGCACAGACACAGACTTAGGATAATCTTAAACCATGCTTCAGATCTCCACACTTCTCTGTTATGGTCAAGAAATGAACTTTGGAGGCTGGCCCCTCCAACGTTGAGAGAAATAGACCAGGAATAGGATGAGACCAGTCATCTAATTTTCACGAGTGAAAATTACGCTGTTCATAACTGAACACCAATGGCATATTCAGCTCGTGTCTCATAAATGAGGGATTCATACATTTATAATTAATAGAATAACACATTAACAGCTGTGAATTTGGGCATCTTCTCCCTCTTGAGGGTGAAATCTTCATAATTTTGTTGTGCCTGTAGCACACATGAATTATGCAGACTTTCCAGCTATAACAACGAGGCTATAATTCCAGCTACTGGTGAGGTATTCTGAATTGCTGTTCCTCTAATAATGTGCCAGCAGATATCAGAACTACTGCCATCTCGAAGGTTTCAAATTTTGTGCATGTATGTGTAGCTTTAAAGCGAAATAATAGCGTAAATTATTTCAAATTGTCCTTAACAAGAAGCTTGCAATATAAATATAGCTACTATTTAAAATCAGGAAAATGTTGAAGTGGATCTGTGTCAGTTTATTGAAGGGAATATTTTCCTCATCCTAGTAATGTGTAAGGCTTAATTTTGTTAATTAAAAAAGACTTAGGAACAAGTATGTACTTACAGCGGGGGTGGGAAGGGGTATGAAATTAGTTGTACTGTAATATCAGCCCTCAGTTGTTCTGATTCTGCTCTTTCCTCCAGAAAGTCATATGAGTATAAAACGTAGACTTAATTTTTCTGCATGGATAGCACACATGGTTTTAATGCTTTTCACAGGCCTTAGTGGTTCACGTCCCTCTCTGTTCAGGCTTGATCATTTTCCAGTTGACCTTGGATGTACTCTGCAACTGCCTTCAGCATGTCTGCCTCATTTAATCAAACGTGTTGACGTGAACAATATTCCTTTTTTTACCCCAGATAAATAAATAACGTTACTTGGCACCATGTGAATCAAAGTGACGTTCCACTCATGATGGCAGTACAAAGGAATCCCGTTTTTTTACCATGTACTTTTTCTTCAAACTGTCAGATATGTTGACTTTAAAACAAGTATGCAAATACGTGTGACGTGGTTGTTTGTTTGTTTGGCTTTTTTTTTTTAAAGCGACGGTGGCCGCCATGTATTACAGCTACTACATGCTACCCGATGGAACCTATTGCCTTGCACCTCCACCTCCAGGAATAGATGTTGCCACCTACTACAGTGCATTGCCTGCAGGGGTGACTGTATCAAGCACTACAGGGGTGGCAACTATACCTCCACCTCCTGGTACTACACCTCCACCTCCCCCAGACGCAGCTGAAGCTGATAGTGGATTGACTTCTGGCACAACCCCCGCAAGGTATGCTATTTATATTTCACAGGAAATATACGAGCCTTTTATAACATTTTTAAGTCGTCGAGGCTTTATATAGTGAAGTGTCTGGTACCATTGACATGCATGGCAGTTTTTCAAATTGTCACTGGCCATCAGGTTGACCATGGATGAGTTATAATTTCCTGGCTCATTATTACCACACATATCATCCATGTAAAATATTAAATGTTTCTGTGTGAAATGGATCCCTTTGTGAGGGCATGTTTAATGCACCTGTGTTGCATTAAAAACAATTCATGTGTGATTGCCTGTGTTCACTGTAGATGTTTCTAACAACTGTTTTCTTTGAAGCAGCCAGTATTGCTTACAGCACTGCTCTATTTACCAATGTAAAATAACTTTTCTAATACTAGCATATGTGCGGTTAAATTTGCAGAGATTCCTCAGTACTCTACTGTACTTTTAAAACTGATGGGAACCAGGTAGTCGACTGCATGTGTTTTGGGGTTTTTTTGTAATTAGGAACACTCACCTTTTGCCTAAATGAAAATGTATTCATCTCAAAAACATATGCAGGGGTTCAGAGAGTGAACTTGCATATTAAATTGTTGCCTAAGCAAAACTAAGGAAACGTTTGTATGCTGATTGTCTTGTAACATATCTCTTCTCGTTTTCAGCACAATTGCTCCAGTGGTTGCCATTATTCCCCCACCCCCTGATATTCAACCAGTTATTGACAAGCTAGCTGAATATGTTGCTAGGAATGGAATAAAATTTGAAACCAGTGTTCGTGCCAAGAACGATCTCAGGTAAGAACAAGTGTTTTCTTACCTTCTCATTTTGTATCCTTAAAAAATCAACTAGACTACTCTTATTGACAGTGCCTGCATTTTGAAGAAGGTGGTTTTGTGAAGTGCATTTTGTAATTTTTTTATAATAAAATTCAAGGAACCACTTAAAGATAATGCTGAAACATTTACTGCCTAAAACTCAAAATCTTCAAGACCTGCTTCTGAATACATATATCCCATGGGAATTTAGGCATATGCTATTATATTTCAGAACATCAAATAGTATTCCTGTGCCTGAGGTAGTGAGATGGTAAATGATTGTTGGCATTTGCTGCGTTCATGTATATTTTTCACAAATTACTTTTCCCCTTCTCTCTAACAGATTTGAGTTCCTGCAGCCTTGGCACCAGTACAATGCCTACTATGAATTTAAGAAACAGTTTTTCCTTCAAAAAGAGAGCAGTGAGAGCGCTCAGGTAAGTCTGTATGATTGGGGAAAGGGGAGATTACAATAAGGCTTTTCATGTGCAAAGTAGATTTCTGTAAACAGGGTTTGAGGATAAAAGCTGGATGCATTTTATTTCATATAACATTAACACAGACAGTGTGATGTGATCTGATATTTAGCTCCTTACTCTGGTATATAGACAAGCAATTGGTATTTGTGATTGAAGTGAAAAAAATAGAATATCCTGAATCTTTAGATTCACGCAGGGGGAGTCAAACTAGGTGGCTGCCATATGGAGATCTGAAACCTTGCTGGAATTTAGGTCTCGCCATGCCTCACCCTGTTCTCCTTAAGATAGCTCTTCACGTCTTCTGACCCTCTGAGAGACATTTTAACTGAAAGCGGTTTGGCAGTACTTTCTGCTCTGAATTATGACAACGTGCCCCACACTGTTCTGCTGCATGTCAACTTGTGTGGAAAACCACACGCATGCAGTACAGTTCAAGATGGAGAACTGAGTTACATTTGGCGCATAACTGTCAAACCTTTTTAAAGTAACTTGGTCAAGAGAGAGAAGGTTCCTAGATAGATATAATCTCTTACCTCTGCAACAGCAACTGTCAGCCCTATGCAGTCACTAGGGAACACATTTTGCTGTTAGCTTGGGAGCAAATTCTACCAAATATTCCAAAACCATTTTCTGTTTTTGGAAACCAGATGTACCACTTCTGTAGTATTGGGAAACACCAGTAATTCTACATTGCTGGGTCCTAGACATGGTGAATATACCATCCAATTTCAGACTTTACTCCAGCCTACCCTTCCTTCCCCCACTCCTCTTCCATCAGAATAGACTAATTTCTCATGGAAGAAAGGAGGTAGGTTAGGGGAAGAGTACCCTGTTGCAGACTTATTTGACTAGTACACAGACGGACCACAGGCAAAATCTGACTGCAGTTAAATGTTTAGTAATAGACACCTCCACTGGTGAGCTGGATGGTTGTACAGACTAAGGGAGTTACAGGTTTAATTTATGAATGTACATATTTAATTTTATAATTACTATGTGCAGAATGAATTAGGAATAGCAAAAAGCTCTTGCCTTCAAATCTGCCTGCTTTTGCAGGTTGTTGTAGTCTTAGCCACAATAACAATGCAGTAAAATTGATTAAAGCTGTATAAATTTACTTTATAAATTAAGCAAAAAAAAAAAAAAAGTATTTAAGTGTGGTTGTTACTACCAGTGCTGCTGGCAGTAGCATCATTATTATCAACAACTAATCAGACTACTCTTCTGAAATTGCTGGCAGATTTCCAGCTCTGTGGATACTAATCTTTTCCAGTAGTTTCTGTTAAAAAGACAGAGTATCCAGCATTGTGCAGTGAGGATTAGATGCGTAACCAGTGTGATATGC
>NW_017728921.1:10277956-10282083 GCF_001723895.1 Crocodylus porosus
GGAATAAAAAAGAATTTAATTCACTATAATAGGTGTTTGAAAAAAACATTCAGTTGCAGTTCGCCTAACTGGGGAAATACACATGTCCGTTGTCTTCTGGAAAAAAAAAAAGAAAAAGGTGTTTGTTTTTCTTCCTTAGCAAATGTGATTTATTATCTGGTGAAAACTTGAATTATCACAAGTGTTTCTCTTCTTGAAAGAGTAGGTGGTTTCGAAATGTGTGTTTTGTATCCTTCTGTTATATTATGATGTACATTTTACAAGAGAAGAATGCTTCATTGTAATGTCATGAATTGTGTTTGTAGACTGTTGTTTTAACAACAGACTTTGGTTGCAAATGTTCTTGACCAAATTAGAGAGGCAGGAACCAATGAAAGTTAGTAATTTGCTATTTTGAAAGTGATATGTAGAAGATACAGGCATGGTAAAGCCCTTAGCTGCTATTCTAGCAAGTTAAATAACATGAAACAGACAACATTTGAGATGATCTATCATTTTCTTGGTCCCGCCCCCCCTCACCCCCACCCCCCACTTCTCTCCACACCTGCTGGTATCATTGGAGAGGCTTATGAAACAAGGATAAAAAAAGTTGATGTGGTTTCTCATTCTTTTTGTAGTTAGACAACAGGAGATTGTTAAACTCTTAGACCTTAAACAAGATGTGAGCAAAAGTAAATTATTTTGTAATAAAATTGACATTTATGTTTTTCAAAAGTATAGCCTCTGAAGAAAAGAGCCTGCATATTTTGTGTGGGTGTTGAGTCTTAGGTAACAGATACACTTAAGGTGCTTTAACAAGAGAGCCAGCTGACAACTTTCTGATCCAACTCTTCATATTGGAAAATGCCACTTTTACAGTCTTTTGTCCTATACCTAAAGAAGGGTGCTTGTAATTAAAGCTTGCAATTAAAGAATTTTTCTTTTTGGAAAAATCTGGTTGGTCTAATAAAAGAGATCACTTCTACCACATATTCTGATTCCAGTTTATTGAAATTAAACTTTTCATCGAACTGGTATTACACACTGTATATAGTACTGCATTTGTTTCTTCAGTTCTCTTGCTCTTGTAGGATTAATGTTGGAATGAAAGATTTATTCCAAGGTTTTCTTTTTACAAAGTAAAATAACAAGTACATTCTAATTTAACTTGTTAACTTCCATTAGTTTCTATGTTTGACTTTATAAAGTTGTAGAGTAGGAACAAGCAAGGTTGTGGCTAGTGTGGGACGCAGAAATCATCCCATGTCAGGCTTTTAGCCACTCTCCTCTTCAATCCATCAGCTTGGCATGTAATAATTGTTGGTCTCAGCATGATGTATGTATGCCTTTGGCCATCACGAGTATACTGGAAATCAGAAGAGCTTTTAGCCTCTAAGGGGTTCACCAAAGTATTTGCCAGTGAGGTGAACAGTGGCAGCTTTGAAAAAAAGCAAAAGCATAAAAACAATCTAAGAAAGAATACAGGCCTCATATACCTGTTTCAGTCCAGCAACCAGTCATCTTTCCAGATGTGGTCAGAATTAGAGATAAAGGTAGTGGATAGTGAAAAACCAGAAGGCCTCCCATCAAGTGTCAGGAATACTTAATCTCTAGTCCTGCAAATGTTCTCACATCTGCTTAACTTTTTACATGTATGAACTTATGCCACCCGTGATAAAACAGTGATGGCAAACTGAGTCTTTGAGTTGCCATCTAAGGTGCACACACTTAAACTTCTCCTACTGAAAGGGAAACATTTGTAGTTAGATGAAAGAAAGTTTTCAGACGTTCCTGTTTGCTGAAAGGAGGCAGGCCTTCAAAATCGTCCTCCCCAGCCACAAGGCCCTGTTAGCTTTAACATTCAAAATGACCTTTACACTCAAGTCTCCAAAAGGCCACAAATATCTGGGGTGCACTGAGACATTGTCATAACCAACTCACTTTTATCACAAATTCTGTCTAACCCATTCACTCTGTTCTGTTCTGTTGTATTTTGCAAGAATACATTCTCAGCAAATAATCTTAAGCCTCCTTTCTCTCTGGCTTTCTTCACTCCTACATCACCTGAAGCTGATACCTACATGGAACTGCTTACCATAAGCCAACTTCTATTTTAATGTCATTAACTCTAGCAGATAAAGGGGCAAGTGAATTTGCAAATCTTTTATTGTTGAAATGTAAACGTAAATTCAGACGACTTTTGTTTCATCTTTAGTTGTTTTACCTTTAAAAGAACGCTATATGTTCTTGTCATAAAGATGGGAAAACACTTCTATTTTTTGGTGCTGTCAAATGTTCAGTATTTCTAAGAGTTGAAGATGATGTTAAACACTTACTTGAATGAAACATGAGGGTTTTGTGTTGTTTTTTTTTTTTTAATTTTGTTTTACTTTAGAAGAGGAACCTTCCAATCTCATAGTTTAATGACTGTAGGTAAATTTAGTTTGCATGGATGGAAATAAATGGAATGTGGTAGGAATTGACTTCCCCAAAACCTCTGTTATATTATTGTATGATGTGGGAAATCTCTAATTTGGTTACATGTAATAGAGCTGGATGGAATACATTTGACTATTTTCACAAGCCAAATTTTTTTGTGTAGACATGTTTCAATTAAGTTGTTTCCTTAAAGCTTGTATATATTCATTTTTTTTATTTTCAGAAAATAACTGAAGTAATTAATATTCCTAATCTTTTTTTTTAAAGGGAGTGGCTCCATCAGAAGATGTTCCAGCAGATTCTTCTGGTGATGCGCCAAGTGAATCTCAGCTTCCAGAGGATCAGACCTCTGAAGATTCATCTGAGCTTGGTGCTACTGGAGCTTCAGCAATTAAAAAAGACATACCTGCCACTAAAATTATCAGTGATGGCAAACTGGTGAAAGGTAGGTCGGTATCGCTATTGAAAGCTGAAATGTTCTTGGTAGGCACGTACTTGAAACAAATCTACAATTAGCCAGGAAAAGACTTAGAATACATTAAAATAAAATGTATACGCAGTCAGAAACATCAAAACGTACGGAACTGAATAATTTAATTCATTTCTTACTCTGGCATGTCAGAAGTGAGATGGAAACCAAAGGAGGGTAGTAACTTCAATATCAACATTTTAATTTCAGAATTGCTTACCATTGAAAACTAATGTGTAAAACGCAGTGACTTTTTTGTAACTTTACCTATTAGTGAGTGCACACAAGTTTAACTTTTTAATGTTGCCAAGTTGCAAATATAGAATAAACTTTCAAATAAATCTTTCTTGCCATATCTGTGGGCATCTTTTGTTTTTTAAACAAAATTAAATTCTTCAATTCTTCTTCAATTCTTGTCCATCTCTCTCCTTGATTTATTTCTGTGATCTGGTAGTTAAAGAAGCAGAAAATCTCAGATTTGTCGTGCATGTGTTGTGGTGGGGTTTGGGGGGTGGGGATTTGTTTGCTTGTTTGGTTTGGTTTGTTTTTTTCTTTCTTCTCTCTCAAGTTTTCTTAACTGATTGTAATCCCTGGACAAAAAAGGGCTATAGTCTTATAAGGTTCATTCTAACTATGTCAGATGAGTACTTTTAGAAAGTGCTGTGTTCTTGTTGAAACAGGAGATACTGAAGGTATGATAAGACCCAGTATTCAACTACTGCTATATTTCCATTTATTAAAAGGCAGAGCCTTGCTGAAGGAAAGATCTGCTTTAATTTTAGATAAGTTATAGTAATTTGAGGACAGTAGTGAAATATACTTGAGGCCATATCAGAGTTCAGCTGTACTGAGTTTGATGGTAATTTATTTCCATTAAAAAGGCTACATGGATAGTTTCATAGTTAGTAGGGTCAGAAGGGACCTGAGCAGATCATCAAGTCCGACCCCCTGCCATGGCAGGAAAGAGTACTGGGGCCAAACGACCCCAGCAAGGTGTTCATCCAGCCTCCTCTTAAACACCCCCAGGGTAGGAGCCAGCACCAATTTGCTTGGAAGTTGGTTCCAGATCCTAGCCACCCTGACCATGAAGTAATGCCTCCTGATATCTAGTCTGAATCTACCCTCTGCCAGCTTGTGACCGTTATTTCTAGTCATTCCTGGTAAGTGCTCGGGGGAACAGGGACTTCCCCAGTGCCTGCTGGTCCCCTCTGACTAGTTTGTAACAGGCCACTAGATCCCC
>NW_017728921.1:10282183-10288424 GCF_001723895.1 Crocodylus porosus
TAGATTGTAAGGTGGATAGAAAACTGGCTGGATCATTGGGCTCAGAGGGTAGTAATCAGTGGCTCTGTCTAGTTGGTAGCCAGTATCAAGTAGAGTGCCTGAGGCCAGTTTTGTTCAATTTCTTCATCATCCACCTAGAAGATGGCATGGAGTGTGCCCTCAGCAAGTTTGCACGAGACACCAAACTGGGGGGAGTAATAGATATTCTGAAGGGTAGGACTAGTATTCAGAGAGACTTGGGTAGATTGGAGGATTGGACAAAAAGAAATCTAATGACATTCAGTAAGTACAAATGCAAAGTCCTGCACTCAGCATGGGACAATGCCAGGCACTGGTACAGGCTGAGGACTGACTGGCTAAGCAGCATCTCTGCACAACAGGAACTAGTCATTATGGTAGACAATAAATTGAATACGAGTCAACAGTGTGCTCTTTTTGCAAAGAAGGTGACTGGCATACTGGCCTGAATTGGTAGGAGCATTGCCAGCAGGTCGACGGAAGAGTTTCTTCCCCTCTATTTGGCACTGGCGAGGCCACATCTGGAGTACTGTGTCCAGTTGGGGGCCCTCTGGTACAGAAAGCATGTGGACAATTTGGAGAGAGTCCAGTGGAGGGCAACAAAAATGGTTCGGGGGCTGGGGGACATGGTTTATGAAGAAAGACTGAGGGAACTGGGCTTATTTAGTCTAGAAAAGAGAGGACTGAGGTGGGATTTAATAGCAGCTTTCAGCTACCTGAAAGGGGTTCAAAAAGAGGATAGAGCTGGACTGTTCCCAGTGGTGGCAGATGACAGAACAAGGAGCAATGGGCTCAAGTTGCAGCAAGGGAAGTTTAGGTTAGATATTAGTAAGAATTTTCTCACTAGGAGGGTAGTAAAACATGAGCATAGGTCTAAACAATTGCAGATTAAAGCAAACTAGTGTCTAATTGGCACAAGTCCTAGATCATTTGATGCATAAACTATTTCAGATGTATTGGTTAGTTACAGTCTTGTCTAGATCAAGTGTCCAAGTGGTTCATGCCAAATAAATGGACAAACAGAACAGCCAAACAAACGCTTATCCTTTTTTTTTTTTTTCTTTTTTCAATCCAAGAGTAGATCGTAAGCCAGTCTTTTTCAGCTATGTGGCCCTTTTTTTAAGGGTAATAAAAGACATTAACCAACCACTTCAGCAAGAACCATCAGTCACCAATGGACTGGCATTAGATCAGTATTCCAGAACTGCATACAACACGGAACAGTTGTTGTTTCCATACCAAGGTTGAAGGTGGCAATTCTTCCAGGCGTAGTAATATAACTTTCCTCCATCAGTGGCTGGAATCACCCATCCCTTAGACCAGGAACCCGGTTTCTGCTATACCTTCATTTTTGTTCTGTCTTCAGCAACTGCATCTCGTCTTCCAGAGTCAGATCTCAAAGTGCCGTTCTCAAATGCTAATCCATTAAAGTCTCTGGTAGTCTACAGGAAATAGTGTTTAATGTCCTGAACCCAGCTATAACTAATTTTCTCTTTGGTGCCTTGACAAGGATTGTTTTTTTTAAACTCTCTCTAGAGAAATAAACAAGTACCTTTCAGCTCAGTGCTGCTTCTGATTTTCCTCCTTTGAGTGCTGGTTTGGTGTCTGTACAGTAGCTATGAGATCATGTCAGACTTGAGTCTTTCCTTGCTTTGCTTTCCAAATGGTAATTTGATCCAGGAAGGTAAGAGTGGTTCTTGAGGAAATGAAAGATGAGACAGTAATGAATAATGAGGTCTACTCCCAGGCATTTTAAATAATTTGTATCCAAAATGATGGCATGTAACTGAAGTTAAGTCCACCTTATTCACATTACTTACTTTTTATTTTTTACTCACAAATGAGGTAAAAAAAAAAAACTACTCTTTTTTTTTGGCAGCCTGAATTAGCTGTAGGGTAGGCTTGGAATCAGTAATGATTTTTTTTTTCTCCCCAATCCTTTCTCAGACCAAAATTAAATGTCAAGGTTTAGTCGGTAATATGAAAAGGTTGGAGATAACCATTGTTCTAATGTGTCTAATTTACAATTCTAGGAACCGTATCTGTTTCTAAGCCTGTTTCCTGTACACTTTGGTGTATACGTTTTAAAACTTGCAGTTCAGGTTTTGAAATGAGCAATTTGTTAGGGTATGCATATAAAAGACAGTTTTGAAAGTAAAAAGATGGCAACAGCTTGCCTTCTAGAGCACCTGAATTATAGTTGCTTGCTGCTGCTTGAGATGGGTGATTAGAACTGCCGCTGCTCCCTCCGCTCGGAAATGGTATTTTTGTAGACAGAAACAATTATAAGATACAAACGTCTCTATTCTTCCAGAAGCTATGCATTTCAGAACTTTTCACAGCTGGAAACTTTGTGGATGAATGATTACTGCAGGTAGACATGCAGTTATCTGCCAGCCATGCTTATTGTTGTTTTAGAAAAGCCTGTTAATAAAAGTGGAGTTGACTTAAATGAAACATGCCTTTTTATCTGTGCCTTGCGTTCAGATATCCTTTTCTGTGACACACAAGGTTTTCTTTGAAAGTTTAGAGCTGACCAGCAAGGCTCTTGCTAGTGGAAGGCAAGTTAAGAAACCTTGTATGTAGGGGAAAGTACATAGCCTTGCATTTAATTCAACTATATTGAATGTAATTAATTCCACCAAGTAATTAATGTTCATTGAGATTAAAAAAGATAAGTCTCACATATGAGCCAGACAGATCCTCCTACTGAGCAAACTATCAGGTTTAGGGGGAAGAAACTCTTGTCAGGAGACGGCCTCTATAAAAGGATAGAAAGAATTTGGGGGGGGAAAGGAATTTCCATAAGAGAGAAATTCACTGTGGAGAGGAAACTGTGAACTACACTTAATGTGCATTCTTAAAAACAAACTTGGGAGTTTGGGATTAAAAACAAAATCATGGAAACAAAGCAGGAACAAGCACATAAATATACATCTAATTACAGAATTAATGGCTGTGTCGCCAAAGCATATCTTCTCGCATACAATACACACCTTTTCCACAACAGTTTTGGTCTCCAAAATTGGGATACGTCTTAAGTGGGGAATTTTTCTTCTATGCTGGAAAAGAAGCTAGCCTGGAAACATTGTGCATGGCATTGAGCTACCAAGATGGCTCAGCAGGCTGAAGGGGTGGAGTCTCATGTTAATCCTCTCAAAGCTGTAGCTATTCACAGATGCGTAGGGCTGGAAGGAACCTCGTGAGATCATCGGGTCCAACCCCCCCTGCTCTGTGCAGGAAAGACTGCTGGGGTCAGCTTACCCCAGCACGGTGTGCGGCCAGTCTCCTTTTGAAGATCTCCAGGGTAGGTGCCTGCACCAGCCCCGCTGGGAGTCTAGTCCTGAGTCTGGTCACACAAACCTTGAAAGAAGTTTTTCTTTGTATCCAGTCTGAAACCTTCTAGGAGTTTGACTTGCTCCTGGTTTTCCCCTGGGGCACTTCGGTGAATAGTTGTTCGCCTAGCCTCTGATGCTCTCCCCTGATGTTTTGGAAGCTGCCACCAAATCCCCCAAAGTCTTCTCTTTTCTTGGCTGAACAGTCCCATATCTGTCAGCCTGTCCTCATATGGCTTGCTCTTCAGGCCGCTAATCGTACGAGTGGCTCTTCTCTGGGCTCTCTCAAGCTCCTCCACACCCTTGAAGTGTGGCACCCAGAAGTGGATGCAGTGCTTCAGCTTCAGCCTCACCAATGCCAAGTAGAGCAGGAAAATAACTTCCTTAGTTTTGCTTGAGATGCATTGGTTGAGCAGTATGCTTGAAGCAGCAAGTGAGCTCTCGGTAGCATCTGGATGAGGCTTTATTTACAGGAACTTCTATGAAGAAGTACTGAAAGAAAAGAACAGACAATCTTGCTACTGCCCTTGCAAGGGTCTTGGGTCCTAACCTTGTGGATCTAGAGTAAGTGCTCCTAGGAACATTGTGTCCGGGAAGTGTGGCATCTCTGGTGTAACACCAGGAGGATCTTGCTGCCTACTGCCTTACCCAGACTGTGTTCTGGGATGCCATACTTTCTGCACGCTCTTTGTTCCTAACTTTTTTTTACATTCTGCCTTTCAGACATAAGTTGCATGTTTTGTATGGGAGTATGTTGAATGCAAAAGAAATATGGTAGCTAAGCTGTGTAATTGTTTCCATTTGTGTTCTGCTGCTCGTAACTTTATGAAATTTTCATGCTTGAGCTAGAATGTTCCAATTCTGATCTGTGCTCAAATGAAAGCATTTTGTAAGCTCGAGCAAGGGGGGCTGAGGGATGAAACATCTCAGCTAGTACTGAATTAGTGGAGGAGAGGGAGGAAAACACAGGAATAAACTAAGAGTAAAAAGCAGAAACTTTAAACATGAAAGAGCCCTCGTGAAAGAAGAGGTGTCTTTGAGCCTTCACTTAAAATGCATTTTGATTCAATCAGGTTAATGACTTGCTGCACAGTGAGCTAGCAGAGGTTGTGTGTGCATGCTTAATGTAGCAACCTGGTGAAAAGAGTACAGAGGATTGGAAGTGACTAACGTTAAGTGCTGTATAAGGACATTTTTGTTCTGCTGCACCTTTGCAGCTCCCACTCTTGCGGGGGGGGCGTTGTTTCTGTGGCTTTTTAAGGTGTATTCCAGTCTCATCTGGAAGCTGCTTTTTTGGTGTTCATTTTTTCCTGAATGACGCCTGTTGGACATTTCTTACAAAAATGTTGAAGGCTGAAGTGATGCAGCTAAGCATTTGAATTAAAAATGTTACAATATGGGTTTTGTTAAGAACCTTAAGTCATAACTTTTACTGCTTGAAAATTATATACAGATTGACCTTTCTGTGATTTGAATTTTTTAGTCCTTCAGAGGAAGATGAGTTCTGTCTAAGGCAGTGGCTTTCAACCAGTGGTCCACAGACCCCTCGGGGGGTCTGCAAACTATGTCTAAGGGGTCCACGAAAGATGACTGTGATCAATCAGAAGTATGTGAATACCTACACTTACAATTCAGAATGATCCACACCTCCGTTCGAGATTTCCAAAGGGGTCTGCCCCTCCATTTGACATTTTTTAAGGCTCCGTAAATGAGAAAAGGTTGAAAACCCCTGATCTAAGGCCTTGCCAAAAGGCCCACAAGATAAACTATCACACAGTGCATCCTCCCCTGAAGGACTTAGGAGGTCAAATCACAGAAAGGTCAAATTGCATTTTTTAAGTCAGGGGCTTCTTTAAAATCGGATGTTGATGTTGTCTGAATCTGGCAAGTGGGTGTCAAAGTCATTTAAATAAGTACCAGTACCAGCACACTGATTAATTCTGGAGTGAAATTCTTGCACGTGACAGGGAGCATTTTAAACTGCTATCATTTTATTTTGTAAAAAAAATTTATTTATTTTTTTATCTAATACATTTTATTTATTAGATTAGTAGAAACCCCACACCTGCTGTGATAGCAGACCCGAGCACCTGAAAATTTCTTGTTATTTTTAGTTTGCTTTTTTCCTCCCTTTAGTTTGGAAATTGCAGGAGTTAAAAACCTGTTTTTATGTTGATCCACTGGGTAACTGTGTGCTTATCAAAATCTGCACCAGGTCAGAAAAGGTAGCCCAGCAGTTGGCAGATAAATGCTAAATCACTGACTCTTTCCATTGAACTTTAAGGTAGATTAATTAGCAGTGGTAAAATGTAGCTTATGTCTTCTACAAACTATTTTATTGACATTGAAACCTGGTGGCTACTTGCTTGCTTCATTTTTTAAGATGTCAAGCAGTCTGAAGCAAAAGGAGGACTAACGTATTTTTTACGCCTCACAGCTAAGGTGATGCAGTTGAAATGCACAGCATAAAAGTACAATCTAGATGTTTCTGCTGTTCTAGATAGCACGTTACGTGAATACTGGGGGGGAGGTTTCAGCCCTAGCACACAACATGTAAATGAGATTCGACTTTGGTTCAGTCAAACAGAAGTTTATAAAAGGAGAAAACATCAAATTCTCTAAGTCTTGAGTACTCAATTTCAGAGGAACATTTGAATTGTGTTATTATTTTGTATAGAATATTAAACCTTTAGTTCTTCTTAACACTGGGATGAATACTGAAAACTGTGACTGGATCTCTGAGAAGGCATAAAGTAACTTTAAAGTAGTAGTTAGGATATATTTGAAAAGACTAAGCTGGACATTCTTGTGATTAAAAAAAAACAAATTTCCACTGAAAGAAAAATTATGTAAGAAAATAAGTGTTCAGTTTCAGTCATTTTCTCTTC
>NW_017728921.1:10288435-10290194 GCF_001723895.1 Crocodylus porosus
GGGGAGGTTTCAGCCCTAGCACACAACATGTAAATGAGATTCGACTTTGGTTCAGTCAAACAGAAGTTTATAAAAGGAGAAAACATCAAATTCTCTAAGTCTTGAGTACTCAATTTCAGAGGAACATTTGAATTGTGTTATTATTTTGTATAGAATATTAAACCTTTAGTTCTTCTTAACACTGGGATGAATACTGAAAACTGTGACTGGATCTCTGAGAAGGCATAAAGTAACTTTAAAGTAGTAGTTAGGATATATTTGAAAAGACTAAGCTGGACATTCTTGTGATTAAAAAAAAACAAATTTCCACTGAAAGAAAAATTATGTAAGAAAATAAGTGTTCAGTTTCAGTCATTTTCTCTTCTCACAAAGTAGTATGCACTAGTAAGAGTGCATTATGTTTGCAAGGAGTATTGTATGGATGAGCCATTCATGTGGTTCATTTTTTCAGCATTTAATCTGGGAGAATAATGGATAAAGCAGAAAAACTTGGGTTCCTTTTCTGCAGTTGTCTTAATGGTGCATAAAAGTGTTAATCCTTTATTCCACAGCATCATTTGCTCCAATAAGCTTTGCAATCAAGGCCAAAGAGAATGACCTCCTTCCCTTGGAGAAGAACCGTGTGAAATTAGATGACGACAGTGATGAGGAGGAGGAAGAGGGCAAGGAAGGCCAAGAGAATGCGAATACTGTTTCAAGCAATAACCCAACACTTGCCACTCCTTGCCCTGCTGTTGAAGAGAAAAAACCTCAACTTACCCCAGAAGAGTTGGAAGCAAAACAAGGTACACTTAACCTCCTTGAAACGTGTTGCCTAAAGTACTCTGAATTCTTGGGGGAGCAAAACTGTTACGAAAAAAAGAGATCTGTGTTTGGCTGGTTTTGCATCTTAACTATACCTTTTTATTAAATGTCCTGAATTACAGTTTTCTTCAATTCCCTGCCAATTCACTCACATAAGCGAAGTTCCCACAGGTTGCTATTGGCAACTTAGGTTAAAATCAATCAAGCCAGTAGCCCTACCAGCAACAACCCAATATGCTGCAGCAGAATTCCTTAATGTGCCATCATCCTTTTATTTTTTCTGATTAGAACCCCTGAGTAAAATGTGCACCTTGTAGTTTTCTGGCTCTATTAATGGGCAAAAAACAGATGAGTCTCTTACTAGGATTTCTCTACAGAACAAACGTGCTTTAACTGTCTTCCAGTCGCACAGCATCCTCGTATCTCTTGCAGGCAGCATGTAATGTTGGTGCACTGTTAACAGTAATGTTTTTGTGAAAAGGCTGTTGCTTTTTCCACATGTTGCTCTATTTAGAGATTGAGAGTGTGGGAGGGTGAGGATTTGAATGAAGTGATCATTTAAAGGGATTGCGCACCTTGACGTACATTTCACAATGGAGTTTAACTTCATGAGTGTGAAGATGTCAGTAGCATTTGCTAGTGAAAAAGTTGATGAACTTCAGTCTCCAGATGTGCCACAAATAAGCCCCACATCCTCTCCTAGCGCCACTCCAATCTGCTTCCCCTGTCTGATCTGCTGCTCTGCTTTCTGCTCAGTCCCCTATCTACCTGTGCTGCCTATCCCCTCCCCCATCTGCCACCAGCCACAGACAGAGGCTGCCCATGCTCCGCTGCAGATTTGGCTGTTCCTGATATAGTTTATGTCCAAATCTTTGCTTTAATGTTGCTTTTCCATACATGTGCAATATTCACGGTCACCATTTTTTATCTTGTAAATGAATATTGCTGCCTGCTT
>NW_017728921.1:10290205-10291265 GCF_001723895.1 Crocodylus porosus
CCCAGCTGACTTCCTGCCCTTTGGGCAGGGGGCTGGACTCGATGATCTCCCGAGGTCCCTTCCAGCCCTAATGTCTATGAAATCTATGAAATATTTTTCAAGTATGACTAAATAGCCTATCCTTTCAGATTAATCAGATACAAGGAGACTACTGCAGTGATGCATAAGTGTCCCAAATACTACGTGGTTGATATAGTAACCAGTAAATATGAACGTGGAACACATTTTTTTTTTAAAAAATGATATAAATGTTTTGTTTATCACAGAAGAACCATACAGCCTTCAAAAGAAAATACTCAATCTCTGTGCACGTGCAGTGCAGAAAACTGGAAACAAAATGACTCAACAAGGTGCTGTTAATGACACAAGCAAATGAAACCACTTTAGTTTCTTTCTTTAATCATGTAGTTAATTTCAGATAATGCTTGTAGCAATACATGAACATTTTTGGGTAAGCTGCAGAGAACCTGCATTTATACACAGAATAGAAAGAAATCTAGGGGTGAGAAGGGTTTTTCTTTTTTTTTTTTATGGATGTTGAGCACTTAGACTAGGACAGGTGTTCTTTATTCTGCAGCTTCCATTATAAAAATGTAACAGAAACAGTATTTCAGAAAAATCTTCCTTGAACCAGGACACACTGTAAGAGATGCCCTAGAATTTGATTGCAGTTAGCTCAGTCTCTATAGCTTCTGGTACAAGCCTATTGCATTTAAATGAATAGTCCTGTTACGAGTTGTGGTTCAGGATGTTTAAAATATATTTAATATTCTAATTTCCTGTTGTACATATAGCATTTGATTCTGTTTAATCATCCTATTTCAGTGTGTCTTGCATCTTTTGAAACTATGTGGTGATCTAAAGTAGTCTAATCTATCTTTATTTGGGGTGCTTTTTATTTTAATTGGAAACTAACCATCAATTTTTATATACATATATTGAAACATAGTTCCTTTTCATGGATTTGAAGGCTTTTTTTCCACATATAGGATTGAATTTTGCTTATTGGCTTTCTTCTTCCCACAAAGTATAATTAGGTTTTGATCTGAGGAAAAGGTCA
>NW_017728921.1:10291276-10399204 GCF_001723895.1 Crocodylus porosus
ATTTGAAGGCTTTTTTTCCACATATAGGATTGAATTTTGCTTATTGGCTTTCTTCTTCCCACAAAGTATAATTAGGTTTTGATCTGAGGAAAAGGTCATGGAAGCGGTGTATTTTAGGACTTCAAAATGGATTTACAACCTAGTAAAAAGTTTTTAAAAATCTGTTACCGGATATCGATTAAGCAACTTAGTTTCTGCAGTAAATATTGAGTATATTTTATTTTGTAATCTCATAATTAACAAATGCAGTTTTAATTACTACTTCAATTCTGGATTGTCACTTACCCTTGAATATATAAAGGCAAGTTGAGTTATCTTGATTAGTGTTATCTTCTTTAAATGTAATCCATACTTGTTTTGAGGTATAGATAGAAGCTTTTACACTCGAGCCTTTCAAATGTGAAGCGAATTTCAAAAGTCACTTGCTAGTACTGTATGGACATGTGTATATGGCAGGGCTTTCTCCAAAGTCCTTAAGTAACAATATGACCATATTTTCAAGTTTTTTTCTTCCTACTTTAAATTGAGTAGAAAGCAATGCAGAAATTATTTTTAACTTGCTGTATTGCATTGACACTATTTAATTCCTCCCTCCTTTCTATACCCAGCCCACATGAAAAGTGCTAAACTTTTTCCCAAAAATGAGGTCTTAAATTTGACTTTGGTTGAGTAAGCTAGATTTATAGGACCCAGCAGTGTTCTTCAAAGTTATGTATTTCTTTGGGAAAAGTTCTGAGGAATTTATATCAGGTCAAGTTAATGCATAAACATTAAAAGTTATCTCTGCTTAAATTTGTATACATTTGAGGTTTCACTAAGGGAGAGTTCCTACTTGGGTAATAAAACGTGAAGCTGGATTGTCATAACTGAGCTATCCAGATGTCATTTCTTAGGCAAAAATAGGGACTTCAGACCCACCTAGTTCATTTATTGGAGACGCACATAAAAATAGACACCTTTGCATTTGAAAATATTAACAGTTAAGACCTTGGTCTGACATTTACTTTCAGATACGTGTTTGTAAAAGTCAGTGCGTTGGGCACTTGCAGGTGGAATTTGTCCCCTTGTTAAGAAAAGTCATTTATACCCTTTTTGCGGTTTATGCTCAGTCCTTTTGAGGGAGAGATTGATGCCTTGCATCATGATTTCAAAGTGTTGAACACTGGGTTAGTGACAGCACTCAGTTGCACACATTAACTTCGACAAAGCTGCTCTTAGGTGTGCAGTGCCATCGACTTGGACTCAGAACTGCTTTGTGGTTTCAGTGTGGAATGCAATATTGCTGTATTGCTTTCATCTTCATAGCTGTCACTATGAAAAACAGCTTGTTTGTTTACTTACCAATCCACGTATCGGCTGAATCGCTACACCGCTGCATCAGTGCGCTGTAGAAAAGGCCAGACAGTCCAAGTAGGAAAGGAGCAATTTGTTGCTTTTTTTATATTTTTATTTATTTGCAGCATAAGAGGTGGGGGGGGCACATTCCCTTCGCTAGACTACACTGTAAGCAGTTTCTAGTTTAATCCTTCCACTAGAGCAAAGGTCTACTTTCATTATTCTATGCAAAAAAGGAAATGAGTCTCACTAATACCTTATCTCTAGCCTGAAATACACTCATAAAAAAAATTCAGAAAGCCTTTAGATAATCCTCACCAAGCTTATTTGAATTTGGTCAATTTGTGTGCATTGTCCAAAGTTTAAGCAAAAGCCTGTTGTGACAATGATTTGAAAACATTACTGCAACTTTGGAAATAATGGAAGGCTCCAGCATTTATTTATTTTGAAACCCACCAAATCTTAACGCAAACTAATCATAAATAGGAATTAAGATTTAGAATTAAGGTAGAAAAAGTTAAGAATGTTGTAGAAAAAGTTAAGAATGTTTGTGGTGATGCCCTTGTTAAGTTGGTATTATTTATGATATTGTCACTATAAATACAGACTTAAATGCTGATGATTTTCTGACATGAGTGATCATTTTCACCGGATTTGCATCCAACCCAACTTTAACGTGCGTATTTGTTTGTTTTCATGTGAGAGTTCATTTATTTACTTCCAACCTCTATATTAATATGGAGGTAAGGAGCATAAAATCAAATAAATTGCCCATAAAGAGTGAGTGATGCACTTACTTGCCAATCATGCACACCTTTTTCTAAAAATTAGTCCATCAAAATTGGTTGTTTATATTAAGGAGGGAAGCTGCTTTTCTGTACCAGAATGGAGCAGTGGAATCGTGGATGGCAGCTGCAATGGTTGCTGTGCCAAAAGCTGCTGCCAATTTGGCAGCGGCCATGAGGAAACTTGAACCTCAGCTTTTGCTGATGCTGCACAGGTGTCTTCCGCCTCTGTCATCGGAACTCAACCATGACAAAAAATGAGTTTTTCCTCATTCTGCCTTCCCCAAGTAATTCACGTGTCTGAACTGGCGGCATGTGGTATGCGAGAAAATACAAATAATTGTTTGGTGCAATTTCCTGAAATAATTGATGATTTCCACAGTAAGTTAAAAAACAAAATGGAGCAAAAATAGTGTCTTAGTGATGTGTTATCTCTAGCCTGAAATACACTATGGTTTTACATAATGCTCTAGTGAAGTAAAAAATTACAGTTCTGGCTCCACCGAATTTATAACATAAATGAGAAACACAAGAAATGGAACTTGAAGAGAAGGGGGAGCAGAAGGAATAGTGGTTACATTTAATAGTAGGTTAGAGGGCTGAGGTCAACTTAAATAACATATGAAATTATAATATATGATTTATTACCTTGGTCTTGACGTATACATGTTCTCGTACTGTGCCAGTGAGGTGAAAGATTAGACTCAGCAGTGGGGGGGGGGGACCTTTTTCAGTAGAATCACTTCTCTGAGAAATCTCTTGAGATGAGTATATTTGAAGTGTCAGGTTCCTGAATCTAGTAGCTAAAGGATGAATTATCTTTTTAGTAGCTGCAGGTGTTTAAAAGTTCTTCTTTTTCCCGTCTTTTTAATAAAATTAAAGGACAATTTGCTAATCTTACTAAACTAATTAGTTTAAGAGGTTACTCTCTTGAAAAGAGGAGCAGTCTCAGTTTAAAGAAATATGATTATCCTTCATGCCTATCCCCAGCTACTATTATTAGTTTCTTGAGATTAAGAATTTTACAGGAAAAATCACTAAGTAATTTGTAATGAAATTTTATTTGAAGCAACTGGTTATGTTTTCAAACCTTGTGCTGGTTAAATATCAGATCAGAAAGTAGATTTTCAATGAGACTTTTTAAACCTGAATATGAATTACTGTTTTAAGGTATCTAAATAGGGTCTTATAGATGATAGAAAGTAAAGTGTTGGGTTTTTTTAACCCACCGGATTTAATTTGGTCCAAGTTCAAAATGTGTGATTTTTATATTTTGAGACATTGAAATAGCTGATATAGCAATATTCATATAAAATCTGAACTATGAAATGGAGAAATTTAGCCGTCCAATCTCATACAGTCCAGTGGCAATAGAAATTGCATTACACGTCTCCTTAGTTCAGTGATATGTGGTTTATGAATAATTATCCAGAATGCATTTTTACTGAAGCAGATTTTTTTTTCCACCAAAAGTTAATGGTTTGACCAGGGTTCTATAGTCATTATTCATAATGGAAGCATATCTGCTTTAACTCTTTTTTAAATCAAAACCCCAGTCCTCTAGAAACACTTGGCTTTTCTGCAGGTGGTAAGTAAGAGTTCTTATGCAGTTGCTCAGTAAACTTTAGCAGGTCTTAGCAACTGTGTCAGTTCTGTAGTCAAATGTTTAACTTAATTTCAGTTAGGAAACCTTTTGGCTCCCCTCCCCAACTCAAGTTAATGCCTGTTGCATCCGACATGTCTTACTTGGTCTCTGGCCAGCAGAGGGTTTTTATGGGAAACGAATACGTGTTTGGGAAAAGGCATTTAGGACAACTAAATTGGATCTGGGGTTGTTGGGGTGGGGAAAGGAGGAGAAGGGAAAGCTTTTCTAATTTGAAACATCCCATTTCAATCTCTTTGAAAAGGTTTTTATCTGGAAACTATCAGCCATCAGGTAGAACAAGCATAAATTTTAAAACCTGTCCTAAAAGAATGGAGTAACATTTATTGCTAGTAGCTAAGGTTGCTGAAGGGCTCCATCAAATCTTGGCCAATAT
This sequence comes from Crocodylus porosus, assembly GCF_001723895.1. NCBI lineage: Eukaryota > Metazoa > Chordata > Crocodylia > Crocodylidae > Crocodylus > Crocodylus porosus. The sequence continues at coordinate 10,295,436 of NW_017728921.1, forward strand.
TGAATTTATCTTGAATGGTCTTGGATGACTCGTTTGTTGTTGTTGTTGTTGTTGTTGTTATTAAGCCAGTAGCTCTGGTTGAAAAGACTAGGTTCTTTTGATGCTGCCAGTGTTTATAATGGTGTTGGTCTAATTGAAAAAACTTTCAAGATTCGTTACTGAAGTTAGAAATTTCAGGGTCAACTGCTTCTCTTTGGAGTGCTTGTCTGTAACCACATTCCCACTGGCTGAGCAAATATACCTCAAGTACTTGAGCTTTTGCAGCATTTTGTTTTGGCAAGACCTATGCAGAACATGTATACCCCGTCTCCTAATGCTGCACACCAACAACATAAAAGGTGGTACGTGCTTTCAGCTCCTTAGTTCCCCTCTGCTAGATGGAACTAGATTTGACCCTAGATGGAGCTTCTACAGTCCCTCTTGATCGTGTTCAACACGCAGCATTTCAAAAACACGTACCTTTCTGCTGCTTTTATTTTTATCCCATGTTTTTGGTAATTTTTAAAATTGTTTTACCTTTGCTTAATCTCCCTAACCTCAACCAGGCCTCTTTGTGTCCCATTTCTCCTCCATTCTCTATCCATAAGACTCTTCTAAGATTTAAGCAGTGTTGTCCTTGTGAAAGAGTTGTATCTATTAGCCATCCTGGATAGCCAGCTAGAAGTGAAGTACAGGAACCTATTTTTCTGCTCAGTTAAGGTGCCTCTGGCTGCCATCTCAGCCTGCCACCTTCTGGCTGGAAAGTTGATCTTTGGCCTTCCATCTGTCAGCGCTGAAATTTGTCCACTAAGAGACCACATCCTTGCGTTTGCAGCATCCATGCCAACGTATTTGCTGCTCCACCTATCTCAGTTGCTAGCTTCCTTGCTAACCATCAGTTTGGTGAGAAAGGTAGGTGAGAGCCAAGTCATTGTTGTGAATCTCACCATAATGTTTTCCATCTAGACAACTTCCCTTGAAGACTTAGCTCAAGTTTTTACCTAAAGTTACCTCTGAATTCTGCCACGGCCAACAGATCTGCCTGTTGTCTTTCATTGTTTTCCCTTAAAGCCTTGCTCCTTCAGAACCAAGGAATTCATGCGCTTACTGGGAGGACAGCCTAGTCTGTACTGGGAAAGGACTATGCCTTTTTGAAAATCTTTGTGCAATTTAGAAAGTAATGCATGAGAATAACAAAACAAGGATACTGGACTTCAGAAAGGCAGAACTTCAGCCTGTTTCGAGAGAAAGTAGGTAGGTGCAGAAGGAAGAACAAACGAAGATATGGTGGTATCTAATAGACATCATATTGAAGGTTCAGTGTTAAGCTGTGTCTGTAAAAGCACTGCAGGAGGCCAGTGTTGCTGAAAAAGTAGCATTTTAGTGTTCTGAAAAAGAGATGCATATAACCAGTGGCTTTCAACCTTTTTTCATTTGCAGACCCCTAAAGATTTTTGAATGGCGGTGCAGACCACTTTTGAATTGCAAGTAGGGTATTCACATACTTTTGATTGATCATAGTCATTTTTCACAACCCCCTTAAATATAGTTTGCAGATCCCCCAGGGGTTCATGGACCACAGGTTGAAAACCACTGGTGTAGACCACAAAGAGAAGGACATGTCACTAAGGAAGCATACAAAGGAATAATATGAACATACAGGAACAGATTCAGGAAAGCAGAGATGGAAAATGAGTTAAGAGTTGGCAAGGGACGTGAAGGGCATCAAGAAGCGTTTCTGGGAAAGGCAGGCATTTTAACTGGAACATCACTCACTAGCAAAGGTGAGCTATTAAAGGAAGACGCAAAGAAGGCAGAGCTGTTTGATGCCTACTTAGTTTTCACATATACCCAGGTGACCATCAAAATTAATAGAAACAGAAAGAGGGAAGGAAGGGATGCAGATGATAAAAGTTCTCAGATGCATCCTTTATTTAAGTCAGCTAGACCTGATAAACCAGCTAAAAGAATTTCAAAACTGTTGGCAATACTATTTGCCCACTTCTGTATGATAGGCAAGGTCCCAGAGGGCAGGAGGAAAATCACTGCTTATGTACCATTCTATGAATTAGTAACTAATATTTTTCCATCCACCCTCTTCAACGCTAAGTACATATAAAGTCTTTTCCATGTCAGGCGTACATCTTGACCCCATTTGCTTTTCCTATATTGGCTGAAATTGCCAGAATGCAACATCTATTGAATCGCTTATGCCAGTTATACATTCAAAGATGTGTAGTATGCATTATACTTTGAATTCACTCACTGGTGAAGTAAAAGCTGTGAGCATGTGCGTGTGTGCAAATTTAGAAAACATTGTTCCATTTGAAATACCTAAATTAATGCTCCAAAGCATTAATTTAACCTGAAAAAATATCAGTATTATTTTTTTATAGAAGAAAATATGCATATACATCCCATTTAGGTTGTCAGTGAAGAGAGAGGAGTGCAGGTTGAATTAATATTTAGGAACTTTAATTTTGAAATTTCAAAAGGAAAACAATATTTGCATACATTGATTTCTAGCATACTGTGTGCTAATAAGATTTTGCTTAAGGAATATTTGTTTAGAGCCTTAGCTCGGGTATTTTTGGTCAAGCAGTTTTGCATAATGACCTTGTTTAGATGTTTAACTATTAGAAATTAGCTTTTTTATGTGTGTTCATTGGTATTGGAAACTTAACAAAATATTCCACAGAGTTGGAATAATTTAGCTTGTCTTGAGGCCTAAATTTGACAAATATATTACGCAGAAAAGTGATTATTGTATCAATATTTATGCGAGATGAAAATTTTGTTATTTATTTTTGTAGTTTAGGAATGTAATCTTGATTAGAAACAACACATTCAAGAGGAAAACTATAGTACATTTATAGTTACCGAGAGGAATTTGTATATTGTTAGAAGTGGAATTCAAAACTCACATTATTAGTACAGCTAATTTACAAGCATGTATATCTGGCTGATATTTAAAGGTAGTCATTCTTGTAATGCTGCAGATAAATTATTCTCCAGGATCGAGTTCTAAATTAAAGAGTAACCAGGATTGTGGCTGTGGTGTTACGGCTTCTGCAGGACTGGAAATGAAGTAGCGAAAATGGAATTGAATTCATGGGGGAAAAAATAAATCCAATCCAAGACATCGTTCTCAGGAGCAGTTTTCTCCCTCCAGTTCTTCCTCCCTGAAATGTAATCCTGTAGGTCTGAGCAGGAATTGGGGGAAGGAGGAAAGGACAGCAGGTCTTCCCTCCCTGGGATACCTCTGTTAAAATTGGGGAAGTGATTACATCTGCGTTCATCCATTTAACATAAATGAACAAGAAACCTCTCACCAGTCTGTAGGCTATCGCTACCGAGAGTTCTGTAATTATGTACCCATACATCCTTTTGCAAACCAAAAGTTTAACACAAATACCTTTGTAAACTTGATGTATTTTGTTTCTGTGTGTGCTTCTCAGCAAAGCAAAAACTAGAGGACAGACTGGCAGCTGCAGCGAGGGAGAAGCTTGCCCAGGCCTCCAAGGAATCGAAAGAGAAGCAGCTTCAGGCAGAACGCAAAAGGAAGGCGGCGCTGTTCTTGCAGACCCTGAAGAACCCCCTGGCAGAAGCAGAAGCGGAGAAAATTGAGGAGAATTCCTATAGTGTAGAGGTGAGTAAAGAGTAATTCTTTGTACCAGAGTGATGAATATTGCAGGAAAAAACTTGTCTCGCTATGTTATCATTTTAATGGAGTTCACGTACAAGACATAAGCTGTTCCACAGTATCAGAAATTTTAGTGTAGAATTCTTGTTACTCTTTTTATGGAAATAGGGTGCTGATGTTAATTTTTAGCTTGGATGTCACTTTATCACTTTTGTGTAGGAGAGGCATCTCCAGGTTTCAGGATTGCTCACGTATTGCTTGCATGTGGTTTCATAAATTCATAGATGCTAGGGTTGGAAGGGACCTCAAAGGATCATAGAGTCCAACTCCCTGCCAGTGGCAGGAAAGTGCTGGGGTCAGGTGACCCCAGCCAGGTGCTTGTACAGTCTCTTCTTGAAGACCCGCAAGGTAGGGGAGAGCAGCACCTCCCTTGGAAGCCCGTTCCAGATTCTGGCAACTCTAACCATGCAGAAGTTCTTTCTGATGTCCAACCTAAATCTGCTCTCTATCAGCTGGTGGCCGTTGTTTCTGATTATTCCAAGGGGTGCTCTGGTAAACAGAACGTCTCCTATTCCCTGCTGTCCCACACCCCCCCAGCCTTCTCTTCGAGAGGCTGAAAAGGTCCAGGTCCCTCAGCCATATCTCATGACCTTCCCTGCAGGCTCCTAACCATATGACTAGCCCTCCTCTGGACCTTCTCAAGGTTGTCCACATCCTTCTTGAATTGCAGCGCCCAGAATTGGACACAGTACTCTAGCTGCAGCTTGACCGGTGCCACATAGAGGGGGAGCATCACCTCCCTGCGCCTGTTTATGATGCACCTACTAATGCATGACAAATTGGTTGGCTCTGCTAATTACTTCATCACATTGAGGACTCACATTCATGTTGAATGGAGTTGACAACGACTCTGAGATTTCTTTCTGCATTGTGCTGCTGAGAAGGATAACCAGATTTCTAGACCTGCTGCTGAGGCACTTTTTTTTAAATCAAGAAAAGCAGTGTTTGAGCATGAAGGGTTATTTTCCTTTGAGACAGTGGGTGGGAGATAAAATGATGTGACTTTTTGACCACGTTGCCTTTAACTGAATGTTTTGTGTGAAAAAGGTATTTTCCTTTCTCCTCCAGTCTTCACTCCAGTGCAGGAGGTCAAGGTAGTTTTGTGTGGAGCTAAACAGCTAGTTTGCAGCCCAGTCTGTCTCTGGAAATGGTACTGTGAGATCCAGCAAGGTTTCTAAGTTATCCTGGAAGCATGACATTAAGAGAACCATAGGAGCCTGAGCATGAAATGACTTGCCTTTGTTGGAAGTTACATATGCATAGATAAAGAATCCATCCAACCTCTTAAAGACATGGTGTTGGTTCATGACTGGAGAGCCCTGTATTTTGGGTACTTGATTTCAGCAAGTCCATTGGGAGTACCATTATTAAATGCTCATCTTCTAAAGCTCAGATGTTGATCAGCGCATCTCGTTGCAGCCTACGCCTCTTTCTGTCCATCTGGAATGCCAGCAAGGAAATTTGACACCTGGCCAGTGGCAAGACCATTTCTCTCCTTTCTGTCCTCCTCCTAAAGTACTCCTGTTGGTCTGAGTTTAAACGGATCAAATACTAGTAAAGCATCAAAAAGCTTTCAGAATCCCTGCTTGAGTGCATTAACCCTGTATTGCTCTCTTAGGCTGAGTCTGAAAGCTACTTGAGTATCCGCAATGATTTAATGTCTGGTTCTAGGTCATAAAAGAATTCAGAATAGTGTTCCCTCCCTGTCCTAACCCTCTCTCTGAATCATTGTTACAAAAGGAAATTAAGAGTTTTCTTTTTGCTGTGAGCAGGTTTATTGGAATTATCCCATTGTGATTTAAAGATGACTGTTGAGTCAGTGGATTTATTTTTGTGTGCAGTTAATAAAACAACTAGCTTATGACTAATACAAAATTATTAGATTCCTGTCTGCTGATAACAGATGACTATTTTACAGTCTCTCTATGGCGAAAGCCTGTTGCAGGTTTGCATGATTTGTTTTTTTTTATTTTATATGATTTGCCTTTTTAACTAGCTAAGTGTAAAGATACATCTTGGACCAAAAATGTTAACATATATTTTAAAAGAATCTTTGTTTAACCTCACCAATCTCCCTAGTGTTCAGTTTGTCCATAACCTTAAAAATCAATAGGCTAGTATCCTGTTAATTAAAAATGATCTTGTTTTTTTATTACACCAACGTAACTATCCTTAATGACAAATATATGTATTCTGTCACCAGTTGAAATTATTGTAAGCAATAGTAAGCATCAGTCTTTAGTTAGTAATTAAAGGATATGATCATAAGAACAAATTACCACAAGGCAAAAAGATGGTGGGGATTTGTTACATGCAAGCAACTCTGTGCAACTACCTATGGGCAGGCTTTTACCCTGCAGTAAGTTAAAACTGAATCACCATAACTTAGCCATTAATGAAAGAGTTATCAAAATTTAGCTGTTACTTACTGCAGGGCAAGGTTATGCACTTAGTAGCTGATAGCACTTCTCCTCCCTCCACCCTGTAGTAAACTCTTAAAACTTCCATCCCCCAAATCCATGAAATGCCAGTTAGGTATGTATTGCACATCTCATTTCATAAATAATCATAAGATAACATTTTACTAGGCTAACTGTAGCTTTCTTTTTATTCTTTTTTCAAAAAAAGAATCTCTCATAAGCAGTTTGTACTTGGATTAATTTTTAATTGACTTTCACTTCTACATTCTGACACTACTTAGTTAACTGATCCTGTTTTCCAGAGCATTGCTAGCATAGCAAATGTGAGCCTCACAAAAAGCCTTCAGGTAACAATGTCTTCTGACATGGGAGCCCAGAATAGCATAAATGCATGCCATAAGGGAGAGGTAAACAACATCTTTGCAAGAAATTAATACTTTGGGGATTCATTATTGAAAAATGCAGATTGTAAGCTTGTACTGCACAGTAATGAAGATAGAGCTGTAGCCAGCCTCTCAGCTTCTCCATGATAAAGGATTATATTTTCAATCAGTCATGAACAAAATCGAGGCATGCTGAGGTACTTTTATCATGTCAACTCTCTTGGATTGTTTTACTTCTATTATGCTTCTATTTAGTCAGGAGTATTCAAAACAGATCCATAAGAGAGCATATAAACACTGTTTCGTAACACTGAATTGCTTCTTTTCATTGCATTGCTAAAAGTATTTGGAAGAGGCAAAAATGATATTTTTTATTCATATTTTTCTTGTTAGATAAACAAATGGCCAAACGTCCTCTTAAAAAGCAAACAAGCAAACTTGTTACAATAATGAGGTTAAGGTCCCATTCAACATAATGCTTTCTTATAACACTTCTAAAATTCTGAAATACAAAATGCTAGGTTTGGTCTCTTATATTGACCAAAGCCGCAAAAACGGTATTTCCTACAAATAAGTGGAAATTATTTCTGAGCTGGTTCAAAAAGCAAGTCATTTAATTTACAAGGCTTCTTCTAGGCTTCAGCAAAGAATAAATAGAATTTCATAGGTCTAAATGACTGTTTTACATTAAATATGTAACAACATGCTTATAGCATTGATTTGTTCTCAGCCATCATGCAGTTCTTTCCTGAAGGTTTTTTTTCTTTTTTATAAAAATATATTGGCAACTGAGCCCTCATTTTGTTTTGTGTTTTTGTAGGTACTTTTAGGTTCCACATCTTACCTTTTAACCAGATAACACATTTGCAATATTAAGAAGTTACTTTAGTGAATACGTTTCCTCCTTTGCTCTGTCTTTTAGACAGCCAAGCTGCATGTATGGATCTGGTGCGTACTGTTCTTTCTTTAGCTAAATGGCCTCTTCCATTGAAGAACAATCACTTTTTCTCCCACCAGGTTTCTCTTCTTCCCCTGCCTGATGCTTCCATTATTTCTGGTGGTCCTGTCTTTGCTTTTCCAACTTTTATTTCCCCTAGTTTCTTGCCTGTATATAAAGAAATAGTCCACTGCCAGAGTACCTCATCAGTGCAAGCAGGATGTCAGTTTAGAGGTTGAGAATGATCAAGCTGCCAAATAAGCCCTCATTGCCATATGACAGAAGGACTTACCTTATTGGTGACTGCGCAGTGTCCAGAGTTAAAACGTCATTCTGTCAAGGGAGTTGTAGCACTCTGGTTTTGCAAGGACTCAGGTGGGTAAGGTAGCCATTGAACCATTTCTGTGTAATTATACTGCAGAGCATTTACCAGCTGATTGGGATCAGCTGAATATCAGACCAACGAAGGAGTTGTCTTTGCTCATGGGATTCTTCAGGTAACATGGTAAAGCCATGGGCACGTAGCCTGGATTAATCTTGGGAAAGTTAAAGCAGATTTCTCTGATTAAAAAAAATCTGTGAACATATGACACAGCTCCTAGAAATGATGTAGCTCCAAGATTGGCAACTTTTTCTCACTCATCCATATGTCTTTTTCTATATATGGCCTGCTCAGTTATGCACAGTTGTCACCATGTGGTTTGCCTGCTGTTTTGTGCCCCAAGATTCTTATGTCTGGGGTAAAGAGATGGTACCACTCCTTAGTTCGGTGTATCTTTCACTCTATCTAGTGATGGCATGGGACAAAAGGGGAATGTGCACTGAAAGAACATACACCAAACTGAAAGAACTTGTAGAGCTGATAGAAACTACATTTAAGCTTAAAACAGGAAAGCTTTGGGGAAAGGGGGGATTGTCCTGCTTTTTTCAGCCAAAATCACTTTCAAATAATTTATGTTCTCTCTTCTCCCAGCCCTCCCTCCTGTCGGCTGATAAGGTAGGCTCCATAACCTTTATATTTTTGCTCTAGAATCCTCTTTCTGGAAGGAAATATATGGCATGGGGCTTGATAAAAAGCGTTCTGGCCAGTTAACTTCCTCATATTTGGAACTACAAGATTACATTCAGTTGCCAGTACTAAAATGCAAATAGAAGAGCAAGGCAGGGAATTGAAACAGAGCTCATCTGTAAACAGACCTTTGTAGCCAGCAGTTCTGCATGGTTCGATTACAGATAAATGGTTCTGCCAAATATTTTCTCGTGTTCCTTGAAAGAAGAACTGCAGTTACTTTGGAAAAAAAACAGAGAAAGCTGCACCCTTGTTTCACTGGAACTTTGTTATGTTGCAAAGCTGTTTTGCAACCTCCCTCAGTGAATCCCAACAGTCTCCAGCCATTACACTGTACTAGTTGGCAATAGTAGTGCTCTTAAACTATCTTTATCTTTTTCTCCAAAAGAATATGGCCGTCACCAATGCAAAAATACACTAAACAGGTGCATTGACCTATTTATACTGGCACCGATGGGATTTAAAGGACTGCACTGAAATTGCCCTAACTGTCTGAAGTAAAGAGAGTTATGCATGTTAGCAGCATGAAGGCTCTGTTGCTTGGCATCGTCTTCCTGATTGAAGGCACAGTGCTACGACTATTTTTAAAAATGGACTGTCCTTTTAGGAAGCCACTAGCTTGTTAATAATCGCTCTTTTACTGAGCATAAAGATAATGGTGTGTCACAGACTTAACATATCACTTGTGTGAAGCTGAGCATTTGTTAGCGGTGCAGCTAACCCCTAACTGTGTCTGCCTTCTAGCCATTCAGAAAGTGAGAAGTTGGTTCAAGTTTACTTTTATTAAAAATAATTTGAATCTTTCCTCTCATAAATGCACTCTCCCTGTCAGGCCTTTTATTTGCAAGATGGGTCTGAGAGAAATATGAGCCAAATACCTTAACTTTGTGAGTTAAGCACATCTGAACACCATACCCCCTTCCTTGGGCCAAGTCTTCCAACAAGAGAACACTGCTTATTCTGTTGACACTAGCAGCAATGGCTAATACAAGCCCGTTGAAATGGAGGCCTAGCAGTACACGACAAGCTCCTAAATGTAATCTAAAATTTTAGAATGACCACCGTTTCTGGAAGACTTTAGTTTCATTGCCACATCAGTCTCCATCTAAAGGTGTGGGGGAGGGAGGGAAGGAAGCTTTTAGCATGATTGAAATGATCTGAATGCTCTTTGTAATGAGTGCTTTGTGTAATCTAATTCCTTCGGTGCGAAGTAAAGCCAAGAATATAGCAGCAGTATTCGTATATCCCAAGGTATTTCTATGTTAAGAAACCTAAGAAGCACTCAAGAACCATTACAATTCATTATATGAAGACTATATCTGGTAGACATAATGGAAAGGCAGGGCGTTGATTCTCTTAACTAAGGTCTACTTGCGGATACGGAGTAATCATCTTGAAGTATTATCTTTATAGTAGGGGATGGAAAAGTGTTTCTGTGAATGGGTGCGTAGGTTTACATAATATGGCATGGAAAGAAAAAAGAAAACCAGCAGTTTTCTATAAGAGGAAGCGCATTAGTTAGCCCAGCTCCACAGCATCTGTATAGATTGGGTGCTTCAGCAGAGCTTTTTTGGCAATTTTATCCAAAACTTTTTCCTGCAAGCAGCCTATAATGCCATTAGGCTGTTGTTGCCTGAAATCTGGCAACTGAACACAAGAACACCAGTTGCGGTAGCAGACCTGAAGCACAACTTTGTGTAGAGAGAGGAGAGATGAGCAGTCTTTTGCTATTTTTGGATTCCCCAGATGTTTCTTGTAGACATGTTAGTGCTGAACGCGTGTGGTTTATTTTCAAACAATTGTTTCCTCTAACACAGGGGTAAGCAAAATACGGCCCATGGGCCAGATGCAGCCTACCAGGCTATTCCATCTGGCCTGCAGGGCCCCTAAAAAAATTAGAAAATATTTATCTGCCCTGGCTGCCTGTCATGTCACCCTCGATGGCTCGCCAAAATTCAGTAAGCGGCCCTCCGCCCGAAATAATTGCCTGCCACTGCCCTAATTACCTATGACAGGCAGTTGACACTATAGATTTGAACTGACATTTTTAAGGCTTTTTGCTTTTAAGCGACACCTTGCAAATAGTTAAATTTGTTGTTGCTGTACTTGTAATATTGCTTCTGCCTATATGAGACTATTGTAGCCTCTTTTAAGTTGGTAAGAAAAAAAACAAAGCCTTGAGCTTCAAGTGCAAAGTGGGACAAAATTCAGTTCCTTGAATTGCTTTAATCACAGTTGTTACCATAATACTTAGGGACAGCACTTGAGGTTAGCAGTGAAACAGTCAGTGTTAACGTAGAGTTTGGCGATTAATGCCCTGGTACTCCACATTTTTCAGCTCTCAGCAGCGATTGTAACCAGTAGGAGCTGGGGATTCTCTGCCCACTTAAGGATCCAATCCCAATAGGTCCTCAATGTGTTGTTTTTTACATGTGCATTTACAATAAGGCAACCGCTTTGGAACAAGAAAACCTTGCCAATCAGTTCATTTTTTCAGAAAATGCCTGAGAAAATAGTGGTATGGAGTTTGGATGGTTAGCTAAGTAGTGTTTTACTCACCTAAGGTGGGAAACAAATTCCAGGTCTGATGATTCCCCCCATTCCTCTTGATTCTCCCATATATGCACAACTACGGAGTAATTGTGGAGGCATCCCCAATATCTCAGCTGCCAGGGTAAATCAACAGTTAGCCCACCTTCCTCAACAGTGTAATATAGCCTGGTATTTCTTAGGCCTCCTCTACACATTGCAGGTATCACTCAACTGGTTAATTGCACAATTATCTTGAAACAAGCTTTATGTACAAAATAGATATCATGCAGTAAAAAGCTCCAACCAGCTATAGAGTTAGACCTCCATACCATGTACTAACTAGCTGGTTTCTATCAAGCTGTAATTGGCACATGTAGCTGGGAACCCTGTCACTCTCAGTCCCAGCATCTGCAGAGCCTGGGTCCTGGCAGCAGCCTGCAGATTCTGAAGCCTTTAGATATTAGAATTTGGTAAAGATAAGACTTAAGTGGTTATAAAGAGAATGGAAACACTTCTTATAAACTAATCATTCATTTGTATGTTTATCGACACCTGAGTTCAAGGTTTTGTGTTCTCTTGGTGCCTATATTAAGAAATGCAGTTTTGTTCCATCTTATTTGGATCAGTGACTGGAATGAATCTACTTTCGTGCATGGAACAACCTATTCTAGCTGTTGGCATGGGTGTTGATCTGTTCTGATAACATTGACAAAGATGGGCGCAGAGGCATGCACCTGCACTGATTTATCGGGGGGGTTTTTGGTTGTTTTTTTTCCACAACTGGTATGAAAACTAGAAACATTGCGGTTCATCTCACCCCAGTCCCGTTGCCTGTCAAGCAGACATGCATATATTGGAGGGTAAAACCATTGGAAGGAGCAGAAGTGGAGATGTGTTTTGTGGGGGGAGAAAGCTTCTCGGGCTTGGTCTGACAGTGGAAGAAAACAGGTTGCAGTCTATTGTGAAATAACTGCTTTGATGTAGAGGAAGATGCTCCCGCACTGGTAGCTCAGCATACGTTTTTGTGAACAAGCCATCATTCACCTAACATTATTCACCACATATCTAGTAAGCACTCTCACACCGGTCAGTCGATATCATAACGTGACAAAAAATCTTGGGATGATAATAAGCATCAACTACAGATGAGTGGTTCTTAGAGTCATCCAAATTGTAAACAGCATCAGACTAATACCCAAAAGAAAGGAAAAAACAAATGCATAATTATAATGCTGTGAAATGCAGACAAACACGTAGCTTGAAGTAATGCAGTTTTAATAGATAGTCTGAAATGTCAACTTTTTCTTTGTGCCTCTTTGAATGTGAAGATTCTGCAGCAGTAGTCAACATCTCCTTTTGGCTCTTTCATCTTTCAGGCTTGAAGATCTGCTCTTTGTTCTGTTCTTTACATGTTTCGTCCTTATTTTGTCCTATGTATAGCAGTCCTATTTCCTCTGTGGAAGCTAATAATTTACAAGTGAAATGGAAATTTATAATACAAATTAAAAAATATGAAGCTATTCAGGTTTTGCCAAGTATAGAGGGATATCTAAATTCATCTCTCTTGTTTTCCTCCCTGCCCCCCTCCTCTCCCCCCCATATTTGCTACTACTGCTGATGGTAATCTTTTTGTAGAAAGCTTAACGTACAGTTGGGGTGCTTGTATTATTTCCTTTCATGAAAAGGATGGGTTTTTTAAATGAAAATATTTGTCATCGTTTTGTAGAACAGGTTTCATCATCCAGTGAATAACAAGTAATGACATCAGTTGTGTCAAGAGAAATTAGTCTTTTCATCGACTTGAATTTTACTTCTAATTAATGTTGTGCATGGCCTGATTTTTATGCCGTATGAATCATTAGATTTTGCTAAATGGGGCAGTCTCAGGTTTATTCCTCAGCCTTTTTATTCTTAAGAGTGAATGAAGAAACCAGGCTTACTTGCAATGTTTTATGTGAGAAATTCTAAACAGAATCTGTTAATTACCATTTTGAGTTTCCTGGACTTTTGGCCTTCCTAATGGCTCAAAATTGCTCTGTAAATACAAATGTTACCGTTTTTCAGGAGCTTTTCTGTTCACTTCTAAAAGCTTTCTCCATTCCTTCTGCAATGGCACTTGTCTCATATGACTCCATCACATGCACTTTGGAAATTATTTTTAATGAGTGCTCTCAGCTCTTCTGCCAGCCAAGACATCAGTGTGTAGATGCTTTGATTTTCATCCCAGTCCTTCTTGGAATGTACGTAAAACATCAGAAGCAGCTGTTCACAATGAGGGTCGGTCTTTTTCTTTAAGTCCTTTCTGATCTCCATTGTCCCATTCAGTTTTCAGTCGTATGCTGGTGACAAGTATCCTCTCCCCTATTTTCAAAACTTATTTCGTCCCCTGTCCTTGTGTGAAGATGACTTCCTGCATGCCTAGTCTTTCAGTGTAAGATAGGGCAGTAATTTGGGGCGTCATATCACCCAGTTATTACGAACAATTAATTTTGCTGAACTGCCAGTATTAAAATCAGATGCATGCTTGTTTTCTATCTCTCTCTGCCATTTTTCTTGGTGTTTTTTCTTTTTGTATTAACATCTGGCTCTTTCAGATTTTGTCTTCATAGATTTCAGATATTTTGTCCCCAAATTTTGCTTGCAGCTTGTGTACAATACTTTTTTGCCCCAGAATTACTTAAATGGAACATATGTAAAATAAGGTAAATAGTACTGTAAAAGTAGAAGTGCTCATTCATCAGTGATTCTCCTTGTGTATAGTGAACTATCACTTTCATTGAAATCTCACTAATTTTTAAGCACTCTGTAAAGACACAAAATTACAGTTTGAAATCCCAGAAGGTAGCTGTATTGAGTTTAAATATTCTCTTCTTACCCACACGGACCTAAGCCTAAACAACGCGTGTTGCACAGTGAAATCTGTCTTAAAGCGTAGTGTTGGCAGGGATGATCAAGTTTATACGGTTATGAATTTGGGGATATTTTTAAATGACCTTTTAAAATACTTGAACAAGAAGTGATTTTTTGTTGTAGCCCTTCACTTTGTCTCTCTCTTTTTTTTTTAAAAAACCCCATCAAGATAATTACATTGCTAGCTTATACAGATCTTTAATTTACAAAATACAAAACAAAGATTTTATCTCAGGTTTATTCTTAAAACTTTGGACCAGACTCTTATAATCATGGGCTTTGCCCTTAAAATATGAGACCTCTTTTTTCTTTGTATTTATATCTTTTGATCTCAGTCCACAATCACTTTGGAAACTTGGTACTGAAGTCTGGCACATTCTGTGGTTTATTTTGAATTCTTGCAATTTTATTTTCATTTGTTGGGAATGAGTAAGATTCCCTCATATTAAATGCTATATAGGCCTGTGGTTTACTTTAAGTAACACGTATATGTTTCTTTAACACCTGAAATTCTGATTGCGATAGAGATTTTGTTTTTAGCAGTACTGTTCTTCTGAACTTTCTCATCAGCACTGTTATTTAAGCAGTCCCATCAGATATGTGTTTTAGACAAGTTGGACTGGTAAATGTTCAAGTTAATAAATGCATTTATTTTTCTGGTGAAAGGTTTTACACATTAATTTTAAAAATGTGTATATAGTTTCACAAATGTGGAAATATATATGCAATTAAATATAATTGCATACTAAATGTAATTCAATAATAAAAGGTAAAAACACATCAAGTTGTATCTCTCATACTGTGCAAAAAGCAGGGTCTGTAGGGCAATCCATCATTGCACCAAGCAAGTTGGTACTTCTACTTCTGATTTTTCATTTGCACTTAGTAGGAATTCTTTTAAAGAAAGCATAAAATTGTGACCAGTGAAGCCTTGAAACACAGCTTTGGTCAGCCCATTCTTGGCAAATAGCTGCGAGAACAAAACTGATAAATTTTAGGTTTGTTGCTGGTGAGCGCAATTTGCTTGTTTGAGTTCATCTATCAAGGAAAGGCACAAATTGAGTATATCATGGCTCAGTGCATTAATTTGTGATTAATGAGAATCCATATGTAAATTAGATATACCCTTCAGGCCCTAAAAATTGCTGGTGCAGACTTAGATATTAGAAGTTTGGATACCTCTGTTTAAGCTTTTTGTGTGCAAAATATTTTCTGCAACTGTGAATTTAATTTAAATAGTTAAGCTGTGTTTAAGAATTAAAAAAAACAAACAGAAAACCCAGGCTATTCTTTACATTGTCAAATGGGATATTGCTCTAGATTTGTCATTTATATAGATCATTAGTTGGAAGAGGCTGGGATGATGGTTCTTTGTATTTCTTGGGACTTTAAATAGCACTTACTTTAAAGATGGATTAAGTATAAATTGACAACAGATTTTCAGCTGAGTGCAAACTTGTTGCACGGGTTTATAGCTTGTAGCCATGTTGACCTAAAAAGCAGAGACGGACAAAACTTTGGGGTTTGTGGCAATATCTGATGCCTCTCCGCAGCCTAATCTGCATGTTCACAGAGCAACTTTTTTACAAATGGACTTTGAAACCCAGGGGAACTTCACCATCCTTTACCTTCCCTGTGCCAGATGAAGTTTCTTTTCTACCTAGGAGAACTTTCATAGTCTTTGAACTCTCCTCTCCCTGACGAAGGGTGTTTTGGTCCTGAAAGCTTGCAAAAAAAGATTTTTTTTTTTTTTTTGCTACAGTTTAGTTTGTCTAAAAAAAGATACCGCCTCAAGCCCAAGAGTTTTGTTTGCTGCAGCTTGTTGCATAGAATTCATTATATAATGTAGAACCTGATTTTTTTCCTCCTCTTCTAGGCTGCAATGTATTAGGTCTGCTCCACTGACTCCAGTGCCTTTTCCCTGACAAAAAACCAGCCCTCACATAGGAAAAACCTTAAAGGGTTCTGCAGCAATTAGCCTTGAAAAGCAGAGAACTATTAAAAAGGTTAAAGCCCCCTAGAAATCTGATGATGAATCTCTGTCTTCCAGCCTTTCTTTAGATAGTCTTTGAGCTGTGAAGTCCTTTAACATTTGACAGGATTTTTCAGCTGGGGTGAAAAAGCATGAGTGGAGTGGCAGAACTTCAGCCTACGATAATTTGGCAAATGAGGTGCGGCATTAATGTAATTGAAACCCAAATCTGAGTCATCGCCTCAGTGAGAAGTGTCAGGGGTTACTTTCACTTTTACAGCTCTTTTGGCCCAGGTGTTGGGATTTTTGGGTGTTCTCAGGCTACGTTTTCCATTTTTTCTATAGCTTTTGTCAAATTGAAATTCTGCATCAAACTTCTTTGTGCTTGAAGGGGTATTTGACTTAGAGCCTTTTTGCCTGCATGGCAGCACCTTGCGTGCCTACGCCAAACAGCTCCCACATTCATTATGTGAAGCATGTGGGTTTTCTTAATTGATTGCTTAGTGAAAGGGTGCCTGTCTCAAACCATTAAAATATTCCTGATCAGAGATAAGCCCGGCAATTTAAAAAGCTTCATTTCTGCTTGCATGAGGAATGTAGTCCTCAAAGGATTAGGAGGTATCACAGCCTTTCTGTGATCGAAGGTTTACAGACCAAATCTTAGAGTTAATTTCAGGAGTCAAAAGCCCCACGACCTATCTCTGTACATTGGGTGTGTTAACACACAGAGTATAAAAGGATCCTACTTGGTCCTACGGCAGGATATATTCATTTAAATTAGCCTAATGATAAGGCATCCTGGGATAATGGCATGCTGTGATGTTTTTCTTCCAGTCCTCCTTAATTCCAATACCCATCCTGGTGGTGTCAGTGCTTTTGTTTAGCTCCTGTTTATAACATTGATACAGTCCTCCAAAAAGGCCTTTGTAAAGTATATTGCAGTCCTGAGAATTGTAACACACTTGAGAACACAGATGGAAGTGAGGAACAGCCCATTATTCTGAGATCAGGAGATCTGTCTTGTAAAGACAGGCAAGATAAATGCCTTTTTTATTATTTCAGTAAAATTGCATAATAATGGTATTTGCTCTGCCTGGTAGCATAAAGATGAAGCAGGTCCTTTAAGGAGGTAAATGTTTAATTGTGTGTGAGAGACATAATTTTCTAGTTGCTTTTCTCTTAATTCAGAGTTGTGTAGTAAGTGTAAGTAGTGTCGTACCCCTAAGTAAAGGGCTACTGATCCATTTTAACATTTTGTCTTCCTAGATTTCTTTGAAATCTTTTTCCAGTTGCCATTCGCCCAAAGGTTTTTCAGGGCCGGTTTATTTCTAGCACAAGGAATATATAAAGCAGGCCATTAAATATTACAAAATAGGCTCTCAACTAGAAGTTAGTAATTCAGGGCCATATGTCTAAGGTTTTTTGTTTGGTTTGGTTTTTAACCAAACCCTGGTTTTGTATACTTCAGGTCACATAGCTCGAGAGAGCTTCAGGAGGCTTCCTTGACCATTAAAGTAGGAGCCACTTAAGATTTGTCTTGTTAAACACTCAAAACATGGGGAATCCAACATCACAGTCATTCTTGAAATTCTTGTCCCTGGCTACTGGGAGTACATGTAAGGTCAGTAATCACAATGCAAGACAATGCCTGATCAGCTGGGAAAATGAAGACAGGTGCTTTTGTCCCAGTGAATGGTTCTGTTTAATTTTTGCTCTGGAAAGGTATTTGGTATCTTTTCATTTTAACCCCCTTTTGCTGGCTAGTCTTTTCTTCAGTGCAGATTTGAACTGCCAGAACAGTAACTTTCACCTGCTGCAGTGGGGGAATCAACTGGATGTGTAATGCACATAGCAATTACCATCCCTTCCCACAGCTTATAAAACACCACTTGTGTTTCAACCTCGGAGTGCTTAGGTACAAGCCTTGGGCAGCTGGAAATAAGGTGCAGCGATGGGAGGGAGAGAACCTAGGGGGTCTGGAGCAGTTCCAGAGCATAAAAATTATTGTAATGGAAATTACAGCTCTAGTCTGCATAATTGTGACATTCTCTACTCTGCTGAATCCTAATTAACACAGGGATTTTCAGATCAAAGGAAGATTCAACTGTTCAGGAACATAGAAAAGATATGCCTTTGTATAGAAAAGTGCAAAAGAGATTATTAGAATAGTTATATATATGTAACCATGGAAGTGTGAGCATTTTCAACCTATTTATAACACATACAGCTCTTTGTATGTTTTTTTGGTTGATCTTGAAAATACTAACTAAATTACAGTAATTTAGCCAATAAACAATTAGCATGCATCCAGTGCATGCATAACAATGTGCTTGCATCCAGTTTTAAGATTATTAATCTCATGTCATCAGTTGAAGTTTTCAGTTTTCATTTCCACGTGGTTTCGGATTCTTCGAGATACAGGTAAATGTTTTTCTGATCCACTCCAATTAAACAGAAGTAATCTTAATGCCTTTGTTGGTTTGTTTTCACGAAAAGTACTACTGAAATTATTTTTCTTCTCACAAGTTCGATGCATACAGCATCTGCTGCAAAGATTGCTTATTTGCTTGAGCTTTGTAGTCTTTTATAGTGGGTTTTTTTGAGTTGAGGCTGCAATAAACACCGAACTGGTTATTCGAATGGGTCATTCATTGCTAAAAGGCGAAGAGACAGGAGGAAGTAAAAGTTTCATTTAAAGTTGATGG
The DNA here is from genome assembly GCF_001723895.1 of Crocodylus porosus. NCBI lineage: Eukaryota > Metazoa > Chordata > Crocodylia > Crocodylidae > Crocodylus > Crocodylus porosus. The sequence goes on from NW_017728921.1 coordinate 10,314,046, forward strand.
AGGATCTAAGTATGCAATTTGTATTAATTGGCCTCTGTGTTTCCAGTACCTGGCTTTAAAGCTTTAATTTGTTCAGGTGAATGATAAAACCTGCAACCTCGGCCCCACCCCACTCCCGGCACCACTACTCTCCCAATCGGGCACCCAGCGTGTGGTGTTTGTTCCAAATCAGGGTTGGTTACACTTAAAGAAGGGGCTTGTTGCTTCATGGATTATCCCAAACATGAAAATGCTGGACTGCTTTTCATTGCATCATTTTCTCTTCCCCCGCATCCCTTGTGCCTTGCTCTGAATGATTTCAGGCTGCTTGAGGCAGTGTCACTATTAAAAAAAATCCACGCGAGTCTGTCATCAGCACACCGATTATTTATGCCAGATGCCATCAACGTAATTCAGTCTTTTTAGGATTTTTATCCAGTAGATCTGCTTATTCACCCACAAAGCAGCCTGCATAATCTGACAATCTGTTGAAGTTTTCAGGGTTTGTCTTGCCTCCACACTCTGTTCTCACAATATTCACCTGCTTTGAACAAGTTAGTACTTTGTTCTCATCTGTCTAGTCTACATTTTAGTAATACTTGAAAAGAAAACTGGGAGTACCACACTTGGGGAAGCAAAAATAGGCTTCAGGAGACCGTTGGGAAATCCTAGGGATCTGACATGAAGCCTCTAAATAACTTGTTCATTGTAAAGGTTTGAAATGGACCCCTAGTAAACCAATCTTCATGAAGTAAGAGGGGCAGTCACATTTAACTCAAATGATAGTGCTGTAAAATGTTTATGGTCCTTGAAGCAAACTACCATTGTAGAGTCTATGACAATGTCTTTTGTAAATATTGTAATAAAATAGCCATTATCAGTTCAAACTCAGAAAGGAAACATGATTTCATAATGCATGAAACCAAGCAGAATTTCGCTACCCAAAGGGTGTTGCGTTGTGCTGCGCTACCTTCACAATAGAAGAGAAAGCAGGAGAGAGCAAAAAGATCACCAGTTTCTAATTTGTTTATTCCAGGATTTAGTGTATTAGTTCCTATTCTAGTCACACCAAACATCAATTGGTGGAAGTGTCAGGTCAGGCAGAGGGAAAATTATGGCAGGATGAAACTGATTTCTTCAGTAGCCTTGAAGTGGCATTTTGGGGAGTGACAGAACTTGAGGAAAGGAAACAGAAAACAAAAAAAGCAAACCCATAGTGCCTGACTTGCATTGTTCTTAGCAAGGCGTTCAGCAGAATTCTCTGAGGCACAAAATGATGAATGGAAAGTATCTTGGGGTATGCTGTGTTTAATTGACTGTAGTCACATTTTATTCATTTAGCACGTATTGAGCAATAACCCTTTCTATCCTTAAGGTGAGAGGCAGTTGTGTGGGCTTGCATCTCTTCGCATACAAAATATTTACTTTACAAATGGGGAAATGATTTGTATCAACTGTTTCAGTGCATTGTTATTTTGGGGGAAGTTGCAGCCAAAGTAGTCCAGTGCTGGGTGAAATTTACCTTGTTGCAATAACATTGAACTTTGAATGTCAGTGTCTATGGGGATTACTTTTTTTCCAAAGTAAACATGTCAAGTCTATCCTTTCAACCTAGAAGGATAAACTCAGGAGAAATCCTGTGTGATACAACACATTTCTTTAGAACCATTATTAATCTTTTATAGCCAAAAATCTTATAAAAAATAGTGCTACCACAGTCCCAGATTCCTGTATATGTCCTAATCACTGCTCTGAGGGTTATACAGCTCAGCAGAAACACTTGTACTGTTTGTGAAGGTTTTGAAATCAAAGAGTATAAGTAATGTGGGTTGATTATTTGGCTAGCTGTTACATTCCCCCAAAGACCTGTAAAGTACATATAGAAAGACACTTACCCAGGGCAGCTATACACATTTACCCCACATGCTTAAATGTGTTGTACTGCTCTACATACATACGTTACTCTCCAAACTAGAACAGTGCAGCCATATTTGCTTCCCTGTAGCAAATACTATGCAAATACAGTCACGTTGCTTGCATTTGGGGGTTTGAGCCATACGGTGAGTGTGAGCATGCTACTGGCATAGTAAGTTTGCAGTCTAGACACATCCTAAGTGATGTTCCCAAGGCTATACTGCAAGGAAGCAGCACCCCAGGATTCAAACTAGTTTTCTGTTCAGTTTACTGAACTGCTGTACTGATCACATGCCTAAAAATCTCTGATTCACTTGTCTCGCATTAGAAATGTGCATGTTTCTTTGGAAATCGAAGGACATATTAACAGGCAACTTTTATCTCTTGTTTCAGGGTGTCAGTAACATACCATGTCCCTTAACGACCGTCAGAACTTTGCCCACTTTAGAAGTTAAACGGTCGGAAAGGCCTTCAAGCAGAAGCAAAGATCCTCCTAGAGATGATGAAAAGGAAAAGAAGAAAAAGAAACACAAGAAAAGATCTCGGACAAGATCCCGATCACCTTCCAAGTATCATTCGTCATCTAAATCTAGATCGGGATCACATTCAAAAGCAAAGCATTCACTTCCCACTGCCTATAGAACTGTGAGGCACTCAAGGTGGGTTTGGAAGCCAAACATATTCTTTACCATTCTATTTGAGTTAACATTTTAATTTCTCTTCTGCACCTAATTATGCACATCGCAAGGAAAATGGCCGTCTGCCTAAGGGAGATAAGCAAACTGGAAGACTCAGTAAATGTACAGAATCAGATATGAAGAATGTCTTCTGAAAGATAACATTTAAATATTTGATAAATGTTGAAGCTACTAATTACATAATGGGAGAGTGAATGCATTAAGTGATGCTTCAGTTGGTCAGTGAACTGCTTACCGGCGCACTGCAGAAATGTAACCAGCTAGCATGGCTCCACCTTGTTTCCCGCTACTTCTACAAGTGGCCTAAGTCTTCATTGCAAAGGAGAGCAAGAACACCTGGAAAAGTAGCTGGAATCAGAGGAATCCACAGAGTCACTACTGTTTTGATTGCTCCTATATAGGAAGAAGAAATACGAGCTGTCCTTGGTGACCAAGAGGCACCGACAGGACAAACTGCAAGCTGGTAGTGGGATAGAGATGGAGATCAGAAACTTAAGTAACAGGGCATTGTTGCTAAGCAAAAGATGGGAAAGAACTGGAGCAGAGAAAGGAATTAGAAAGATATAGGAGACCACGTGATGAGGGTTTGAGGAGTGGGGCACACAGAAGAAGCATGAGTGGAAATCAGTTGGCTCAAATTTAATTATAAATAAGTAGATATTTAATTATGGTAACATTAATGCTATAAAATTGATTAAAGGCCAAAGCCTTTAGGAGAATTGGTACCTTAATTCATTGAAGTCAGTTAAGAGTACAGATACTTTTCTGTTTATATTACCCAATGATCATTTGATACTGTCAGCTTAGGGTTGTTGCACGATTGCAAAGGGGGAGAGGAGAAGTGTGGTTCTTGCTATGAAAGAGGCCCCCAAACCTTGAGTTCTTTGAGTGCCAGATGACAGATTCTGTTCTTTGGGTGTATGTGCCCCCTGCATGTATTCAGATTTGGTGTCCAGCAGAGCCATGTCTGCACCATCTTAATCCTACCTAAGCAACAGAGCAGGCCCAGCTGACCCTCAGTTCTACATCCTGTGGCTGTGAGAAACCCCAGTCAGTCCCTGCTTCTCTTGTCCACTGTGTAATTTAACGCTGTTTAGTGTTAGTAGTAATATGCTTAGTTTTCTTTGGTATACATATATTTAAAATATCATAGATCTGTAGGTCACTTACGTTAGGTTTTTTTGCTAGAAAACACCCTCTCCCCTGCGTAAGTGTACTATTCCTGGAGCAGAGACTAAGTTATCAGGAATTAAGATAGATACATCACCCATGGATCTAATCGATGGTTGGCACTTGTGGAAGGGTGCATTCCAAAACGTTCTGTGTGCCATTTCTTCTCAAGGCTTACCTGGAGAGGGAAAGCAATGATGCTGAAGCTTTTCCTCGGGCTCTGGGAATTGTTCAGAGAAACCTCAGCATGCAAATCAGTCCATCTCCCTCAGCACCTTGTTGAGCCATCAGCACCTACCAGGAGGCCTGTTGGTCATCATGACTTGCTCTTGGCTCAGAGATAGGCCCTTGCTGGTACTTCTACATGACTCTCTTAAGGCAGTTCATAGCACTTTTTAAGGCTAGGGACAATGCTGCCTCTTGCATTAACTTCTTGGTAGTAACTGCAGTACAGGGTACTTGAAAATGTCATGTCTTACTGTCCTCTGAACAGTGATAGTATATAAAACATTGCTACAGATCACAGATATACCAGAAGCCTAAATACCAACCTGTTTTTTCACTAAAGTAATAAGTAGTGTCAAGCAATCATGGCAGGCCTAATACTAGAGTTTCCATCAATAGAGACTTGAGGAAACTCATATAAAATCCTACAGCAAAGACCAAGAAGCAATCTTTGTGAACTCCACCCAAACCATAGAGCTTATCTGTATTAGACTCCAGATCTTTCCCCATGAAGCTTTCAGACCAAAGTGGATCTTGTCACTCAACTGCAAGCCCATCTAAGAATACCAATGAGAATGTGTAGGTGATGTGACACATGTCCTAGGAATTGCAGTCCACCAGACTTCACCTTAATTCATGGAAAGGTGGTTGAGATCAGCATATGTATCTCACTTCAGTTCTGCAACAAAATTTCCTTTTCCAGACCTCGCCTCCAAAGAGGTGGTAGCAGGACCCCTTAGTTTAGGGTTGGGTCATCCTAATCAGCTGAAAGTTCAGGAGTTGTAGTCTTCTCAGGACACAAGCCTGCACATAAATAAACAGACCTAGGACAATTTGCCAGGTATTCAAGGTTTTTTTTAACCTGTTCTTAAGGGATCAGCAATTCATAGTAGAGAATACCATACTATTATCTATTTCAGTATGCAAGGGAGTGAACAGTGCATTCTGGACTAGATCGTGCTAGCAGTTCTTTATTTACTTGATTTTTCCAGCAGCGCATCAGACTACATCAGCATAGATTTTTTTTTTTTTTTTTTTTTTCCTGTGAACAAGGAGTACCGCCTTAAAGACATGGTTCTTCGGAGCGTCTTTTGCAAGTGGGGATTCACTTAAAAGGTGAATTGTTAACAAACCACAAGTGTTCCAGAAAGTGGCATGAGTCTAGGCTCCCTGACGGATGACTTCCTCATTCCCAGGCCACGGGGATGAATGCATACCCTTCCATCAGTCCCTGACGTACTGATAGTCCTGTGGAAACTTAGGCAGGACACAGAACTGATCTAGACTGGACTAGGTAATTCTGGTAGTTGCACCTGGCAAGTCTGTTAGTACAGTTCCTAATCAAGTTACCTATTCTAGGTAATCTCCAAGGACAATGGTGAGAGATCCCATTAGTCTCCCAGGGACCCCAGCATCCTTGCAGCTGTTGGGCTTCATCCTGCAGAGAGGCTTTTTTTTTTAACTAGACCCATAGAACTAAATGGAAAAGGTTTTCATTCTGTATGTGGAAACCAGCTTTCGTCCCTCATAGCACCAGTGTCAGCTGCTGTGGATTCTTTGCTAGCCCCTACACAGTCTGGTCTTCTGTCAGTGCAGAGACTTCATCTGGCAATAGTATCCCCCAGCTGAGCTTTTTGCAGTGTCTACCTCCTTTAAGGGATGAGATGGGGAAGCCACCTCTCCCAGTAGCCACGTTGTGTTGGCTGGGAAAGTAGGGAAGGTTCCAATTATTCAGTCTGTAGTTTACTTTCACAAAACTGGGATTGCCCTTTGCACAAAACTTGTAAGTTCTGGCCCCGTGTGGCCTTCAAATCCACATAAATCAATCTGTTCATCCCCCAGCATTGTTTCCTGACCTTGGTGTATTGATTGCAGTGTCTTTTTTGATGAAACACCTCCACATTTTCTTGCATTTGTCTAAGGGCAACTTGAATCTTTGAAGGTTATCCAAATGGGTCATGGGTAGTATAGAAGTTGATTTTTGGAAGTTATCCAGGAAGATCCCCCTAGCTGTATTAAGGTTATGGACTTTTCAGTTACCTGTTTAAGTAACACACCATATACCTGAGAGATTGGAGCAGTAACACAGAATTCAGATCTCTCACTTACCAATCAACATGTCCTGGTATAGGCCTTTAGGTTGGACTCCAGGTTTGGCGCACAGGTATGACACCTCATATAGGATTCTCTGTTGGCAGAGCCATTCTGTTGCCCTTTGTGTCCTTGGGAGAGGGGACAGGGGACACTGAAGGGGACAGGGGCCCCAGTAGCTGCTTCTGACCGTAATAATTATAGTGTGTGGATTGTGTATGAGCCAAAAATTGAATCTAGGTAAAGAACACACCTTGGGTGGGGGGCACCCTTATTGTAGGGTCAGTCATTATTTCTGCCTGTCACTTGCATTTGAGGAATGTTACCTTCTTTTCATGTACAGGCAAAGCCTACATATAACATTGATATAATTTGTAGTGTGTTGCATTTCATCCATGCAAAGGAATATATCCTAGGGTAAATGTTTAAAATTGGAGGCAGTCGATAAATTGAGGCTTGTTCTTGTGTTCTGATCCCTTCACTTGCTTTAAAAAGTCTTTTTTTCTTGAAAAGTAAACATTCAGGGCAATTTTGCCACCCTTCTTCAAGTATCTATGGATTTTCTCCAGAAAAGTTTGCTAGAAGCCTATAATGAGTGAGACTTTTGCAAGTTGTGGATACTTTATCTTACATTTCCATAGGGCTACTCTCAAAGTCCATGCCAAGGGAAAGATATTCTGCACCTGAACTAATGTGCAAAAATTGGCAAAAATAGATACCCTTCACCAAAAGTTTGTATAGTTTAATTCACGGTAGTAAGATTTCTGGTGTGTGTACTAAAACCAACACCAAAAATCAGCTCTCCCAAATACCTGCCTGGGATCATCAGATTCATTCTCATGGCTTTACCACTTGTTTGGAGACCTCTGCATAATTAGGCGAATGACTTTGTCACCATTCTCCATGGTTTTGTGTAGCCACACATGAATATACATAGGAAACATACAAAACTTGCAGTCAGCTTTGGCATATGAAAGCAATGAAAATCTAAAATTAGAAGTTGTGGAGACAGTTCAGAACACATCGAGACAACTGTGAACAGGGCACTCGCTGCTTCTCTTGTCATTTTAGGCTAGGTGCATTGTTTTTCAGGCTTGTTCATTTACACAGAGGGTGATACTATATCTAGTTGTGTGGAGCATTTAACAGTTTGTACATTGGAAAATAAAACAACTTTCCCTCCTGTCCAAAAATACCCTTCTGCCTCCAGTCTTTGCCATGCATTAGGCTGTAAAGTATGCATTAGGAGACGAGAATCATTTGTCAGCGTTGCTGCTTTATTTAACAATGTTCAGAAAAAAATAAGTGTCCTTAAAATTACTACAAATCTTTCTTTTGTACTTTTATATAAACTTCCTCTTAAATGATTTGCATAACTACATCTTGGTGGGCTTGCATGAATAACTTGCAGTGTTGAGAAACAAGTTTGACCATAATTATGTTTATAGTTACAGATGTGACAATCCCAGTGCATTGGGAAGCCAGTGATTTTAGAAATAAAGCTAAAGCCATGCCTAGACCTCTGACTTGCTGTGCTGAGACACAGCATGTCACTTTGCTTGCTATTACTTGAATTCACAGTAGTGTAGCTAAATCCACACAACGCAGTGCTTAGGCTAACTACTTGTGCTGAGAGGCGATATGACTGCAGTTCTACAGCGGAAAACCGATATTAGTGCAAGCCGATAAAGATGGTCTGAATGTGCTATTAGGAGAATGTAGACAATATTATAATGTCACGTCTGTGGCCAAATGGTTTCCTTGCAGTCTATGGAAACACTGTTACAATGCGAAAATGATATCAGGAAATGTTTCAGTATTAATGTCAACTGAAAAAAAAATTCTCACTTGAAATAACTTACAATCTGAGACCTAAAAGCAAATAAAACACCTGTGCAGTTGGTTCGGTAGGGAGGTCAGGATCTTTTGCATTAGTACTGCTTAATGCATTGTGTTGCGCTGTCACAGAGCAGGTGTGGCTCCCTGCACATATTTCTTCTGTCTTGTTCACCCACACGTGTCAACAAAGCATACTGCTGCTGATATATTTGTGTAATAGAAGTATAGTGTTTCCTCCTTGCATTATGTTCTAAACTACTTGTAAAGCTTAATTTGTGATGTTCAACTTTGTGCAGTGACATGAAGCAAAGGACATCATGTATTGCTTACAGCTTACATAATTCAGTATTAGTGTCTAAGATCACCACCTTGAATAACTGCTTTATTTGTACATGTCTCAAGTGAGCACTTAATAGGAGTGTTTTATACTTTTGTTACCTCGTTTTGTTTTGTGCTAACTTAAAACTAACCTTCAGATCTCCTCCCTGTTGAGCAGTCATCAATAATTAGTTGGCATTTGGAACAGATTAGAAGTATAGTTACTGTGGAGAAAGAAACTTCTGATTTAACATCTTTAAAAAGTATGAATAATGATTCTGTTAACTAAACCACTATGTATCACTAATGTGCGCTGTTTTTCACAATTACCAAACTTTCACAGCTTTCTAACTGAATAGCTCATTAGACTTGATATATCTACACAGTAGAGATTTGTGTCTAGGGCCTAAAGCTGTTTAAACTAGTGGTATTTTAAATTAATTGTGACAGCCAAAAGAGAAGCCGCACTTCTTTCAAAACTTCTGATTAGGATATGTTGTAATTGGTCATTAAGGAGTTATGTCTTCTGAAATGTAAAAACTAATAATGACCTACTGCCACATGTTCTATATCATTTGGAGAACTTTCATTTTTGTAGTGGAATCCAAAATGTTTAGGGATCTCTGAATGAGCATTACTTGAGTTTCCATTTGATGTGTGAATTATGCGCTCTTGGTAGATATTGACTATAACTGTAAAAGTACATTGGGTATAACAGTTCCTCGAAGGGTAATTTTGTACAGTGTAAGAACTGTAGTTTAGGGTCAAATGAGGGCAGTAAAGTTGCATGCAAGTTTGAGATGCTCTGAAAAGTTCTTATAAGATTTTTGGTTTGGTTGTTTTTTGTGCAAGGCACAAATTTGTCTGACAAACGTTCGATTTTGAAGATTCATGTAGGTTTTAAAATCTAAGTGAGAAGTGAAGTTCTATTTTAGAAGTGCAGCAGATTGTAATTGCAAAGAGTAGGTTGGTATAAATGAGAGTGCAGTGTATTTTTGTTACACGTAGCATTTTATAGGCACAGCTTTGTATATTTACATGGTACACCATTTTAATAAGGCTTAATTTTTAAGAAATTCACTTTGTAATGTATTTGAGTACATTACAGGTTGAGCTGTATAATTTGTTCTGTTCAAATACTATCAATTTCAGAACAGGCAAAGTATATTTAGCTATGTTGCTTGAAAGTACGATTGAAGCTGTCTTTTCCTCAGAAATGAATAAAAATTGTAGGGATGTGCGGTAACCCAGCTATATCAATTTTATTACTGTCCTTGGTGTGTTAACAGTGAGTTCTCTGCATAACTCCTTGTTCCTTTTGTTACCGTTCTCAAATACATATGCCTAAACCAGTCCCCAAAAGCCCTTGATATAGAAAGGCTTTGATTCCAGATGGACAAGATGAATCTAGAGCTAAGCAAAAATCTCAGAAAGCCATAAACCATACAGAATACCTTAACAGTGTTAGAGCATTGCCTTCTATTGCCTTAAAGTCTCAGGTTAAAGTGTTAAGACAAAGATATGGGTGAATTTTGGCTCTGCCTTGGAAGCGCACAAATTCTGGAACCCTCCTCTTGCACTGTTGTCAACAGTTGATCGGTGCCTTTTTTCCCACTAAACTTCAAAGCACCATAACAAATTTGACGTAAATTGTATCTGATAGTGGTGCTCTGTTTAGTAGCATGTAATGTCAGTCATTGAAGTTTTACGCATGATGTTCTGGCTGAGAAGCTTCAAATTTCACAGTTGGTGACCAGTAAATGTAAATAATGACTGTATTAATATAAGAGTAAATCTATATTTCTGTAAAATAGATCTTGGAAGTGCAGGATCTAGGCTAATGTTAAGAGTGTGTGCATGGGAGGAGAAAAGGGACTGCAAAACAACTCGTTACAAAGCAAATGACTTCTTTTATCCGGACAGATCAAATTTAAATGTATATTTTGAATTTGAATAGAATGGAAACTCAAAATCCCCGTTCGGTGTTAATCAGTTTCCTGCTATACCTTAGTAATAGATTACTGCTTCACCACCTACTCTGCTTATCCGGTTAATGAGTGCAAGTAGTAATGAGGAGCAGGATGCTTCACTAAAGGGTTAGTTTAGACTAAGCTGAATAGAATAGGTAACGGTATAATTTTTACTGTCTCAATTTCAGGAAATCGGCTAAGACCTCAAAGTAGCAATCCCTTGCTTGTAAGAGTATCTATTTTCTGTTACTCCAAAACCCATTCATTCATTGTAGAGGCAGTGTCTATCTATATCCTTCCACTTCCTTTAATGTAACGTGAATTGATGCACCAAGCTTTATACTATATGGAACGTTAAAGAGTCTGTTAAACAACATGAATGCTATTAACTTTATTTAAAGGAGTACGGTGTTTTCGGACTATCTCATGCAATCTAGTTAAAATAATGATTTCATGTATTGCAAGGAGACAGCTAAGGCACTTCAAATCAGTTAAGGCCTAATGGCTAAGTCTCTTCAAGTTTAAGTGATTTGAAAAATGTTTTAGAACCAAAACAATCGTATCAAATTCATAAAAAATAGCTAATGCCTTTTTCTTTCTGATTGTTTGGACTCTTTTTTAGGCTGGGCCCTATAAGCATGCTTTCACTAAGGTTCAGCTTTTGGTTAAGGGACTGAGCCTTTTCAGGATTCTAGTTAATACCAAAACTAGCCCATTTTATTCTGAATGTGAAGTGTGTGCCTCCATATCACAGACTCACAGCATCCACAGGGACACTGAGCATGGAACCGAGTCTGAGCAGCTCATCAATGGCAGCAGCAACAGAGCGAGAAAATTATCAGGCAGCTTCGACAACGAAAAGATTTGACTGCTGGAGCTCTTTTGAGGGAAATCCTGGTAAAATGTCAAGGTGTCTGACTGACCCCAAACTTTTATAATCTGTTTGGTTTTTTTTGTATTTTCTTTTTTATAATCCTTCTGAAAGGCCTGGTAAAGATCAGATTTCTAAGTGAAAAAGCACAGTTAAATTGCAGTACAGTACTTAACTGATTCTCATTTCAGTAGGTCTTTTATTGTAATAGGGTTACGAGAAATGGCTCATGTATGTGCGCGCATGGATGCGTGTGTATGTGTATACGTATGAAGTGTGATTCAACAGAATGATTTACAGAAGTCTTGTTCATTGCAAAAATTGGGTGTTTCTGAAGGAAAAAGGATGCTCAAAGTACGTGGAATAAAATATCTTAAGTAAATAAATTAAAATTTTGAAGCAAAATGATTAGGCCTTTGTATCTTAATGGCAACAGAATTAACTGCTGCTGAGGTATTTGTTCAAAGAGGGGTTCCCCACCCCCCGGGAGTTTTTTTTATTTGCATGCATTTCTTCTTAAAAATGCTCAGGTTTTATTTCTACATACAGTTGTACAATCATTAACATTTGAGTGAGCTCTTCAGTTGATCTCTGATCTTAACTAGGCATGCTCTCTCTTTCTCTCTTTGTAGGGCAGACATTTCAAGTTGAAAGTGCTAGTGTCAAACAGGTGCTGGTCATGGGTTGTTAGTCACTTGCACCGGTGAAGGTGCTGGATAAATTTAGGATTAACCCTGCTTCATGAGGGACAGAATTTCCTGGACTTGTCAGTATCTGAGGAAACGTGCATATTTCAAAATGAAATGATAAATTGAACACAAATTGCATGTCTCCATGATGTGGCAACACAACAACGCTGCTGATTTGGAAAGACAAGGTCAGGGCTGACGTGAAGATTCTCGGCTTTAAGCCAAACTGGACTTGCGCATAGCAGCAGTGGCAAACTCTGTCTCCCATGAGAGGTAACTGTTTGCACTGTGAGCACACCTCAACTGCTAATGCATACGTTGCCCTTAGCACATGATACCAAAGAAAACTGCTTCTCTTTTTGGCAGTTAAAAGCAAATCGATCTATCCTGAATGGGTGACAAACTCACGACACTGGCAAGTCTTAGAGACTAGAAATGTGATGTGTTAATATGAAAATCAAGTAGGCGTTGTAACGGCACCATAGTGGGGTTTGGTGACAACAGGTTTCCACTGAAATGAAAGTAATGAAACAAATAACAGGAATAAAAAGTAATAATAAAACTTACATTTATATTTTTTCTGCCCAGGTCACGGTCAAGGTCACCCAGGAGACGGGCCCACTCCCCAGAACGGCGACGAGAGGAAAGGAGTGTCCCAACTGCTTATCGCATTAGTAACAGTCCTGGAAACAGTAGGAAACGCACACGGTCCAGGTATGGGCACCAGTGACAAAGAACGTTTCACTTGTGCACTAGTTATGTTGAGGCTTCTTTTCAACCTTGAATGCCGAAGTACAGGCACACCTGAGAAGATGTTTCATTATAAGCACTGGCGCTTTCTGTACAGGACAAGTGCATGGGCAGAGCTCTGGGATAAACTTTTGAGGATACATGCACTTGGGACGTACCTGTGATCAAAGGTTATTTTACAGTTAGCATGCTGTGCAGCGGATGTGAATATTCTGATCTCTCCCTAGGCTGAGCCATTTGGCTGTGTCTTTTTTCAGGCAAATAGAGGAAATAGTTTGGTGTGCTGTAGGGTCTACCATACTCTTCTTATCTGAGCTTCCCTCCCTGCACTAGTGCACAGTGATATTGTCTAAGGAAAATGCAGAGCCACGCTGGTATTTGAAAGCTGTCCAGTCATGATGGGTCTGTGGAGCAAGTAAATGAAATGTAATTTAGTGAACACTCAATTGGCAGTAAAATAACTGTCGAGTGTATAAATGGATCACAACTGGTGACATGATCAGTGTGGGGCAGGGGGGAGGTTGCACACCCCTTCCCCTTAGGTCTTCTAGCTTTGTACAACACTGTACAACTCATCCTGCTTATGGATCTTATGTAGCAGGCATGTGGATTTCTGTTCCTGTGTGAATGCTGAGAGAAGTAAGTGCTCTGTCTACCTATTTTTCTCGGATGCTTCTTTGTAGCCTTCACTGTCAAGAGGGAGACCATGCAGTTTCAAAACTGCTCTGGGAAAATTTGAAGCAAAAGTGGGGTTGGTGGGGACTGGTACAGGTTGGGGGGAAGAGAAGTTACATCCTCACTTTGTGCTCACTGACTTCGTATATGGACAGGATTGAGAGAGGTATTTTCAGGGTATTTTTACAAATGTTATTTTTTTTTAATAAAAAAAATACTGTCAAATTTTGAAAAGGGCCAAGGTTGTAAGCCATTTATTTTTATGCTAACACACATTTACTAAGCTTAAATATACTATGTTTATACTAACCTAAGTTCATTATTGCCTGTTTTTTATCCCAGCAGTCCAACAGGTGGTAACGCTCTTTAAAGGATTCTGTTCTGGAACACAGTTCACTTTCTCTGTCTTGCGTATAAGCATGCATACCGTGCATTCTCTGTTGTAACAACATGTGTTCTGTCTGTAAGAGCCTTTAATCACATAGACCACATAAAAACAAAGTTCATTTGAAGTTGCTGAGAACTCTGTGGAAGAGCACGTTTGCAAAGTTTAATAGCTATTAGGTGGCCACTCTTTGTATCCTTAATTTCACTTTGCTAATATGACTATGCAACCTCCCATCAGTTTAGGTGTGCACACCTGCCTGGGTGGATAAAAAGCCAGGTCGGCATGCATGTAATGGGGTAACGACAATAAAACTGTACATGCAACAGGTTTACCTGCTTCTTTCTAAAAAGTTAGCTCTCAATCTGCTCTTGTGTATTGAAAAACTAGTACAGCTGTGCATCTAGTTTCAGGAGTGCTGTCTGCCTTGTACTCTTCCTACGTATCAAGAATTAAAAAGCCTATGGAATCCATGCTATTAACTTTCTTCATCCTCTGCATTGTAGGCATGGGTACTGACTCCTTAGTTTTTCATATTTATGGCCTCATGTAACAAAAAAATCCCGTTGCATCAGTGCTCCATGTTGCACAGGCGATTAACTTTGCAGGTAGATGTGTGGCTGCTGGGGGCAGAGAATTTTTTATGTATGCATCTCAGCTCTGGAACTCATTATCCCTAATCGTGTGACGGAAGCAGAGCTTCATTGTCTTCAAGACTCAATTAAAAAGCTCATCTGTTTACCCAGTCTTTTATCTGAGTGGATGATGCTGATGTGTATTTCTCTTAGAATGTGAAGGGTGACTTTGAAAAAAGATGAGAGGAGGACTGAAAGAACGTGTTAGGCAAATAGAAACAGAGCAGTGCTCTAACTAGATTCAAGTCCAGGACAAGGAAGTTATCAGTGAAAATGTTGAATAGCCAGGATTGCTGTACAAAGAGGGTGTGTTTAAAATGCTTAGATTTGTTCTTAGGACATCAGATGGGAGAGAGTTTTGGATTATGCAGCCAGTTCTGAGATGCAAGTCATCTAAGATTTAGTGAGTGGGTGGTGGGGAGGGAGGGATCAAGCAAAAGTTGGTTTGTAAGGTTTTTTTTTAATGGAAAATGTCAGTTTTAGGGGCCTGAATGCCATTTTTTGTCATGCCGTATTACTGACTAGCTGTTTAGAAGGTGTGTGACATACTTCCCAGAGTAAATATGATTAGAGCTTTCCAATACGGTTCATCTTCCTGCCTTACGTGTCAGAATTGCCAAAGACAATTACCCCCGGACAAAAAATTTTAAATAGCGTATGTCCAAATTAGTCAAAGTGTTTTAATATCAAAGCATGACGCAAAGATTGGCTTCTGTTTAAACGTATTAGCAGCGCTTTCACCCTGGCCTTTTGTTTCCAGAAGTTTTTTAAATTAGAATTTGTTTGCGAAATGGATAGGTGAAAAATAAATGATGAATTGTGGAGTGTTGAGTGATTGTGGTCAGTATGATGGTGTTTGGCTTCTTATTTACAAATTCAAATTTTGTTTTCAAATTTCAAAGCATAACATTTTTGAAGAAGGCTTCTTATGAAATACTCTTTTATATTTTTTAAGAACGGTTACAGCATAAAAATATACTGAAACTTAACAACTGTGAGACACAACTAACCAGTCAAGGTGTAGCAGATCTCATGGCTTAGCTTGTTATGAGACTAAGAAGAGTATTTGGTATTTGAATTTATGATGTTAATTTACACATAGCAGCCGTAAGTAATTTTTATTGTTGTTGTCATGCGTAATGCTTTTTTCGGTCTTAAAATTCAACTGCATGTGAAAGATTTTTGTAATCATAAAGTTTAGTATTTGAACAGTGAAATCTGTGGGAGAAATCTTAAACTTCAGAGATATGCAGTATTTTTTTTGCAATATTTTAATTGTATTTACACTTTGTTCCCTATGTTTTGCAGTATTGTGAATTTACTTTTATTTAATGAGTTAAATATTATACAGACAAAAGACTGTTTGTATAAGAAGAATTTATTTTGCTGACTCCTAAATTGACCTTTGGCTGCTAATAACTGCCCATTGTAAACGAACAAGAAAGAAGAATTTTGTTAGCTTCTTACTTCATTTTCCGTGAGAGTTTCTGTTTAGTAGTCCAGTGTTAGTCTTCACCAGTCTGGATACACTCTGCAACAAAGCAGCGTCCAAAAATCCTACCTTCAGCCAGCAGACTGTAACTGTTAAAAGCGTAAAGTAAATTTGCTTTGCTGTAAGGTTTAAAAATAGAAAAAAGACCCAGCAGGCTGCAGGGACCTGAACACATTGAATTATTGCATGAAAGTGATTCAGTAATCCTAATTAGAGCAACTTCACTTTTACTTGCTTGTGATTTACTAAGTTTATAACCATATATAAGGATCTCCACAACTTGGTCTGCAGTGTTACTACTAGAATTCATGCACTCCAGTTGAATGCTAGATATCGTTTCAGAATACTTTTGTTGTTGTCCCCTTGTTTCATCAACAATAAAAATAATTTTATATGTCCTTTTAGCTCCTGTTGTATCTTATATAACTTGTATATATTGTGCATATATAAAGTGGCCCTATCTGCCCACAAGAGTCTGAGGCATGCTGCTTTGGATAGGATTGTGTGAATATTATGCAGGAACTTTGTTGTAATTTTTTAAGACTTTTTAAGATCGTCAATCCAAGTTTTGGTTGCAGAAATAATTTGTTTAAAAAGTAACCCTAGGCATTGGCTTCTTGGTGAGAATTGTGAATATAAATCCTTATGCATCTGATGATAAAGCTGATGACTTAAAAAGAGGCGGGGATGAAAACTCCCCGTGGTCAGGTTATTGTGTCAACAGGAAGGTTTTTTGCCCTTTCTTTCAAAGTATTGAGTATTGGCCAGTCTCTGAATTCCAGTATTCTTCTGACATAAAGCAAGGAGCTAGTAATCTTTGTACCCGTTTCTCAGATTGAAATGTGAAAATCGCATCATTTACAAGGGTCCATACATAAGAAGGTCTGCTTTGGGAATGCTTTTCTCCACGCTATCATGCAAACAGTGATTTAGTGCACGGTTGTTAAAGTGCACTTAGTCATCGTGCAGGAGGCTTTGAACAAGTATCTTAAAGGGGGCTTGAAAATCCTTTAGAAATGTCTAACATCGCTCCTACTTAGCTGGTTAAAAAACAAACTTAAAACACTTTAATCATCTCCAATAAACCTTTTTCAGAAGTCCCCATGAAAAGAAGAAGAAGAGGCGGTCTAGATCACGTACTAAGTCCAAAGCTAGATCTCACTCGCCGTCCATGTCACCAAGCAAACAGTCGACACACAAAAACTCCATACATTCAACTAGCATCTCTCCTGTGGAGAGTAGGGAATCCAGCCAGGAACGCTCCAGGTAACTTTCTCTCTCACTGTGTCATTTGAAAGTCCTGACAGCTTTTGACCATGAATGTGTGTTTCGAACAGGGATTTATAATGAAAAATACTCAGGGCAAGATAGGACTGTGTACAGAGGTGGAAACCATTTGTGCTGGTGACCTGAGATTATTGGAGAGCTCACTGGTATTCTTTGGGTCAAATAACAACAACTGAAAATGTTTCTAAAGCTAAACTCAATGTTCCAATCAAAAGACAAGTTACAGAAGATTGTCCAGAGGAAAAAAAGACTGTTGAATTTGAGAGATTAATGAGAAGGAAACCCAGGGATTGTGTTCTCCTTCCAGAATGGTTCTCAATAACACCTTTAGCAACAGTAGTACAATGGAGCCTTCCAAAACCTGGCTATGACAGTGGAAAATTTGGTCAAAATTGCCAAAATAAGAACTTTGTATGTATTGATTTTTTTTTTTTAATACTTTTTTCCCTCGGCTGAGTCTGCTTCGTTACTGATTGCATTACCCTAGTCCCATTATAGCATTGGTCTGCGCCACATGAGACGGTGCTTAAAGCTTATAGATCTGCCTGGAGTTGAGGGCATGTCTGCACTGCAAGTGCAGTGAGGCTGGTACACCAAAGGAAATAGAACAATCTCTTGATCTAGATTAAAAAAATGCATTGGATAAATTTGTCATTCTTGTGTTTTTGTCTTTAGGGGAGTTTCTCAGGAAAAAGATGGCCAGATCTCTTCTGCAATCGTGTCTTCAGTGCAAAGTAAAATAACTCAGGTATGAATTCCAGAAATCCCTGCAGTGCTGCCTAATGAAGTGTTTCTACTTCTGTATTGTACTCCATTAAGTTGTTGGGGGTTTTTTGCTGACACAAGGTTGAGCTTTAAATATAGTAAGGATCCACGTTCACTGTCATTCTGAATATTACATTGCTTAGTTTGGAAGAAACTCGCTTTCTGCAACTTCTTTCCCTGCAGTGCTTGCTTCCTTCCTTCCTTGCTTCTCTGGCCTCTGAAAGTCAAGCTGATTTCTTTCCTTACACTGAACAATAACCAACAGTAAAGATAAAGTAGTCCAAAATATGCTGTCCTTGACACCTGCATCAGCCCATTAGTCACCTAAATGGCATGCAATACTGAGAACCTGCTTTGCCCTACAGCATCTTTTATGCTGGTGGTGTTTAAAAAAATAAAATAAAACTCAGCTTGGTGCCAGGTTACAATTGCGGGGCTGGCAGTTGGGGGCAAAATAACTTTGTTTTCTTTAAACAGCGCATTTTGATAAGCATGCTGCTGAAATACAAATACAGACATCAAGCTGCTCCTCAAAGCCAAGCGGCTTGTTGTACGCTAGTTAATCTTCATATTTGCTCAAACTTTTGTCTTGGTGAGCAGAGCTTAACCAGGCCATAGAGTTGGTAAAAAAAAAAAAAAAAAAAATAGCATTAGAAAAGGCTCTTTCTAGAAATTACTTCATATAATTTCGACCTACACAGGGTAGGGGCAGCAGTTAAGTTAGTAACACCCTCCAAAAATGTACTGCCATCAGGATGAGCAATTATTTGCAACAATAAGATCACTGCAGTTTCTGTGCTTGGATGTAGCAGGAAAGTTAGAAGTAGATTGAACTAGGGGGTGCAGCGTAGTAAGTTTTACCTACAGTGGTGCAATAAAACCTATGTCTGTAAATAGCTGTAGCAAGACTGATGTGCTGTTTAAACATAAACCAGAAGTGTATTTGGTTGCTTTGAATCGCTGCAGGATTGTAACCCCATGAGCATTTATTAAATACTTGCTTGGTGTGCTAACCAAAGTAGTGATTGTAATGCTTTTTAATGCATTCAGTTTCCTTCATACCACTTATTCAAAAAATAACCTATGTTATAATTTTTATATGCATTTAAAAAGCCGTGGTTTAGCTTTCAAAAATTCTCATCTGCTTTGTTTTTAAATGTCTATTTAACTTTGGATTGTGTGTCAGTTTTGAGAGAGAAGATTATGCCCTAACCATGACTCTTGTCATTTTTCAAAAAGTGTAATTGCTGGAGAAAAATTCACCCCTGGACTTTTGCTCTGTTTTTCTTTCCCTTTGTGTAGAAATTGATGAGTCTACCAGAAAATTAGGCTCTTTGTGAATGTAATTCCTTTGTACATAAGTGGCTAGGGCCCTTCCCATTGCTGGCTTTGTCAGAAGAACCTTCTTCCAGAATAACTTCTTTTGCTTTTTCCTGTAGGAAGACGGTAGGAACAGGAATAAAAAATAAAGCAACCAGAGAGAGACTGTGAGGGACATCATGGTCCTTGGAGTAGATTAAATATCGGGCAATTAGAAAAGCATACTTGAAGCGTAGGTTTAATTGTTGTTACAAGCAGGTCCTGGATAGACCATTTTCCTTATGGTATATGGTGTACTCGGTACTTGTCGTTTTGCTCCAAGTACATATTAGCTTTTGACCTGGGCCCCTCGGTTGTATTAGGTTTAAATGCCTCTGGCAACTTCAGCCTTGTGCTGAAATGCAGAATTTAACTACTGGTTTAAAAAAAGAGGGGGCGGGGTGCATAGGACTTTCAGTCTGGTTTACCCTGTACGGATCACTTTCAGGGTCCAAATTTCTCAGTTCCCAGTAAGATAATTTCCTTAGTGCTTAACATTGGCTCTGCTACTGCTGGGATGGGTTTCCTTCCAATGGTGAGTACTTCCCCCACCTCCACGTCTGTTTTCCTGTCTGTAAAATGGAGTTAATGATACAGGTCTCCTTCATAAAGTGGCTTAAAGTCTACAGCTGGCAAATGCTTTACAAGAGCCAAGTATGATTTTGTTTTGCATCACAATAAGGGAAATATTATGCTTTTAAAGTAAATATTGTTAGTAATTTGGCATTCGGTATTCAGCAGCATTTTTATATTTTGTGGGCATCGGGTGGCACAGAAACCGCCAGGTGCAGCTTACACAACATTACGTTCCCTTTGTCATGCGTTGTTTCTGGGTCCTGTCAAAAGGGAATGAAGTGTTGTGCCACTGAGTGGCGGCTCTTCCTCCGTCATTCTGGCCTCCCCGGAAACTCTTCTTGATTTGTGAGGCCTTGCTACTACACACAGGATAATAAACCCTTCAAATGACTTGTGATTTTTGTCACGGGTTCTGGCTCCAGGATTTGCAAAGATTTTCTCAGACAATTGTACTTGCTTCATACACATCTCACAATTCCCACATGTAATATATAACCCTATTGGCTGACGTTGACATTAACGGTATCGCGCCTTCGTTTATAGTGCTCCACTAAGAAAACCTTCCCGTTTCTCTTGGTTTCTTTCAGCCAGGGTGCGTTTATTTTTTTCTCCTGTGCAAAAACCATTCCTACTCTTTGTTTAAAATACCTGTCCTGGAGGCCAACTTGAATTTCTGCAGGCTTGTCTCAGTCTTCTGAGCGGGGGCTGCTGCTGGAACTCGAATTTTGTGGAAATCTGATCTCATGCTCGGGCTCCTCGTTGTAATTGCTCCATCACATTTATTGCATGTATTCAGAGCCAGGATTCCATTCTTTCCGCACACTGACCTCAGATACTTCTTCTCAACGGCTTTTGCTTCCCTTTCCTACTGAGATTTTTAGAGCGAAATTTCATTCTGCTGATTGACTGTCAGTTGCGCTGCTGACCAACGTACCAGATTTCAGTTGTACTACACGCTGAAATCCAGTCGCCCACTGGAACTGCCCACCTGTACGTTTGAGATCCCTTCACTGTAGTTTTTGGTAAGGGGCCTTGTTCCTACAGCATCTTAAAACTGAAAACAAAGACTCTTGCTTCCCTGCTGCCACGCTCAGCTTTGCTTGTGTATATAGAGGGCCCTTCCCCAGTGCCGTCTGAGCTCTTTGGTGATAAGCTTGTCCAGGTTCCATCAAAGGGGTCTAAGTGTGAAAGATGTTTCCTAAACTCCAGCCAGGGTTTTGAAGCCTCTTTTTTTAACCTCCTTGGTGATTTCTAGTTACCCAGGAAACGATGCATACCGTGCCGGTATTTGGGACCGTTTCCCTTGTCCTGAAATCACGTTGGAGTTCAATGACGTGTGAAAAGTACTGTAGTAAAAGTCGTTGTGCTGCATTGCTGAGTAACTCGAAACATTTCTGAGCAGAAATATGAAATAGCTTTGAGTAATGTAAACTAATAGTAAGCATTGAAATTTAAGTATTGTACATATTGCAGTATTTCATGAATGATCCAGTTAAAAATGAAAACCTCTACCCATTTCTCCCATTTCCTGCAGGATCTCATGGCCAAAGTGAGAGCGATGCTTGCAGCTTCCAAAAACATCCCGACCAGTGCCTCCTGAGACCTGGTGATTTGACCATCAAGAGATTGATGTGGAAAGGAACAATCGGAAAAACTGCCTTGTCTCAAGTGTCCAACTGAGCTTAGCTCACGTGGTTGCAATTCATTCTGATCTGATCAGAACTTAAAGGAGCTAAAAACCTTTCTGTACAGAACTGTCCCATTGGAACGTCACTGATTTTTTTTTTTGCCAGCCAGAACCTCTCTTTGGACAGCTTCTGGGTTTTGTAAATTGATTTTTGACTAATTCTCCAGTAACATTTTATGACCAGCAGTCTCAATCTGTATATTTGTAAATAGTATCATGTTTCTGTGATAAAGTATTACACAATAAAAAGGAGAGAAACACCTTTTATTAGCTACCCACTTTGTGTAGGTTCCTTAATTTTTTTTTATGAGCAACTTTCTTTTGCTGCGAGATTTCTTTTTCTTTAATTTTTTAAACTGTTCTTCCTTTTACACTACTCCCTCAGGCAATGTTGTTGCTGAAAAACACCTTTCATCTTCCTTCATGCATCAAATGATCTAAGCACACTTGTTGCTCAACAGACAGGTTTGTGCATAGACCACAGAATTTTCTGTCCATTATTAAGCTGGTGCTCTGACTGTTTGCAGTGCAGTCTCTTTGAAGTGTGTTGGAGTCACAGCCCCTTTTCCTTAATGTGCAGCACTCTCCAGTCACATTTGCTGAAAAGCCAGTAAGTTCTTTTACAATTGTTCAATAGACTCATATTTTCCAGAGATCCAAGAATCTTTTAATTTAACATTTTTCATGCTGTTAGAACAATGAACTTGAACGTCTGGAGACATGCTATCCTGCCTTTGTAAACTGTCAATGACAAATGCCAGTTATGCTTTTTGCAAGCATATGAACTCGATATAATTACAAGGTCATTTGTTATGCATTCTGCACAGTTTAGTGAGACCGTTTAAATAATCTTTTAAAAATGGAATGGAAACGTTCTGAAAGCACTGATTGAAAGTGGCTACAGAAAGCAATAACTGAAAAGATAACAATTAAAGACAATGGTCCTTTTCCCTTAGATTACAACTGAGCTGTGTCATTATACAATTATTACATAAACCTCTAAAATGAGTTTCTGTGAGCTCTATATTAGAGGGATTAGGACTTAAAAAGGAGGCATGTCTTAATAACAAACTACAGCACAGTCGATGTCGTAATAGGCAGAAGAGGAAGGTTCTTTGGTTCAATCGGTACGTGGAAGATAATGTTTTAATGAAGCTTTTGGGACAGTGGCTTACCACCATTGTTTCACTGTGTTTTAGTCTGAGCCGATACTGGAGAATGGGCGAAGCTAATCTATGATGTATTGCTTTTTTCAAAAATATCTTCAAGGAACTATCAATAACAGAAGTGGGGGTATGAGAGAGAAGAAAAATTGGCTGTGATTTTCAAAGGTGTTGAATGCTGTTGTTCACATATTCTGTTTGAAATATCTTTAAGTGAACCTGACTTTCTAGAGGTTGGCTTTCTGAAAATGCACTGGGGTAGTTGGGTGCCTTGGCCTTTTGTACAAATTGGCAGTGCTGAACATCAAGAATTAAAGGACAACTTATGTGCATGAATAGATTTCACTCATTTTGATTTCTCTGTAAAAGGATGCTACAATTGGAACCATAAAAACACATTATTAATATGCTAAATAAGGAATACCACAGCTTGGGGACACTTGTGGAAAATAAGAGCTTCTACTTCAGTGCCGTGCTGAAGAGGAAGAGGTGGTCTCTGAACCAGGGGTGAGAAATCAGTAAGAACTTTGAAGAAGTGAAGCTTGGTGCTAGGTTGGGCAGAGTGTGGTTGGAGTTTGGGTGTTACTACCTACCTCTCTGATTTTGTTCAGGCAAAGCAAACTGATGCCAGATGAGAAAACAGTTGCTAGAATGCTAGCATGAAATCCCTCTGTGAGAACTAGGTGCACCATCAAATGTTTTGGGCTGGTTTGCAACACTGATTTTTCTTTCACTAGTGATGAAGGTCTAAGATCTTTTCCACAGGTAATGATCCATATGTTTCCATCCTTAGGATCTTCGTTAGTATGACCAGGATGATTGATTTGAAGGCAGGTGGAATAACTAATGTTTTTATTTAGATTTCCATGGCTCTGAGATGCCATTCTTATTTCACTAATGCTTTCAGTGAACTAAAGCAAGAATTGGTTGTCTTGAATAGTGCATGGATGCATGATTGGAAATTCTCAATCCTCTGTCTGCTTAGTGCCACAGCCTTTTACATCGCATCACCCGTTCAGCAGCTTGTCTAGTTGGCGTCTTTGTCATAAAGAAATGAATGCCACGTAGGAAAGTCTATCCGTCAACTTCATAACCCCCCCTCTTTTCTTTTAGCTGTTCAGGGCTTTTTAAGTTTCAAGTAGGAGGAGAGAATGGGTTCACTTCTCAAAGCTTTGTTAGAGAAATACCTGTGGCAAAATCTATTCTTATTCAGGACTTGGTTAGTGTGTGACTGGACTATAAAGAACCATAAGGATTGGTAGCTCCAACACAAGAGTTTTTCTTTTATTCAAAGTGTGAGGGGGAAACCTAGGACAACATAAAATGCCACATTTGGGGAGGCTGATGATCGGGACAGCTACCGCTGCGTTGTTAGTTGCTGTATGCTTTACGTAAAGTGAGAAAAGAATTAGTTTCCCCATATGTAAAAGCAGGAGCAGCTCAGTTCTTTTACTTTAACTTTAATTTAGCCAGTAATAATTGGCAGAGCTTATGGTCCTCTGAGCAATATACTCCACAGTGCATAATGCAGAGAGATTTTATTGGTTGCATAAAACACAATGAAACCGAGTCATCTAATCAGTAATGTACATCCATAGCATCCACCATTTCCCTCTGATATCTAGTTCTTGTGTAATTTATTGCGAAAGCTTTGAATTGTTCTGACACTGGAAGAAAGATGTTTTCAACCAATCCGGGTTTCGCGGGGGGGGGGGTTGTTTTGTTTGTTTGTTGTTTTTTTTACATACTGATGAGACAACGCTGATGTGCTTTGATACAGCTGGATGAACAAGAATGAAATGTGGATTTTGAAGCCAGCTACTGTGTTCTGTTGTGTGTGCTTGGTCACATTTACCTAAATGTATTTTTCCCCTTCCAGATGGAGTCAAGATTTTTGCCACAATTTCATAATGAAATTATGCACTTGTTTGTCATATCACGGGGTGAAAAGACTCACCTATCTCTTTGGTAAAATAGGGTTTTTTCTGCCGCTATTTTGGATTTATTCCGCTGAAAACACGGTTGTTTAATGACTTCTTAAAATATTTTCTATCCTTGTGACTCCGTCTTCCTCTCCCCTCCCCCCTTCACAGTATGTCCTTGCTGAATGAGATGGAGTGTTGGCTCCAGGAAAATTTAGCATTAAAAGGCATTTTCGCATGGCGTTTTTATCGTTTACTGCAGCTTGCTCACATTTAACATTGTCCCAAGGGTGGTTGTGTTCTCCAGGAATTTTTTTTTAAGAGTATTTTTGCTGGGGTTTTTCAGCCCACCAAATGGTCTGTTTGAAAAAGGCTCAGGCTGCTTTAACAGCATAGTTTCTGTGTGTTACGGTCTCACCTAAAAAATTGACGCCACTTTTTATTTTAGGGTCTTCATAGATGCTGCGTGTATTATCTGCTGTAAACATAATGCTTAGCCTCAGGTATAACAAGTAATGCAACTCGAGTGCCTGGCATCTCAAATTGAATGTGTCACTGGGGGCATGGCTTAATTTACACAGCATTTGCTTGGGAACTCTGGCTTAGTTCCTGCGTATATGTGTGAGAGCCGTCATGCAGGTTAGCACTCAGTGATCCAGGAGCTGCCCAGACTATTCGTTGTTGTCCTTTAGCGTTCAGGCCTCAGGTGGCACATAGTGCATCTCAAGCCAGTCTTTAATCCCCACGAGTACTAGATAGATATAGACCCATGAGGACTATATTTTTATCCTCAAACGTGTCTGTGTGTGTGTCTGTGTGTGTCTGTGTGTGTGTGTGTGTGTGTGTGTGTGTGTGTGTGTGTGATTAAAGATTGGCTTGAGCTGCGCTTTGTGCCACCAGGGGCCTGAATGCTGTGACACACATGTGCCTTTCTAGAGTCTGTTTTTATCTTCAAATTATACATACACACGAGGATAAAAACACTCCAGAAAGGCATGTGTGTCAGCCCACTTCTTTTATAAACATAAGGCGTCCCTTCACCAACAAAATAATCCCACTGAGATAAGGGGTAGTAGAAAGCACTCAATAATCATTAGTTCACTATTTGCCAAGCATCAGCTTGCTTCCATGAGGCAGACTGGTTCCTAACTGTGGATTAGAGGGGATTTTTCACCCTGTTACTAGTTATCCCAAGGCTTGTTTGTCAGATAAATACCACCCATTTTTTCTGTTGTTCAGACCAGAAAAAGGACTTGGAGATCTTGTATACAATTCCTTTCTGTTCTTTCTCAAATTCAGCAGGAATCCCATTTACCATACTTAGGAATTCAGTTTCTCTGCCTTTAAGATGGTTTTATAATTTTATTTTCTGCATACCAATCTGTGCACTCACGCTTCCATCCACTGTAGTTTCAGGTCAGTCTTACTACTGGTGTATGATGAATCAAATCTCTGTTTCAGATACTGATAAGTGAGAGGTACGTAAGCCAGCCTCCTGACCAAGGTACGACATGCCATATCTTTTGAAGAAAGATGCATCTTTGCACTGCAGGCATCCTGTTTTCTCAGCTGCAGGTGATACTCTGAAATCAGGAATCATGTGCTGTGCTAGAAGCCAGAGCAGCATGGCACTAAAGGTTGTCAGGCGTCTTGGCTTGTCCGTCTTGCCTTGAGCCTGTAGAAGAAATGATGCCCTAGGGTTGCAGTAAGCAGTAGTAGGTGTCACCCTTTTGACTCCAAAAATGCATCTCCTTCAGGTTTGCTTGTCTGAGCAGGACTCTGGTCTAATCTTAATCAGGTTTTTCTGAGAAGATTCTCCATCTGCATTCATGCCACCTAGAGGCAGCCACAAAACTTCCATGCAAAAATCTTTTCCTTTGAAGGTACTACATACCCTTGTAATGAAGACCCTTCAGCAAGATGATGCATACGTGAAAAGGGTGGAGCTGGTGTGAAGCCTTGTGATACCCACTCTGTTTCCTTGGGTAAATAGCTGTCAGAGGTCCTCGCATCCCCTTGTAGGTCATCCTCCATCAAACTGACGCAGACGCACTGGTTTTGAGTGGAACTATCTGGCTCTCTTGAAGAGCTGTCAGTCACAGAGATCAATTTGCAGTCAGCTGGCATCAATCGCAATTTCCCATCAGTTGTCATGCTGTAACCCTGGGTGGCATAACATTTTGTTTGATGCCAATTAGTCCGGAGCATGTAGTTTCTAGTTCCGGCTGCTGCCACTTGATTTATCCACGGAGGAATGGGCCCCATTTGCTCACACCATTTGTAAAGATAGCTATGCCAGTAATTTAGATTTCAGAAAGCAAATGGTTCGCATGGGGGTAGGGAAGGGAGTGACATAGTTGATCCTGCTGCTACTTTGTGAATCCTTAATGCTGGATGCTTTGTCAGATATAGCTCATCTGTTGCTACGTATAAAGACATTCTCTAGCAAAGTCACTTGAACTCTGCTTTTATTATATCAACCCATAAGGTCACTGTCCAGTGACGCTGGGCTTGACATTTTTACCAACTTAGCAACAGCACTTGCAGGCAGGATGTGACCTCACCTACTCAAGTGCCAGGAGGTGAATGATCTGTAAACCATGGGCACTTTCTTAAGAGCTAATCCACCCACCGCCTTCCTAGATTTCTTTGCCTTCTGACCTGGAAGCAGGGAGCAAGGTACCACGTCAGCCAGAACATCTGCCATTATTTTTAGCTCCAAAATACATTGGCCATAACCTCACAACAAGCCATTGTGAAATTGTCCTCTTAGATGTTGAACGCTCACTGCTTGAATTTATTTTTCTACTAGGGCTTAACTGTTGGCGCTTTCTGTAGATTTTGCTTTGCCTCCAGACAATAAATGGCTTTCATCACTGAAACTGCAGCGAGGCTCAGTAGTGTGGATAAAGGAAAGAGCAGTTTGGACCAGTTGATTGAAACCTGTTTCCCCACTAATTAGGTCTTTTAAAAAGCTCACTATCTTTTCCCTGTGGCCAGCTGGCAGGGTGTTGCTCCAGCGCTGTTCTGTTTGTAAATGCAGCCATCAAAGGGTTTCCTGATAAGATGCAGGATAAGACAGAAAAGGTAGTTGCTTTGATTTCATCTTAATTTCCTTGTCCCCAAGTGAGCACCAGGGATTAATTTAGGTGATAAAGTTCCCTGCTCCATTTTGTTATAAGCTTTAAGGAAGCCCCGAGTAACTAAAGCAAATCCTCGTTTACTTTGCAACAGTCTTGAAACTTTTGGGATATCCCAGTTCACCCCTCTTCTCTTGCATGAAAGTGATTGCCTCCAAGGCAGTGTTTAGTCTGATACGGTACATGTGCAGTGAGATGGGAGCTGTGCAGACTCCTCTTCCCTATAGGCCAATTCACATTTGTGCTGGTTATTCTCTCCAGTCCTAGACCTTTGCCACTCTTCACACATTCTGCGTCTGTATTTTTCTGGTGTGGAAAAATAACCTTGACTGATGCTACTGCATCAGTTTCTCTGACAATTGGACTTGAATTCTCCAGAGAAGGAGGACACTTGCTTTTCAAGCTGGGACTTTCTCTGTGTGATCTATCAAACAATAGTTAATCGGCACAGATGCCCAGCAATAAAAATACAAGCTCGATGTTAGAGATGGGGGGCAGAGGGAGAAAGATGCAATGACTTGTCCAGACTACACGGAGCGAGTGGCAGGCCCTTTGAGCTAGGTCTCTGGGTTCTGAAAGCTGTCGTGACCCAGTAGTCTCTGCTTGCTTTGCTCCTTGCAAGGTAAGTCTCCCCCCAAACCTAGTTCTAGGTAGCTCCGAATTTGCTATTGTATATGCACCCTATATTGGAAAATCAGGATTTCTTATTAAGAAGATATTCAAGGTCAGCATTTCTGTTACTTAGGGGTTTGCATCTTCAGTTGGTGTATGCTGTCACTTCCAGTGATTGCACTGCTGACTTTGGAGAACATGCACCTACCTCTTCGGTTTGGCTAAGACCGACTTCTGCTTGCAAGAGTGATGAGCTGGAGAGTAAAACGAGGCAACCATAAGTGTCTTCCAGGAGTAACTCATACATATGGCTTCCCACTGGAGGCAGTGTCTGCAGCTGGCCATCTGCTGTGTGTTGCTCTATTTTAATGGCTTAGTATTATATTTCCTCCAGGTTGTGGGTGGGATGGAGGACGTAAAGATCAGACCTTGCCTACTTCCAGCAGGTACAACTACTATGACTTTAGCCACAATAGAGCAGTGGTTTTCAACCTTTCTTCATTTGCGAACCCCTGAAAAATTACAAATGAAGGTGAGGAGCCTGTTGGAAATTTCAAATAGAGGTATGGACCCCTTTGAATTGTGTGTGTGGGTGGTCACATACTTTTGATCATAGTCACCTTCCATGGACCTCTTAGACATAGTCTATGGACCCCCATGGGCCCATGGGCCACAGGTTGAAAAACACTGCACTAGAGACAACAGGTTTTTAATCAAGTGTCTGGTGCTGGCTTCCTTGTGAGTGCCCAGACCTAAAGAGATCCCATGCTCGGCAATTACTAAACAGCATCATGATGCTGGTAATTCCTGTACAAATCCTCTGTGCAGAGGCCTCTTCAGTCCCTTCAGATTGATACCATGGGGTCTTCAGCAGTATAAATGCCATCCGCTCTTACCGTGACAGTGGGAAACGGGGAGAGACGGTCCCTCAAGTGCCTTATTTGTTATATCCTTGCATGCTAAACTGCTAAGCATACAGCTTGCTAAATGTACTAAACTGAAGCATGAGTCTCATCTGTTGTTGTGAGTGTAGGTTAGAGTTTTCCTGCTTCTGGTAATGAAGCCTAGCATATGGTCCTCGTTACCAAGTTGAACTGTTGATAGGGTGAGCATTATCAGCTGGGGTTTTGTTTCGTTTGTAGTTTGAGGGGGGGTTATGAGTTGTAGCACTGTAGTTTAAAAGAGGGTCAGCACCCCAGGGCAAACCTAGCCCCTGCAGCCACTGGTGGCCCTGAATTTGGGAATGTTGAGTTGAAGATTTTGAAAAGTCCTGAATAGCTTCACACTGCACAGGGCTGTCCTAAATTATACTCAAGGTGGGATTTTCCAAAACCTTCTTGCGTTAGGAGCTAGAGCATCTCCTAGAAAAACAGTCGGGATTTAAACTCTTAAGTTATGGAGATTTAACCATAACCCTGTAAATTTAAACCGTTACCATAGCTTTCATGTCATCCCAGAGAGTCTCCATCTTTGATTGTGATCAAACCTGACTCCCAGGTTGAGAATACTACCTAGCTACTTCTGGGCATTGTTCTCTAAAATCACCAAAAGAATATGGTGAAAGCTCTCTCCAGCTATTTTCCCATCCCTTCTGCAAACTAGCTCAGCAAGACTTGTCCCACAGCACTTTGGTAATATTATGGGGATTTGGGGTAACTTCGTAGTAGGGGGAAGAGTTGTAGCCATGATGGTCCAAAAATGTGTGATAAGCTAGCTTTTTGATGATCTCTTTTTTTTGGACTTGCTGTATTGGTTAGACAAACATTTGGGTACAAGATGCCCTTCAGGTCTAGGAAGGAATTTTTCTCTCAGGACCACAGCTAATTGCATTGTTCATTCAAGTAATAATGCATATGTTTGACCACGTGTTAGAAATGGCCTGAATCACTGGTTGGAGGAGGCTGATATAACTTTTCAAGAACTAACTCTTCTTTGAAATTGCAAGTTTAATAAGATAACATGGCATATAGGATGGAAAATTGGCAGCCGTGTATCAAATGAATGTGATGCTCTTAAATCTTACCCAATTTCACACATACGCACAAACCATTGCCAGAAGCCTTTTGCCTTTTTACGTTCTCCCATTCAGCCAACCTAAAATACACTTATATTCAAGTGCGCCCAGTCCTTCCGCTGTCTGAACATACACCACCTTATTTCCTAAATTAGAAAATGATAGGACTTGACAGCTGTAAGCCAACACGGTCGAAATAACAGCAGACACCTTCCCGCAGTAGGGAAACACGTTACAATTAATGGCCTAAGAGTATCACCCTCGGCCGAATTTAAAGCATTCACCCAGGTGCAATTTGCTTCCTTTTCCAAGGCAGCAAGGATAATGGATGTAAAGCAATATGACACGCTGGATCTCAGCAAATGCTTTAAAAACGCGGGAGAGCAGCGTTGGCAAAGCTGGTGGCATTTATCATCTTAACCAAGAGGTGAGCAGTCGCTTGTTCCTGACAACCGAGTAATTCCCATCGTGCCTTGTGTGTGCTTAGTATTGCATCGGTGGCGTTAATAGAACTGAGCAGCTAATATTCTTGCATGACGAAACGCTGAATGAAAACCTGTTTGTGGTTAAGGCCACTGCACGTGAGGATTAACCAGGCCAGTCGCTCACACCAGGCAGAGGGAACATCAGGG
Source organism: Crocodylus porosus (assembly GCF_001723895.1). NCBI lineage: Eukaryota > Metazoa > Chordata > Crocodylia > Crocodylidae > Crocodylus > Crocodylus porosus. The sequence continues at coordinate 10,344,904 of NW_017728921.1, forward strand.
TGTTTCCGTGAGTCTCTGGATCCCTACCTCATTCTTGAATACAGGGGGCTCGAAGAGGACTGTAGTGTAGGGCTCTTGCTGTGAGCTCAGGCATGGGGAAGAAGTTTGGCATTTCTTTGGGGAGGGTGAAAGACGCGATCCTCAGAGCAGTGAAAGAAGCTAAAGGCACTTGAATCAGGGCAGACCAGCGGAGTCCCTTTCTGAGAGTCAGTCTTTGTTGTATTGCTGCATCAAGGCCCAGCACTTGCTGCAGATTTAAATCAATAGCTATGTCCTCGCACTGCCTTTGTCAGGGCAGGGACAGAAATGAAAACTAAGTGGCTGAGGCTGAGGCTGGGCGAGTGATCTGCTCCAGGGATGGGTGGGTATGAGGAGAGGGAGCACCTGCGCTGGGTCACCGAACTTTTCATCCGGCGGCAAGTCATCCATCTTGCTGAGTGCAATGTGCTGAGCCTCACCCTGCTAGATGCACTCCGGCCTCACAGGAATGTGGAAATAACGAGTTAAAAATCAGGTTTTGTCTCTTACTGACTCATTCCTCAGTGTTTCTTCTTGCAGACAATGCAGAAGAGCTCGGAAGTGGCAGTCTATTCAAGCCATGCACAATGGCAGAGGTAGCCACCTTTCACACAAGCTATATGAGATACTGCGTACTCTAAAAGAAACAATTTTCTCTTCCTTCACGCCTTAAGACTATCGAGAGAGTAAATGCTACATTCAGCCCTTAACAATGGGCCCTGTTGCAGCCAGTTCCCCTTAGCTGGTGTGCTGGCTGAATAAGAAAGGAGGGAATAGAATATTTCTAACAAATAGAGCAATGTATTAAAATTGTTTAAAACTAGATACAAATGGGTTCAGCAGGCGGCGTGTGGAAGGTTGTCCGGGTTCCACTGAGCACCACTTCACCTTGTCCAGCGGATCGTGGTCTTGGAGGACAGAGACTCGAAGCGGGGTATAATTCCACTTGATTTGCCCAATAGGTACTACACCAGCAGGTCAGAGGTTATTCCACGGGACCAGAAGCAAATAGTGTAGCTGCGATGTGAGCATCGGGGGCTGCAAACTCAGATCTGAAACCACTCGTTCAGGCTGCAGGTTCCAGTTGTGGCAGCGTTGTGCATAATTCAAGAGGAGGAACTGCTGGGCTTCTTTTAAGGACTCCTCAGCTGGGATGAACTTCCAGTCCATTGAGTAACAATTGGCTTGTGATGAGAAAGATGCAGGCAGTTGCAATCCAGCTGCCAGGCGCAGCAGATCAGCGATGCCCGAATGTCCACCCTCCGCATCTGCACGTGCAGATTCAAGGTGTGCGTTTTTCAGTCTTCGCCCTTGGCTAGCATTAAGTGAGGCGAGCCGCCCATTGCAACAGACGCTCCAGTGAAGTTGACTCCCTCTGCAGTTTCTTTCACAATGACAGCAGAGTGGCTGATCCAGCTCCCTCATTGTCACCGCTTCCAAAGCAGGCTCTCAGCAGTCTTCTCCGAAGTGAACTGTTACTTTAATGAAGAGCTTTCCAGTCCTTGGTCCCAAACTGTTCTTTTCTATCTGTATCGTCAGCTGAAACCCCTGCCTCTGCTGTAAAAAGCTTTCAACACCATTCCCCCTGGCGCCAGAGCAATTAGAGGGGGAAATGGTAGGCAGGACCTCTTTGATAGTGTTTGCAGTCTGTAATAGAGTGAAATACAACCTCAGTCCCTAGGATATAGCAGAACTGCACTTCTGCTGCTACCGGGTCTGTGATTCTGGGGCTCTGAGACGCTGACCCAATACGCCTCAATCCTTATCAGCTTTTATCCATCGTGTTGGTTAAAGGTTTTCCTGTTCATGATATAAATATTGCATAGACTGAACTGATAATGCAGAATCTTGGCAGAGATTTGTGCGCTGCTATAAATACCCAAGTACATATACAGAAAAGTATATGGTTCCTTAATGACCAGTCAAAGTTTGTACAAGTGCTGTGTGCTTCATTATATGAGTATGCACTCAGATGGCAATGCGGTAGCATTAGGTTGCAAATGTTACGTTACCCCCTTACTACGTAATGCTTCACTCAGAGCAGGGTGTTGAGTATTGGCAGTGCCGCGGAAATGGTTACTATACAAGCATTAATTGATGTTCAGGCCATTCGCTAGATGGCAACAGGGCTTGGCAGAAATGATGCGTCTCATTCATGGGCTTGGCAGGCCAAGTTGTTCTCACCTTTGGCCATGGTACCCGTCAGTGGCAGTCCCATTGGATGGACTGGAACAATGGTCAGCTTCCCAATGGCATGGAGCTCCCATACTATTTATGTGACGAATAAGTTGCATGCATGGCACTAATGATCCAGCCAGAAAAGTTGATTATTCTGGTAGACCTTACGAGACTTTTAATTTAAAAAAAAAAAAAAAACCCAGCGAAGGGGAGAGCTAGAATAAACTTTTAAACACGCACACCTGATTTGAATGCATGACTGCACCCAGAGCCGTTGGAAAAACTATTTCTAAAAAACTATTTTATAAAGCAAATGAAATGTTGTCATTACGATGTAAAAATGCTCCTTTCAAAAAACCCAGCAGACTGGAAATGGAGAGCGAGGCAGTGTCTATGAACAACAAATCAAATTAAATGGTTTTTTATTCTGCCAACTGTTGATGTCATGAAATAACAAGGAAAAATGCTGTAAACACTGTTTATGTGTTGAAACACTGTAAATCACTGAATCTAACTTTTTTTTAATTGAAATGTCTGGAGGACAAGCTGCTACGGTGTCTAGAAATGCCCATGAAAGTGGTGGAATATACCAAAGCAACTAATTTGTAACATAACACCAGCTTGCCCTTTCCATTCTCCAAATCAACTGAAATCTGAACAGGATAATGCTTTGTGAGGGATGCGTGTTCTTTTGTTATGCATGACTGGGTCTACTAATATGCTGTGGGGGTATAAAACAGGGCTGCGAGTTGGCTGTATCAAAAATAATACTCCTGGAATTGCTATAAAGAACCAAAAGAAGTGAACGTTTTGAAGGGCTGGCTTTCACAGGGAGGTGGCAGAACCTCTTTGCTATGAGTATGAACATCCATGTGAAAGCTAAACAAATTTGCCATCTTTATTGAATATGGTAAGGGAGATGGTACCCAAATGACTACGGTTTTAGCAACAATAAAGTCCTTTACATATACTAAATAGTTCTAACACGTAGAAGTAAAATAGGGGTTCCACAGCCCAGAGCCTTCCTAGTAGTTTCAGCAGGCCAGAACAGGAGCACTCACTCTAACGAATCTGTAAATCTGCTAAATACCTGTCATCAGCTATCTCAGACAGGACATGGGAAGAAGCAGCAGCAGGCTTTGAACCCTGCCTGCAGTAAGCATGCACAAGAGCCTTACGAACCAAAAGCCTGTAACTGCCTTTGACGATGCAGGCTCCAATATAGTGCTGGTGAACCGGTGGGCTGTAACACCGATGTTCATCCATGAGCAATGACCTGTGATCTGTGTTGGAAGTGTGGATGTTACAGCAAGATGATGACTGGGCCTGTAATTGCTGATGAGCTGGCACGTACAGTGTTTACTTGCATGCAACAGGCCCTGAAATAAAATGCACACCTTGTTTTTGAAAGGCAGGAAGGAGAAAAAACAAATCTGTCCTTGTATTAACTGGCAACAGCTGGGAAGCCAAGCCTTCTCGCTGTTCTGCTCCCTGTGTATAGACCTTACTTTTGGTTTCTCCAAGTAAGTGTGCTTACTGTGTTTCTTGCATATAATATGCACTTCAATTCCCAGATACCGGTTTTTGGGAAAAGGGGGTGTGTTGTATTCAAGAAAATGTGTTTGGAAATGGGGGAGAGCTTTTTTTTCTGACTGCCGTTGTTATACAGGCAGTCCTCGACTTACAACGATTCAAGATGCAATGTTTCGCACTTACAATGTTTATAAATTGACACCCTGTTTCGACTTTCTGATGTGAGTTTCAACTTTACGACGCTTGATCCGATGCAACACCACACCAGCGAACAAGTTCGCTGCGTCGCCCATCTCCCTGGAGAACATCTGTCCAAACTTCCCTGGATGCTTTCTTTAAGAAAGCAGACGAGACTCCAGAAGAACCTGCAGCCAGGACTCCTGAGAAGACTCCAGCCAAGCGCCCTTCAAAAAGTCCAGCAAAGTCACCTCAAAGAAGTCCTTCCAAATCAATGTGATTGCTAGTTACAATATAAATACGTTAATGTAGCTATATTTCTCAGCTCTAATTGATCGAATACAAAATTCTGGAGTATTTTTAGTGAAAACAGGGTACTGGGCCTTGGTTCAGTAACCAATCCCCCACTTACAACATTCTTTCTTACGTGAAAACTGGTTCCAAGTCAGAACGTTTTGACTTAAGACGTGGTTTTCAGGAACCAATTGTCATAAGTCCAAGGACTGCCTGTATTTTAAATTTTGTGCACTTCATCCTTGATCCTACATTCGGGTTCATCCAATAGGACCTTTAGTCTACAGGAGTCGGGGTGTTCCATGTCTGTGCTGCCGTGTGCGGGTCTCGCTGCAGAGTCTTCAATTACTTCCTGAGCTTCCCTCTTTTTCTGTGACTCTAGGACTGCTCTGGGGATGCACATCGTAAAATGCACTAAGAGAGAGAGACTTGCTTCCTGGATACTTTTGGCTTCTCTGACTGCTCAACATCCACTACATAATTTCAGTCTTTGTTTTGAGACAATTCCTGTGCTGTTACTAGCTATTGCTGTTTAGAAAGTTCCATAGACATAGTAGAAACATCTTTTTATAGGCTGTGGTTATATCTCCCATTTAATTTGCATTCAGCACAGCTTTGTCTCTACCTGTAGCTTAGTGCAAAATTGTAAATTATGTTAACTAGTAGGTTTAATTGTCAAGGTTCACGCGACCACGTATTGTCATCTAACTAATTAAACAGTCTAGCAAATGTGCAATATTGGGACCCAGACTTCTTTGCCAAGTGCTCTGACATTTCTACCTGTTAATTTCCTGAAGTGAATACCACTGTAAGCCTTTGATAATTAATGACAAGGCATTAATTATGTCAGTCTTCAGTTAGAGGGCAGCTAGGTTCCACACTTCTGCAGTGATAGGTTCAAACATCATGTGCCATTAACATGTATCACAATGCCAACAGCACAGTGTAATATTTTAAAGTATTTTCACTTTTGAGTATTTAATATTGAAAAGCATTTCCACAAAAGATGGCCTTGGGGGCTGAGAGCCCTGAATTGAGACTCAAAGGAAGAAGGGTTCAGAGGATGAAGTTACACCTTACACATAGGCTATACTAAATCTGTGAAAGGTTAAGCAGTTTAAAGTTGGAACAAGCTCTGAGCAGTCATGTTAAGGCCTAATACTAGTTCTTGCCTGCACAGCTCTGATTTGCCACTAGAGGGCTGGTGAGTAGGGGTGTGGCTAGGAGCCAGGACATCTCAGCTCTATCCCTGCTTGGGGAGAGAAGGGAAGGAGCTGGGAGCAGTGTAGCCTGGGATGTTGGAGGATTGAAAATTGTGTGTTTTATCTCTGTGGAGCAGGCTGAAGTTACCCTAACATGAGCTGGGTAGCACAGTCCAGAATGAGCCCTTGTTTGAAGTGACATAACTTTGAGACACTCAAAGGACACTTAGCATGAGGTGCAATGTGGGTGTGCGCATGTTAAAGCATATTAAGTGCCTTTAGTTAGGTCTAAATGTAATGTGTAACTTCACCCTCGGTGATCAGCTTCACCGCTGCCTCCCTGTGCATGTGCTCTTGTGTCAGTGGCTTAATTTTGCTGTAGCTTATTTCCCACCCTTTTCTGTTGAGACTGGAAGCTCTTTGGGACTGAGATGTTCTTTTCTGAGGAGTCTGTCCAATGCTGAGCAGAATACACCTTTGGACCAGTAGAAGGCAGGAGCCTATAAATGATACCACACCCATGCACCTAGGACCACAGGATACGAGCTAAGGTAACACCCGTGGTTAATGTTCTGCCACAAACCCCCATTGTTTGGGATTCATAGACTGTAAGGGCTGGAAGGGAGCTTGCATGACCATTGGGTCCAGCCCCCTGTGCTAGGCAGGCAAGACAACTGGGGTCAGGTGACCCCCGCGAGGTGTCCATCCAGTCTCCTCTTGAAAACCTCCACGGTAGGTGATGGCACCACCTCTGGAGGCAGCTTATTCCACAGTCTGGACACCCTGACTGTGAAGAGGTTTTTCCTAGTGTTAAGCCTGAAAAGATCTACCGGGAGTTTGTGCCCATTACTCCTGGTTTTCCCCAAGGGTGCCCAAGTGAGCAGTTGTTCACTGAGCCCTTGATGTATTCCCCTGATACAGCGGTAAGCTGCTACCAGGTCCCCTCTCAGCCTTCTCTTTTTTAGGCTACAGAGACCCAAGTCCCTCAGCCGTTCCTTGTATGGCTTATCTTGCAAGTCCCTGATCATACAGGTGGCTCATCTCTGGACCCTTTCCACATCCTTGTTGAAGTGCAGCGCCCAGGCCTGGGTGCAGTAATCCAGCTGCGGTCTCACCAATGCTCAGTAAAACCGAAGAATCGCTTCCTTGGTTTTGCTTGAGATGCATGGGCTGATTCATCAGTTTGATTCTAATAGCAGGCTTGGGTGAGGTCCCCGTGTAGAGTGGTGAAGATTTGCCAGGTTTTTTATGGCAACTTTTGGGCGACTCTTTTTTTAAAGTCTAGCAGTTATTTCATTTTCAGCTACACAAATGCATGCATGAGAGAGCTGTTAGGTCTCCTATGCACAGGGGTCAGGTTCTTGGCTATTAAAATGTTGACAGTGCAAATATATAATCTTCTTTTACCAAGTAGTTTGCATTTCACACACTAAGGGTCTTCATAGGGCCGAGGCAATAATTTGCACTTGTGGTTGAGAGAGGAACCTGCCAGTGACAGTATATTTAGAGAGTGTCTTGCAAGTTCTTTCTGCAACGTAGCCGTTTTTTCCCCCTGTCCGGCATCCTGAGGGCTGAAGACTTCTCTGATTGATGGGTTGATTCAGAACATCTTGGAGGTAGCTAAATCAGATTACTCATGGCTTAAGGCGAGGCTGTGGCTGCTGTGAACCTAAAAAGATTTAGTGCATGGCTAAAAATGAAAGCTCAGTATTTGATACCTGTATTCAGTTCTAAGCGGCTGCAGCTTTCCAGGTTATAAATTTTCTGTTCCTATAGGAAGAAACGCTGTAATCACTCAGTTCTTCTTTAACAAGTGCAGCTCTGCAAGGGGAGGGTTTTGTATTCCTGGCTGTCTTATGAGTAATTGGTGTGTTTGCAATTGTTTTGAGGAACTAATGAGAAAATCATGATGCACCTTTGCAGGGGTGTGTATTTGTTGTTTTAAAAAGATACGCATTGTTTAGAGGACCTGCTTGGGGGAAAACTGGGCATCCTGTAGCACGTGCCGCAAGTCTCACGGGCAGCCTCTGAGTGTAGTGCACAGCAGACCGAGGCGGGAACAGCAACTGATAGGGCAGGGAGCAGACGGACATCCGAGTGGTGCACGTGGAGGGCACAGAGCTAACTTGTGGTGTGCCGGCCAAAACTGTTGTCCCCCACTGCGAGAAACGATCCTTGGCATTTTCAGTTGCAGGAACGGCTTTGATACTATATAGAGCTTAAACTCTTTCATTGTTTCATTCACTTTAATTTTGTGGGCTTTTCCCCCCCCACCACCCTTAAGGAAAACTGTCATAAATTGAGGATACTCTTCCTGCTTTGACTCAGTTGCCATAATTTGAGGTAACCTGGTTACGAGCATCAAACCCATGTTGACCAGCACATGGTGAGACTGTATTGAGCAAGCAAGCTGCTGTGCTGTACTGAATCCTGCTTCCTTTTTCTTTTCCTCTCAGCTCAGAAACACAAAATCAGGCCTGGCTTCATGAATTCCCCTGGCCCTGTGCTTTCGTAAGCCAGCAGCAAATTTGGCATTTAGCTGCGTTTGTTCTTACAGCGTGATTTTCTGGGTTGTCGTAAGCCTCCTCGCTGGCTGTCGCTACATGGCGCTGTGCCTTTGCCAGTGCCGCCTTCAGCAATGTGGGATGGGAAGGGGAGCAGATAAAGCACAGGTTTAGGTCCGTTTGATAGGAAAGCACGAGAAGCCGTGAAGATACTGTGTCGGGCTTGAAGCACGTTGGCAGAGCTGATTGAGAATCTGGCGGCCACTTTGGTCCGTATAGGATGTCTGCCCTTACATGAGCACTTCTAAACACAGACTTTTAAAAGTCCATGTTACATCTCTTTTCAATGGTGTCAGCCTGTGTAAACAGAAAGGGCCCATTTCTACTCATAGAGAAGGCTGTTAACCTTGTCAGGGCTGTTCAAGGAGGTGAAGCCTCTGTTTGGAAGCGTCTTCTGGGGCTGCCACCAAGACGTGGGCGCCATCCATCCTGAGGTCCTGCTCAGCCCCATGCCACGTCTCAGGAATGAGGCCTTGTAGCCACCTCGGAGCAGTTAGTTGGTGACCCATTCAGTTCTTGACCTGCAAGGCAAGCCGAATGATGGGGTAGGTGTGCACAGCTGTGCTAGTAACAGGTGTGAAGAAATGTTCACTTTTTTGGCACTAAGAAGCCAATCTTGTGTTAATGGAAATGGAGCTAGAAGGTCTGGAATAGCAGCTCTTCCCTGAGAGACAGGGGAAAGGACATAACCCCTTCCCTTGTCTTCAAAGAGAGATAGTTATGCTGCCTCTGCCAAGGCACCAATCTAGTCATGTGAGGCCCAGCCATATCAGCGCCAGGTACTCCACGTTGACTGGGTTCATGCCACAGCCTGGTATCTGCAGTAGTAAAGGGCACGCAGCCCTCATTGAGCAATAAGCTTTTGTATTTTCCTTGCTGTTCATAGTTTGCATGACCATCATGCCAGCTTGGTCATCGTCCTGTAGGAGGCACCGTGGACTCCTGGCACAGTGAGGCAGGTGGATGGGAAAGAGTGAATGGATGGGAACAGGGTCCCAACAAACCAAGGGGATTGCTGGGTAAGACAGGGGAGGAAGAGAGATGGGAACCGAAGAACTAAAATGAATGACCTAGGATATTAAAGCAGGCCAGGGAAGTAAGAGTCATGGCGAAGACTGTATAGCTGAAACCAGTAATAGATGTTAATACCGACAGAGAGATGCAGGCAAATATTTATGGGTGTTTACGACTGTCTTCATAACCCATTACACCATCGTTAAACCCTCTTAAAAATATATTACCTAGCTCCTCTTAACGTCTGAAAATTACTGTTGTTTGAAAAAGCTCTGCTGCTGTAAAGGCCATGGGTAATATAATTTATACAAGCTTGGGATCGTGGTGAGCTACTTACCAAACCTACAGCAAAACTCCGCCCCCCTCCCCCCCCAAAAGGCTCTCCTTAGTACTCAGCCATTTTGACTTCATCGGTTCTGACCTTTCTATAGGGCCCACCACACCAGAGCATTCTGGGTAGCTCTGCACTGAGCGATGAAATGGTGCGGCCTTCATGCTCTGCATGCATGTAATATTAATAGCTACTTACATGACCTTAAATTGGTTTAAATGAGCTCTGGCATAATTGATGCTACCCACATAATTTTCCATTAGAAATTGGAAACGGATGCCTTAATGGAGAGATCCACCCACTCCCCAGCCACTCTACAAATGTTTTTAAAGATGCTCATGAGTGCATGTTGGCAAACGCTTTGGGAGCAGCCTTCTGGAAGGGGAACACACCTCTGCAACCTTAGCAAAGCCGGCCCAGCCCTGGGTGCTGCTCCAACGAGTTTTGTTGTGAATCCGAACCTTTTGTTTCTGCCAGGCTGGGTGTTGATCTATTTATTCTCACCGCAGCCTGCCAGAGCTCCCCAGCACGTCAGGAGAATCCCTTTCTTGCTGTGTGACATGCCATCGTGTTTGCTAATGAGTTCAGGGGCCTCATTGACTTGACAGCATGCAATCCGCATTCAGAGATGGGCTGGGAGAGAAGCAGCTGGCATGAGTGAAGCATGCTGGTGGCACTCGCATCAAGATCTTGGGAGAGGAAGGTGCAGAAAACCCTCGTCTTTGCCTGAAGTGGCTCTGGGCAACCTCATCGGTCTTTGCTTTGTAGATGAAGCTGGATAATAATATTCACCGCGCACGCACTCCATGTAGAACCAGCGTGCCTGTGTTCCTAGGATGCATCTTCCCCTTCCTTCTCCCGCTTCCTTCGATGGAAACAGTGAAACGGCTGCAGGGAGCTCATGGATGATGCGGATGTCTGACTTCCTGTGCATTTTCCCTCTATCCCATGTCTCTTCCCATAAAGCCCTTTAAAAGAAAATCGAGACTTTTCTTTAAAGGATCCTTGGCCCTCCACTCCCCATTGTGTATCTGTTTTCCTTTGATGTTTGGTTAGTTGGCCTTTTTTTGTAACAGGCTTCTGTCAATAGCCACTTCTTTGGCACTTATGAGATGATTCCTAGCAAAGCCTCTAAATACCACCCAGCAATGGCATAACAAAAGAAGATGAGGTAGCAGATGCATGCGGGGTCATCTTATCAAACCTTATTTTCAGCTGGGGGTAAATGGATGCAAGTTTATTGATGTTGCCATTTGTGCGCTAGCAAAGATTTTAGCCCCTCTGGTGTAGCTTGGAAGAGCTGGACTTCATGTTCGTTCTTTGGCTGGGACTAGGAACGCCTGGATTTCACTTCATGGCCCAACATGTTTCCTGCAAAAGCAGTCTCTGCTTCAGTCCCTGTTTGCAGTCTGGGGGGTAATATCCCTCCCTCCAACTTTGGTCTGGTTTAGATTGGAAGCCACTTACAGTGAGGACTATCTTGAGCAATGTGCTCAACAGTCTGCACTACACCAATATTCGGTCTGCAATATCCAGTTAATATTAACTGAATAATGATTTAACGGGGATGGATTCGACTTGCATTGCTTTTTCATAGAAACAAGCCTTTCAAGCATGCACTATTATCCCTTCCTTTTGCACGCACACGGATATGTTGGTCAGTTATTCATTATTTAAATCCTTTCAATCAAGAGTAATTACTGACTGGGCATGAGTCAGAGTGCATCCGCTTCTTTGCCGGCTGTTGAACAATCTGTCATATTTCCACTTAAAAATCCCACATAATTGGCTAAAAGTACCCAAGGCAACCCTCATTTCCACAGGCCCGTTGAATAATCATTGCAATTATTTTTTAATTGATTAGACTGGAACTGTTCCCCTTCTCTCCCTTGCCAATGCCCACTGGAAACAGCAGGGATTCAGCTGTTGGCAGCGCAGGGCTTTCAGGACTAGGCAAACATGACACTTCTGTTTCTGGGGCCTGAACTTTGGCCCCTCATCCATTGTCAGTGCACAGTTTGGTGTGGACGGAAGGGGTAGGGAAGGAATATTGAATATTTTTATTTATCCAAGTCACATTTTTGACGTCTAGGCTTGCCACTTCCCTTGCAAAATAGTCCGTCTCCAGCTAAAAAGTAAATAATGGGAAGAATTTTGAACGTTTGGTTATCTCAGGCCAAGGGAAATGGTTAGGATTTAAGTCTGAAGGCAGCATTCATCCCAGCTTCTAAAAATGTGTCTAATTTGCAAGTGATTGCCAGCATAGCATGGGAGCGGATGCTGATGGCACGCGCTCGGTGGAGAGGAGTGCTTGGGATAGTAAAAGAAGAGGAGGTAGCAGATGGGAGATAAAAGGCAAAGGCGGGGAGGAGGGAGGCAAATGCCGTGAAGAAGCTGTTGATGGAAAATGAGAGGCGGCAAATGGAGTTGAGTGAGAGAGGTTCATTGAATGATCCAAGGGTGTTGCATGTTAAAACACAGGGATGAACAGGGCCGGAAAGTCCTGAGCTGGCTCCTTGCTCACAGAGAGCTGGGAAGTCGAGCAGGCCACCATATGCCCACATGAGAAAGCCAGGTCAGCGTTGTTATGATGTGGAGCCTTTTTAGTTTTTTTCTTTACAAAACCAAGAGCAATCCAGCCCAAAACAGCCGCCCTCCCAACAGTAGAGCCAGTCTGCTTTTCCCAAGTTTCGGGACAAGAACGGTCCCACTTAAGTCTCCCTTGGTTGAGAGGGACGGACTGACTACACCCCAGTGGTCTGCAGTATTCACTTGGCACATGCGAGACTTGCTCTGAGTTGTGTAGAGAAGGACCTTGCCCTTGCATCTTCCCTGTTCCCGCTGAATCCCCAGGCTATCGGTTTGTTCTCTCACTCGTTCTCTGATCTGAGAAGCCCAGCCAAAGAAAGTTTTATCCAACTCGATACATTTTTTTGTCAAAAGAAAAAAGGAATTCAATCACTTCTGACAAGTGTCTGTCTTTAGGGAAATGTATGTCTGCGAAACTGCTGCTGGTGGTGGTGGTGTTCCTTGGGGCTTTTTTAGCTTCTAGAAGGGAACCGTGTTTGATGATTTGTCCTTCTCTTCCCTCGTGTCTTCATCTTGGAGACTGAAAAAAATCTTGCTTGGAAATCTCTTGCACACTCCCGTTAGGAATCAGGCATCGGGTAGCTCAGCTCCTCCATGTGAGGCTGTCCTGAACCAGTGCCAGCACAATGAGGACATGCCGTCCCTCACAACAAGATGTCCTTTCAATGACCCGTAAAACCAAGTGCCCGATCAGTTGGGGTTTGTAAAGGTCCTATGGTGCTTCCCACAAAAGTAGTGATCTTAGCACCCCCGCATCCCATCAAATCCCAGACTAAAGACTTCAATCAATATTCCTGCTCAGGGTTATACCAAACCCTGGATCTGGGGTTGTAAAGACATCTTTTACACTGGTTAGTTTGGCAGGGACTGATCACTACAGTTATTGCTTTCCTCTGTTACATGAGGCATAGTCTGGTGCCTAGGATCATCCAAGCATGTCCTAACCTAACAATACCCCTGTTACCACAATGGCAGGGCATTGGTGATTTTGGGTACTACACGGTGAGGTACGTATGGTTTTGCTTTCAAAGGGTGTGTCGCGATGACGAAAGGTGCTGGAGAGGAAGACGGTAACGGTTCTTAAAACAACAACGGTCTCCTACCAATGATGGGGGTTGATTTGATGGCGCAAGGAGCCCCTTCCAGTCCTACGTTCCTAAACCCCTCTGCAGCCTCTGCGTGGATGTGCTTTGCTTCACTTCCCGCTCTAAACTCCGCGGTGATCGTAACCAGCACCAGAGGTGGCTGCGTTCAAATGGGGTTAACCGAGCTGCATCTCTGTCCTGCACGGAAGTGGGAAGGGGGGATAGTCTGAGGCCTCAGCTTTGATGTGCATGGAGGCACGGTGCCTTATGTCCTGACAGAGCACCCCGGCTGTCACCAAAGCCTGACGTGGACTCTGCATCGCGTTGAGACCGAGGCAAGATCGGAAGAGGAGTTACGTGAGCCACGGGGGAATCTTCTCCGGTGTTATCTTTCCTATCTCCCTGTAAGAAGATGGAGGCAAAACTGCCGCTCCCTGGGACTGTCAGGAACAGAGCTGAACTAAGTGACTTGAGAAGGAAGTGAGGAAAGAAGTTAATTCAACACAATCAAAACCAATATGTCAAATGGGGGGAGAGGAGGGGACTTTTCACAATAGTTAATGGACTAGTCCTTTAGAAATGGAGCATTTGCCTCTGGGAACCACAGCCCAAGCCAGTCGACACTGGAGTGCTTGAAAATTGTGCTGTGAATTAGGTTGGATAATTTCTGGTTGCCTTCGAGTCAAACAGAGGTTTTTTGGTGATTCATTCCTTATTTATTGACATGTTTCCTTTTGCTTAAAAAAAGAGGGGGTGGGGATTCCTTTGAGATAAAAGAGGCGCTCTCACCCGTAAGGAAGTGCCTTGGGATTTCTATGAATTCATCATTACAAATTGCCAACAAAGTTAATTGATGTGCTGGATAGAGGCAAGGAGCAGGTTTTTTTGCCTTGATGTATTCTTGCCTTTGCTTTGCCTAAGTGCACTTTCTGGTTATGATATTTAATGTATCCATGTGCAGAATAAAAATGGACTGTTGCCAGGAAGTAAAAATGCCATTTGAATGGCTTTAAAAAATCCAGACATTATAGGATGGTGGCTTAAGAATTATTGTGCCTTTCACGTGCAAAATAATAAAAAAAAAAAAAGACCTCCCATCTTTATTTTCTGGAGCAATCCTTAATGAAAATACATTCAAGACAGAAGACTCCTGCTTCACCGTCCACCTCCGTGAAGAGCATAAAGAGCCTGCATCTTTCTTTTTTTCTTTGCCATTCCCTTTATCATATAGTATGGCTATTATCAGGTGTCTCAAACCCGTAGTGAGAGAGTGCCATTAAATCCTGTCGCCTTTCAGGGCTTTCCTCTCCTGTTTGTATCTGAACGTCTCCTCACAGATGCTTAGTAAATTTATTAAACATATCCTGTGGGACATTTGATTTTTTTTTTTTTTTTTTTGCCTTGCTCTTGCAGCAGGGAAAGAAGCAATGATCCATGCTAAGAACAAACAGGAGGTAACAGGTTTCAACATGCTTTACTGCACGGAAATTACAATAGCATGGCAGCTATTATCATTCATTCAGGGGCATGTAGGCCGAGTCAATGGAAATAAGCTGCTAAGGTGAAATCCACTCCATTATTTCCAATAAAAAGCGGCTGGGAGCACGAACAGGCCAGTGTCTTCAACATGATCAGCAGAAAAGAAAAGTCTCTTGGATTTGAATGCCGTCTAATGCTTTCTCCGGTCACCAGAGCCCTGGACACGTGGCAGCATCTCACATGCGTGCGGGGCTGATAGGACCACGGCAGACCTTCATTTCCCTCGAGAAAGAAAGCAAAGAGAAGGCGGGTGGTTGTGGCCTAGGGAGGAAAGAGATCTGGGGTTTAATTGTGTGGCCTTGAACCAGTCGCCTGAGTCTTCACCTGCGAGTCTGGGGATAACTCGTGTCAATCCTGGGCTCTGGAGTTGAGGGCGCTCTTATCTTGGAGGTGTCCGGTGCACGGTATGAAGGGGATCCAGTCCCTTCAGGTGCTGGTGTAATGCCAACAACAATAAATGGTGGGTTACCTACATGTCGGATTGAAGCAGATGGCGTCACCGCATTCTTTGGTGCATTATTGAATGACGGCCAAGGTTTCCTCATGGACTCGGGGAAACGCATCTCAATCAGCACCTTGATCTACTGGAAGTGCAATGATGCGTGTAGAGAGAAAACCCTGTAATAGGGCACGTTTAATATCAGCTGTTCATCTAAATTCACTACCTTAGAAAAGGCAATCAGGACTCGTAGTAGAGATGATATCTTTTATTAGGCGAGCAAGGTTTTTGCAAAAAAAAACAAAAAAACAAAATCTTTAATTTTTTGCAAAAATCTATGAGTCCAGATGGCCTTTTCCTCTAAACCAATACGGCTACAACCTGACTACATTAGAAGAAGTCTTTATTTTCATGATGTGCAGAGAGGTGTATAGTCTAATGAAAGATGCCATTGTAAATGTGTTCTGCCACCAGCACCGCAGTCTGGATTGACAGCTCATTGACTTTAGTCTGTAGTTCATCGAAATGTCCATGCTAAATGCATCCGGCGCTGTGGAAGACTCCCACTGTTCACTTCATCAGCCATAAAAGCACGGCAAATCTGCATGGATCACTTAGCTGAACATCCTGATGGAAAAGCGGGGGACGGGACTGAGCGAGACTGAATGATGGAAGCTCCTGGCCTGAAGGGACGGGCCACGAGCAAGATGTAGTGCCCGGGGCAGCACAGGTCAGCGGGTGCATGTGCTGCTCTGCTGCTGTCTCGCATACAAAATAGCCAGGAATGAAGGCGATGGGTTTAAGGAGCTGCCTGGTGACCAATTACTTGGGCGGGAAGTCAATTGTCAGTGATTTTTTGGCTGAGCAAGGCTTGAGCTGCCACTGAAGAGGAAGAACCGCAGGTTTATTTCCCCCTTCCTGGGGTGGGGTGCAGAGAAGTTCGCCCCAGCCGTGCTGCCAGGTTGTTCAAAATGCAAGGAATCATCTCCGCCTCCCCGCCACGGCATTGCTCCACGATCCGTGTGAAATTTGGATGGAGCGTGGGCACCCTCTCGCTGCTGAGCTTGAACATGGGGTCATGTCAACGCGATTGCTAACAGCCTGGCAACCCCAGGAGGTTAAACTGCCCTGCCATGGGGGGCAGCTGCCGGTCCTTTTTGCTCACTGCTGTCATTTCTCAGGGCAACTATTGCCTGGCTGTGGGGCTGAGCTTCAAGGGGGAATTCAGGTCACATCCAGGTTCGCTGTGGGCTGGCATGCGGATGCTTCGCTACCAGCACGCGGACTCAAACGGCCACTGCTGATTCAAATGGTCTCCAAATACCATGATTATACCACTGTATTGGGAGAGGGAATATAAAATAGAGGCCATCTGCAAAGACGGGAGATACTTACTGTCTCAAGGGCGGTGCCGGTAAGCCCTGGAAAGAGAAGAGATGGACAAGGACAATGCCGAGGAAGGCAGTGGTCACCCCTGGACTTCATGCTGGGTGACCTGCAGCACGTAATGCTCTTTGTTCCGGTTGTTCAGAATAGAAATGGCACCATCCACAGTCCGGTTTTCACAGCAGGACATGACCTTAGCTTACCACAGCAGGGGAGAATCAGCAGCACAGGTGCAGTGCTGCCCTGGAGCCGGCAGGCGGTGTACACCGGGAAAAATCACGTGCCCCGTTATAGTGGCCGGTCAAGGTGAGGACCCTCCTTCCATCCAGCTCTGCAGGTTAACGGCATTGTGCAAAATCAGAACCAAATCCTCTGCCTTTCCTTTGTTAGCTTTACATTTGCTGCTTTCTCTTTCTTCGTGTCATGCCCCTTGCACTTGTGATCTGAGCACGGGTCAATCGCGGTGCTCCCCTGAACCCCGCCTGGTCGCCTGGACTTCGCTCTCACAGTCGCCTCTTCTCTAAGGAGCACGGTCCTGTTTTGTCTCTCGCCCTTTCTCTTCATCCAAACCTTTTTAATGTGGCCCTAAACAGGCCCAGCCACAGCATCGTACCCTCTACCTCCATTTCTGCTCTATCATCTTCAAAATGAGGTGACTAGAATTGGCTACTGTCCTCCAGCCGCGGGCACCTCGTTAAGTTTTATAACCACGCTATATCCCTGCCGGTGCCCTTCTCTGAACCATTCCTTACCTGCACATTGAGTAGAGGGTTGGGGTTTTTTTCCGTTTTGCTTCCCTACATCTAATTCAGGTGCAACAGAGCAAGACGGCAGTGACGGGAGAGCCCCAGATCCCAGCTGCTCTAGCATCAGTGAATCTGTTAAATCCGAGAGAGAACAAGACGACATTTGCAGCTGCCTTGTTGATTTTATGTCTTCTCTTGTCACAGCATCCTGTTGAGCAACTCAGAATTAAATGCCTAATAAGGCGTCAGCTGAAGGAAGCAATCTCAAGCTTGTGACAAGCAGGTTACGCTGGGGCTCCTCTGCGTCATAGCACCGCGTTATTAAACGCTTTTGTCTTTGTTTGAGGCATTGACTGCAAAGCGTTAAAGTAGATCGCAAACAGGCTTCGCACGCTGTAGCTTCTCTCTGGAAGGGTGTCTCCACGTGGGTTGATCATACATTTCCGCCTCCTCGTGGAGCTTGCTGAGGCCATAAGCCGCGCAGCAGGTATCACCAGCCAGACAAATTGCAGAGCGCTGAAGAGGTTAAGTTGGCTGCTATCTTTCGCCGACCGTATGACATAGAAACCGAGCGCCTGTGATAAATTGGCACATAAAACACCCCAAGAGCCATCCATTTTTTGGTGACAATTGAGGCAGGAAAGAAAATTATAGAAATGACTCCCCTTTGATAGGTCTTCAGATTGCAATCCATGGCCTTCTTTAAGGATTTATAAATTATAACCTGGAGCCTCACAAGTATCTCCAATTGTACCAGCCACAGTCGAAATGAAGGAGGGGAGATTACAGAATTTGAGTGACAGCTGCCAAAACCAGTATGCTGTAGGAAAGCTTGCTTGTTTAAAGTGTCTAAGCTAGATCCTTGAAACTCCCATGTCGCCAGGTTATATCCACCTCCTGTTCCCAACGGGAGCAAAGCAAGTCACGCTGGCAGGCGAGCCATGCCCCGAGGAACAGCAGTTGAATTTCAAAGTGAGAATCAGACAAGGAGACTTTCCAGTTTTAAATAGTTTGCCATTAAGTTACTAGTGATTGGTTCAAAGAGTCAAGGCAGGGAAGGCCAAGTCCAGCACTTTTTCCTGCCACTGGCAGGGGGTCGGACTCGATGATCCATTGAGGTCCCTTGCAACCCTAGCATCTGTGAAACTCTGAAACCCGACTTGGGCACTCTTGAGCCAACACGCTTACCTTTTGTGTGTCCTGGCCCCAGGGTGGAGTCCACCAGCCCGAGTTAGGCACACGGGGGCTGTGGCAGATCGTGAAAACAACCTGAGTCTTCAAGGCAATGCTGTTGCCAAATGAAGCGACCGTAATATTGAGCGGTGTTTAACACAAACAGTCTGCAAGACATAAGGGGTGCCGGTACCATTGGCCTTGGCTCTGGATAGGCCCCTATGGGTGTCTTGTGTCCCTTTCCGTGTACTACTTTTCAAGAAGGGTGGAAAGAAACAGGTGAGGTCCAGTGGGGGGGGTGACAACATTGAAGAGGTGGGAATGGAAACTGTGAGAGGAAAGATTGAGGGATCTAGGTACATTAAGTCTAGTGAAAAGGAGATTAAAGGAAGGGGGAAATTTTAGACATTGGAAAGGCTGGCGTAAGCAACTATTCTCCCTTGTTACAGGGGGTTGGGGTGGTGCAGGCACCAAGGTGCACAGTTGACAGCCCAGAGGTTGCAAGTTCAAGGCCATAGCAGAAGTGCTCACGGTGCAGCCTGTCAGATGCCAATTAATTTGTGAATTCTGCTAAATACCTTGTCAGAAGGATTTAGGAAAGAAAAGGGGGCAGGAGAGAAGACAACAGGTTAAAACAACTGCAAAGCGCATTTAGATCAAAACTTAGGGGAAAGCATCTTAGCTGGTGGAAGAACTGGATGATGAAGCAAGTGCTTTGGAGAGACGGTGGCCATGACTTGTGTTTTGTGCTAACCCGCCTAGTCCCTTTCAGATAACTGCTTGGTTCCTCTCACTTTGCCAATAAAACCATGTTGCAGATTGCACGGGCATGTGGACAGCCCTAGAGTGAGACTCGCGTTAGTATTTTGTTCCAAGATGTGCAAACTGCCTTGCCCATATGAGGCAGAGCTCTCCTCCCTGACCAACTGAGAGACGGGTGTTGAGCCCTTCCATGGAGACAACCAGCCTAGGCGCCATCGGTGGTGGGTTTAGAGCCACCGATGCCAGTAAAAACAAGACCAAAGCCATCAGCTCAGTTCATACACAAGGGAGGGAAAGTAATTCAAAGAGGGCTGGGCCTAGTAAAAAGGCACCTTCCTTGGTCTTCAGGCATCGTGGCTCTAAGATCAACAGTAAGGTTTCATTGCTTTTTTCATCCATGGGCTTCAAAGTGATTTATGGATGTGGCAAATGAGGTACAGAAAGATTGTGTGACTCGACCAAAGTGTCGCGGGAAGTCACTGGCAGAACCAGGCACTGAAAGCAGGCCTGCCGACTCCAGTGAGATGCCCCGTACGTGAACCCCCAAGACTTTTCTCAGTCTTTTGTTTTCCCACCAAACCGGTTCAAAAACGGTCAGCGGCACCAGCCATCACCCTTTCTCAAGCCTTACTGCACAGCATATACCTTCTCACACTGGCGATCACCAGGGGACCCTGAGGTAGGATTAAGTATGAGATGGGGGTTGAGGTTCACAAAATACAACCCCTAAACAGATTTTCCAAGTGGTTACGGGCTACATCTGAGCTCAGACCTGTTGTGCAGAGTCCTGGACACTCAGTGCAGGCAAGACTGTGCCACAAGGCAAGACAAGATCAGGAATGCCCTGTTTTACAAGTAAGCACTGAGGCACTTTGAGGCCCAAGGGTGTCATCTCAGAGGCGGTGCCCACCTGCCCCCCTCCCTGAATTCAGATGCAGCAGCAAGGGCTCAGCCCTTCTTGGATGTCAGGGTCTACATGACTCTTGTTTTCTAGAGTCCCATGATACGCATCTAGTTAAATCAGAAAGCTCATATCTGGATCCCTAGCCCTTCCTCCCTGATTGGTTGTGAACATGTGGGCATATTTCTCTAT
This sequence comes from Crocodylus porosus, assembly GCF_001723895.1. NCBI lineage: Eukaryota > Metazoa > Chordata > Crocodylia > Crocodylidae > Crocodylus > Crocodylus porosus. The sequence goes on from NW_017728921.1 coordinate 10,365,027, forward strand.
GTAGCCTTGCAAATAGACTGTGCAGTTTGAAAAATGGAAAGGCGAGCCTTAGATTCTGAATGTGTTGTTAATCAGCTACTAAATAACAGCAAACCTGCCACTCAGATGCTAATTTGTACTACATATCCTTTTAATCCTGCTAATTACAGTTATAGCCTGAGTGAATGGACCTTGTCAACTACAACTATAACCTTCATTGCTGTGATTAGGCGAGCCTTAAAAATAAATTAATTTTTCAGATGTATTAGGCACTGCTTCTGTTATTTCCAACTGGAAAGTGTTGGTTAATGCTGGGCTTTACAAACTCATTTTGGCTGCTATAGGGATTTTTTCGTAGAAAAAAGCAAATATTTTTCTTATTAACCAAATTGCCTCCATTTTCATTAAAATAGCCATTTCCCAATTTGATGGAACATTTTCATAATGTTATTTCTTGTTCTTAATGGGAATTTGCTAGAAGCCAGAAATACGCATTTTTAACAGGAGAAGCAAGTAGTAATGTACCAAGCTACACATTATGGCCAAAATTGAATCTCAGCTTATCACCCCTCAAAATTAGTCCGCTTTGGATATCCAAGTTAAAGACATTGGCTGAGTCATTCTGGTTCCATTGTCTGGCACACAATCAGACTCTGGCTCGCGTTTATAGATTATTTCATGCAAGAAATGTTACCAGCTATGAATTTCTAAACTTTGCTAGCTCCTCCTGAGGTTTATTATTTAATTCCTAATATTGTTATAATAGCAGGTGTAGTGCAGATAATGAACCTGAACACACAGATTCCTTGGAGGGACTTTCCTAAATATGTCTGTAATTGATATCATTACAACTAGCTTTTGGACTAGTGTTTCATGGCAATTGACATCATTACAACTAGCTTTTGGACCAGTGTTTCATGGTAGTAATAAAATCTTAGTTAAGGCTCACCTCTCATATCCTGAGCTGGCAAGGTCTGTAGAACAGCTGACTTTTAGGCAGAGGCATTTCACAGAAGCAGTTGGGTTTACCGGACCTTAGGCAGGCATTTGTATCGGGATGCTGTACGTTCAGGGTTTTCGTTATCTTCCCCTAGACTTAGTCAGCAAACTCATCCCAATTTCAGTAGTTAGGGCAAGAATCAATTTGAGCCACATGGGGTAATTTGGTTTAGGCATTGTCGGGAGAGTTGTTGTAGGAGATGTGTTTCTGTGCCCCAAAATTCGTGTGTGTCATGCTACGCAGCGGTTCATGCTAAGTGGAAAGGCCTTGAGTTGATACAATTTGGGGCTTTCTTTCAGTTTTAGTACAAATCAAGTTCACTCTTTGGCTTTGGATTCACACACGCCCTGCTGCCATCACCACCGCTACCACCACCAGTGGGCACAATTGCTCAGTTACACATCGATATTCAAAACCTGCTAGGCTTCCCTTTCGCTTCATGTTTCACTTAGAGGCTGAGGTTCTCCTTAGCTTTATCTTACACTCATCACAAGAGAGGTTCATTACTAAAGTAATGAAGATATCTTACTCATTGATTCCCCCACCCCCAACACACACACACACACACACACACTTCCTTTTTTTTTTTTTTTGGCTTCAATCAGATCAAAAGCTTTTGGATTGATCAGAACATTATTCAAATGGAGGGCCATTTCCTGTCAGATAAAAGCAGCAGATGTTTCTTTTTTTTTTTTTTAGAAAGTGGGGCGGAAGCTTCTTCATTTATCTATTAGCGTCAAAGCCCTTGATAGAAACATTTAGTGGGAAGCGACAAGCTTTGGAAACCTGCTTGTTCTATTTATAAGTAACACCTACAAAGCCAGGAGAGATTCTCGTTGTCATTACCTGAAGCATCACACTTGACCCAGATTGTGTCAAAAGAGTTAGGGCTTCTAGACGGCACACAGTGCTCTCCAGGAGATGGCTGATATCTTCGGGACTATGTCTGAAGTTCAGCCAGAACAGATTTATTCCTGTGATTATGGAGGATCCCAACCTTGCATAACGCACCCTATACAAAGGGCCAATATCAGCTAGAATTCATTTAAAATGGCATTTGTTAGTTGTGCATCACCTCTGCTTTACTGCTCAGGCTTTCTGTGGCAGAAGAATATTGGCCTCTCTCCTTGGAAGATCGGAAGACTGGTAACATTGCTTAGATCGTCCCTTGTTAGCTTCAGAAATTGGCCTTGTTGCAGACATCTGTTTCTAATGAGTTTGTTTTGTCAGACAACGCAATGTTAAACTTTTTGGGACTCTCACATCTGCTGCAATCAGCTGAAGAAATTATGATCCTCCCCTTCAGTATCTACTACCACTGCCGATTAACCTTCTGATGCCTCCTCCTTGATGGGCCTCGAGGCTGCATTTGGTTTATCAGTGAATGATCCTTTGAGTCATTTTTAGCTGTTGACTGTTACAGCTTATTGATTTTAATCCGATGGAGCGTCATTCCCTCTTTAAAAAGCATCGTGTTCTCCAGACCTTGAACTCATGTGATGTCTTATTGCAAAAGGAACCGCAAGGCATTCAGAAAAGGAAAGAGGACCTGATTCCCCACAGTTATAAAGTGGTTATAAAATGCCTCTGCTGTGGTTTGGAAACCGTGTCCACTCACTCTGTGCTCATTTTGGACATGCTTAATATAGCACCCAAGGGGCAGGGGAGCAGTGAGCCAGTGTCAGCTGCTTTTGCTGGTTCCTGATGCTCATTGCCAGGTGTAATAAAGTTGGGCATATATTCCTGTGCCCCGCAGAGCACCAGGCTACAAGTGGCCAATGTTACCCCAGTGAGACGGCCCTAAACCCATATAGTTTCAATGAGGCTTGAGTCTCGGCAATCTCTCCACTTCCCCTCAGATCTGAACAACCTGCCAGAAAGCAGCTGCCTCCCTCCCCTTCAGTGGCCCACAAGCAAATAGTTTCAACCAGGCTCCTATCTACCCACCCCCTTTTGCTCCCATCACATTAGTGTTAACCATCTCCCAGGCCTTGTCCCTCTTGGTTTTAACATGCTCAGGTTAACAATGAACACGGTCACTGAGTAGGAAAGACATTCCACTTGACTTTGCTAGCGCTGCCTGGGTCAATGGGAAGAATTTCTTCCAATGATGAAGGCAAAGGGCGTTTAAAAATAAAATGGTGATAGCCCGTGCTAGTAACACACGAACAAAAGGGATGAGGTCATTTCAAAAGTCTGAACTTTCCCCCACCACAACCATGCTTTTCATTGGCTTCCACCCATGGCAGTAGAGTTATAAGCCTATGTCTTATTACATTTCTTGGAGGTGAGACCATTTCCTTTCTCTCACCCTTAGTCAATTCACATTGTGAGCTGGTCAGGGCAGTGACTCCCTCTGTGTGTGTGTGTGTGTGTGTGTGTGTTTGTTTGTGTGTGTAGCAATAGGGGGCCCAGAACTCTATGTGCTACTTTAATATTAATATTAATTGGCAAAAACCAGCAGGCCAGATCTCTGTGGCCTCACACTGAATGGGAGCAAGCTCTCTGAGTAGCCCCAGGGTCTCAATGGAGGGATGGGCTAGTCAAAATGAAGGCTAAGAGAATATACATGAAGAGCATATGACTCCCACAGAGGTAGGTCATGCCACCTGAGGATCTACCCTCTATTTTTAAGGCTCTGCAATGATGAAATGCCCTCCCCACAGATTCGCATTAAGAGGACCCTTTCCTTATTGCTTTACTTCATGAAGCAAACACACCCCCACAGCCATCTCCTCCCTTGCCCCCTGGATGACATCCTGATTTCATTGCTGTAATGTGAACTCCAGGACTGGGAAGACCAGAAGAATGAAATACAACAGGCAAGAGCTTCCAACAAAAGCACGGAGGTAACAAAGTGATGCTGGGCTGGCTGCTGTTGGCCTCCTGCAGGTGCAAGAAGAGATAATGTCTAATCTAAATATGTTTAATAAGTAAGGCAGGTGGCAGGGCACAGGATCCACTCATCAGCCCCCCAAAATAGCAAGGATGGAGGCTGGAGCTGAGCAGTGTAGCAAGAGAGCCCTTGTGATTGCAATGTAGTGCTCTGTGCAAGGACCTGAAGTGGGCAGTGATTAAGGCTGTGTGAAATTTTGCCAGCAATTCCATAGTTTCATAGTTAGTAGGGTCGGAAGGGACCTGAGCAGATTATGAAGTCCGACCCCCTGCCATGGCAGGAAAAAGTACTGGGGCCAAATGACCCCAGTAAGGTGTTCGTCTAGCCTCCTCTTAAAGACCCCCAGGGTAGGGGCCAGCACCACTTCTCTTGGAAGTTGGTTCCAGTTCCTAGCCGCCCTGACCATGAAGTAGCGCCTCCCGATGTCTAGTCTGACTCTAGCCTCTGCCAGCTTAATACCATTATTTCTAGTCACTCCTGGTCGTGCTCAGGGGAACAGGGACTTCCCCAGTGCCTGCTGGTCCCCCCTGACTAGTTTGTAACAGTCCCCCCTCAGCCTTCTGTTGTGGAGGCTGAACAGGTTCAGGTCCCGTCGCCTCTCCTCGTCGGGCCTGCCCTGCTGCCCCCTGATCATGCGAGTGGCCTCCTCTGGACCCTCTCCATGCTGTCCACATCCCTCTTGAAGTGCGGTGCCCAGAACTGGACACAGTACTCCAGCTGCGGCCTGACCAGTGCCGCATAGAGGGGGAGGATCACCTCCTTGGACCTGCTTGAGATGCATCATTGAATTGAATTTCAGTTCAACTTGTTTCAAGCTTGAAACAGCGAAATTGAAAGGAAACAGAAAGCTTTGAAACAGCCTCAAAATGAAATGAGGCAAGTAGAAACATTTCGAAATTTTCAAAACGTTTCAAGTTTTGAAGCTCAAGCTGGGCTTGCCTGCAGGGAAACAGAAACTAAAGCAAGGAGAAGGCAGGGAAGGAGTGCTGTCATTATTGACTGTGTAGCTGGCCAGTGACTGTCGTCCTTCCCTGAGGTCCCTTCCAATCCCAGTGCTCTGGGAGAGGGATGGAAAAACTGCATAAAAAGCAGCATTGTTTTGCCTGTCAGCAGCCAGAACCCAGACTCCCCCTGCACCTATCTTCTCGACAGCTGGCAGGCTTTGTGGCTGCAGCAGGGGCTACCATCCCTGCAGCTTTCACCCTGTTGCACCTTAACACACACAGTGTCACCTGTGTCATGAGTTTTGCTTGTCCACAGCTTGAGGTGCAGTTTCCCCCAAACCCCTGTACCTATCTGTTTGATAAGCTTCATGCCCTCAGAAGGGGCTACCATCCTGCAAGTTGCATCCAAATCCAGCTAGAAATGACAAAGTTATAGGCTGTTTTGAGCTTCCCCATTATAGCCTACGGGCAAAATGCTGAAAACATCGAAACAGCATTGAAATAGCGAACCTGTTTCAATGAAACGAAACGCAACATGAATGGAAATGAAATTCAAAACAAAACGCTGTTCCGTCGAAATGCTGGTTGAAACAGAAAGGTGCCGTTTCACACAGCCCTAGTGGTGATCTGGGACCAGGCACCCAGCAGGGAGTGAAAATCAGCCTGGATGAAATGCTGCAGGAACTTCAAAGTGCTACTCTGTTCTCGGTCTCATTATCATATCAGTTATAACATGCAAATATCAGGAAGCTGTCTGCGCGTGTTCCTGGCCCAAGAGAGTCTGTCTGCCCAGCAGCTCCATGCTGCAGTCTGCTGTACTCGGGCACAGACGACCGGCTCAAGAAACCGCCAAGGAAAGGAAGAGGCCATTTGTTTACACCAGTGCCTCAAGGGAACAGTTGCAAAGGTCCTCTGGAGGTTGTGGAAGCTCGTGAGAAGCTGGACCATGGAGAAACACAAAAACAGCTCTTCTGTGGATTGGCATTGCTGTGCTGACCTGCAGCATATTGACCATTTTGACTTCCCTGGGGCGAGGTACTGCCCTTGCTCTTTGAGAGCTGAGAAACCTAAGGCCCAAGCGGCAAAGGCAAGGTGCGCTTGCCTTTTATTCGTATAGCCGAGACCTTTGCTTTGGGCACTGTTAGCTCAGAGGCCTAATTCCACCGCTGCTCTGTGGGTGCACACATGTCTCTGTGCATATATGTGCGCATACAGGTTGCGTTAGATTGACCACCCCCCAATCCTGTCTTTGCACTGAACCTGGCAGACAGTCATCCCTGCAATGTTTCCCCAAGACAGCACATTCAGCTCTCTCTTCCTAGAGCCTGAAAGCTGAGGAAAGCCAGAAAAATGAGTGCTTCCCACCACTGTGGTCGGCAAAAACTGGAAACCAGCAGTTTCCAGTTTTTGCCGAAGCCAAAGAGATCTTTAAAATAAAATTCAATCAGCTACGGTACCTACATTACGGATCAAGAGTCCAGCACTCAGTCATCGAGGACAGCTTCAATAAAGCAGCTGACTGGAACCTTGAGCCAAAACACAACCCACGCTTCCTGACCCATGCTTGAAATATTATCATCGCCTTCTCCCAGCCCTGGCTTTTCCCTTCCACACACCTTGTTTTAGCTGTTGCTTGCATTAAGGCAGAAAATGCTGAATATCTGAAGAGAGGTGGATCCTGCAGTACTTCTAGCTCTTCCTTTAAGCATAGGAGTGGTCTCATGGATCCAAATGCAACTACTCACGTGGTTTAAGTGCCTTGCTGAATTGGGGTCTGAAATACTGCAAGATATAGCCCCAGAAGCATCATCAAACAGTGTCTGCTCACACAAGCTTTGCAGCCCAGGCTGAAGTTGGCATGTCAGCATACAACCTTTTGGGTGCCAAATTGATCTGCCCACCTGTGTGCTACTCACCAGCAAATCCCTTATTGTCTGTATCAGTAGGTCCCTTTCCTGCTTTATCCTGGCATCAAATGAGATTCAGGTGAGGTTCGGTGCTCTAATCATGTTACTCTCATAACAGGTCTTAGATAAAACAGTCTGAATGTCCTGCTCTCGGTTGTGTGGCCACACACAGGCAAGCCAGAGAGAGGAGTTTCAGATCAGATCAGAAGAAATTAACTTTTGGAAGCCATTATCATAATATCATTAATGCACTCCTTTCCACCTGTATAAAAGAAAAAGAGTTGAATACTCTCTCTCTCTCTCACTCACTCACTTATGTACACACACATATGCACGCATGCGCGCGCACACACACACAGGCACACATACACTGCATCACCTTGCAGCCAGAGCTCTGACTTCAGCATTATTGTGAAATAATTTGATCCGGGAAGCCGCCTCTTAAGACATAAGTACTAGGCAAAACAGCTCATATTGCTTCAAAGGTTCCTCTGGCCATTGAGGGGTCAAACCCTCTGCTGGGTATATATGGGTAAAAGTCGCAGAGGATTGGGAAACAAGGTTTTTGGGGTAGATGTGATATCTTTTATTAGAGCAACTAAATAGTTGGAAAAAAATGTTCTTTGCAAGCTTTCAGGCCCAAACACCCTTCTTCAGGCATAGGAAGAGTCTTCTGGGACAGATTTTTCAGGAGTGCTGGGTCAACCCCAACCTATTGGAGATATGGTTGGTCAGTACTTCTGAGCACCATGCGTAGGCTTTAGAGAAGCATCCATCCAGGCCAGGCATATGCAAAATATTCAGGTCACTATATTGTGCAAAGGCATAATATGTCCTGTGGGAGATCATTACTATGGTATGGCCCAAGGTTCAACCAGCAGACAGACAAGCTATCTGAGATTTTCAGACCTCTGGTCCAGAAATCAGCATTAGGGAAAGCTAAAATAAATCGTTTGGCTGGAGCCTGGAGCCAAAACACCAGCCAGACCTCCTCGCCTTCAACAAGGACCGATATTTGAGGCATCCAGGGACAGGGAGAGTTAGTGTCTACTAGATTGTGAAGTGCTGCATGTAATATTCCTGCCTGACCCCTGCAGGGAGATCAGTTCTTAGCTGAAGCAAGATGTCTGAGGACCCTTTGACAGCTAGCAGAATCAGTCAGCAACCTAATAGTTGTTAGGCACCGAGAGCTTTTCCTCAACCATGGAAGTGACCAGAAAAGGAAATGGAAACCCCCTGCCAGGGGCTCGGCTGTGTCCCAGGGCACTGGGTGTGGGACCTGTCCCCACTTAAGACATGTTCCCTTTGTCCCCGCTCTCCACTCTGCAGGAACCACGCAAGGAAAAGGGAAGCTGAGGGTGAGGCTCATCGTCCTGGGGTCCCGCGGTGCTTTTGCTCCTATTGTAACAGTTGCTGGTTATGACCTTCTCTGACCATCCTGCTCTGACCTCCCACAGCAGCAAACTGCAGAAGCTGGCTCCATGCTGTGCTTTCCATTTGTACTGCATTTAGCAGCTGCTGCCTGCACCTTGTGCTATCCTGTGCAGAGGAGTCAGACGTGCTCTGTGCACTGAGCTCTTCTAGGTAGCTGGAGGCAGCAAACACCTTTGCAGTGGAGGCGTGATGCTCTGATTGTACTACAATGTGCTAGATTCTAGCAACCTCCTGTACGCCAGCCTGACTGACACGCTGCCCCCTGTACAGCAGCCCCATGGACATCTCTCACTATTAACTCTCCTGCGAGGATATGCAAGCAGGTCAGGTGCCTCTGAGATGGTGACAACCAGGGAACGCAGAGGAACAATAAAGTTCCTTTGACCCTCGTAAGGTGTAAAATGCTGTCTAATGACAGCCTCTTCCCTACTTGTCTCTAAGGTGAACTCTGAGCCGAGGGCAACGTGAAGAGGACCTCAGTTTGTTCTGGAATTGGTGTTATGCTGCATGCATTACACACAGGAGAGCCAGGGGAAAATGAGGAGCTTTGTTCTTTTGCCCAGGCCTTGACTGCTGATTTCTTACTTCTGCAGGTGGACGTGTCTTGCCCCCTTTCTAGGACATCATCCTTCCTGCTGTGAGCACCTCTTGCATTTTACATGATTAATTAGCTGTTGCCACCTCTTGCTCATGGATCCTCTTCCCCTTGGGGATGTAACCTTGCGAGGGGTTAAAAAGGCCACCAGCCCATGCCCTGTGTGGCCCAAGTGAAGGATAGGAGCTAATTGGATCTTTTGAACACAGAGCTCCCCGTTTTCTGGAAAGCAAAGCTAGTCACCCTTCCTCTCCTTCCCCACCACCGAGGTTTAACCCAGTCATGACAGCAGGGCAGTTGGAGGCAGTTTGCATCTGCCGAGGGTGAATGTTGTGGGGGAGATCATAGCCTGTCTCAGAAGGTCAGTGGCAAATAGAAGAGGGCATCACTTCAATGCACTGGCTCAGGGATATAGCTAGCACGGGTAGGGAACAGGACTCCTGGGTGGCACTGACAGTTTTGACACCAGCTTGTTCTTGGCTGTGAACTGTGCTCTGCCTAATCCCAGAGCACCTGAAGGCAATCACCTCTAGACTGACCACATTCTAGCTGAGGCAGCTGCATTTGCCCCTTTGTTTTCAAAGAGCTTGGCCCAGTTTGGCCTCTCTCTCGACATGGCTGAGCAGTCTTATGGGATGTCTACAAGACGGCATTTCCTACTTACGCCTTAGGTGGCTATTCCTGAGCCCACCCCAAGGCTTGCACTCACATGTAACCCTGCACAGGCATGCAGTTCCAGTGGTGCCAGGCATAGGGGAGTGTGTAGGGGAGTCTTTACAGGACTGAGGCCTCAGCATTTCCTCCTGCACTAGGCTTCTCATCCCTCTTCAAGCTAAGCTAAGTCACTCGAGCAGTGCTCCTGGAACTCTATTGTTTTTCCATTGCCAAAGCACTATTTCAAGCTCTTTTATGTTCAGGAAGCCCCAAGGCAGTTGGTTTATTGAGCAGATTTTTCACCTTATCATTTACCACAATGATTCATTTGCTTCAGCTTGTTTTATGCATTTCAGCTTGCAATACAATACTTAACTCAACTTAGAAGTGCCAGGATCTTAACCAGCCAGGTCCATCACCAATCAGGAGCTCTCAATCCAAGCCAGTCTCCCTGGAATGGTGCATGACTGGAAAAACAGAAAAGGCAGCCAGGCTATTACCATCGTTTACTCAGGCAGGAGCAGTGCGCAGCAGATCCAGCATAAGCAGGGCTTGGAAGCAATTGATATGTCCAAGCAGTGCTGAGTGTCAAGGGGAGGGCGTACCAATTGAAATAGCCTTTGCCTTTGTGATAGCCGACTTCTTTTCATCATGTCTTTTCCTGTTAAGGTGCCCTGAGTATATGACGTTGAGGTGTGTAGCCTCACCTTTCTAACCTTCTCATACTTCTTTGCACACATTTCTTCCCTCGCCTCGCACTTCCTCCTGCATGGAAATCTTTTGAAAAGAAAGTTATTGAAAGGAGAATGACACAGGGCAATTCTTTCCTTATTGTGCTGGTTTGCTTTTTTTAAATTAACATATTGAATCAACATGTTTAAACATAATAAATAAACAATTAATGACATTATTATTATTATTATTATTAAACATAATAAACATATTAAAGACATGTTTTAAATGTTCAAAACCATTTTAAAGAGCACTGCAAAGTAAGGCCTCTATGTCACTCACCAAGAGGGCTGCTGTTGTACAGTCTCCAGGCCAGATCCTTACTCCCGGATGCAGCGTGTAATAGATTCAGTTGATCACACGCTCAGTTCCCAGGTAGGGGATCTGGATCAATCAATGAGATTGATCTGGGTCAGGGCATAAAGGGTCTCGAAAGAAAGGGCCCTGGAGCATTGTAGTTACGTTGGCTAGTGGTCCAGCTCAGGGCAAGTATAGATGATGTGGGGCAGCAGGGTGCTGGGCTTGCCTGTGTGCGGGCAGCATCCAGGTAGCTGCTTGTGTGCCTGGACATGGCAGCTGAATGACAGTTCACCTCAGTGAGAGTGAAGTTTTGCCATTTAACTTCCACTTATTGCCCACAGGCAGTTTCCACAAAGCCACTGAGGTGCAAAAAGGCCTTGCCTTCTTTTGTCCCACAATGGATTGTTTCTGTGCCCACGTCCTGGATGTAGTATTCACCATAAGCCCGCTGGGCACAATAATTACTAGGCAAGCAGTCTCGATTTGGCATCGTGACTGGAGCCCTACACTTGGATGTGAAATACCCAGTTTCTAGTCCAAGCTCTGCCAATGGCTTCCTGGGTGACATGAGGCTAATTGCTTTGTTGCTCTGGGGCTCAGTTTCCCCATCCATAAAGCAGAGATGGTGACAGTTGTGACCTTCTCAGAAAAAGTGTGATGTGTTATTACTCACAGCAGTGAGCACAGCTCTCGGTAACGTTTGCAGGGTCAGGCCCTATGCTAACGGACTAGATTGCCTGCTGGAAATTCCTAATTGGCAGAGAAGCATAGGAGGGCTCCTTTGGTGTGGACCACAATGCGAGCCATGAGCTTTTTGAGAAGTTCTAGGGAAATGGCACAGCTGCCAGGGCAGTCCCTGGTCCTTCAGATCAACATAAAGTCTTTCTCAGTTGAAAAAGAAAAACTGCATCTTTCTCATTTCTATTCTGCACTAGGCATCCTCACCCTGGAGCAGGAGTCTCCCTCACCGAGTGGTGGCAGGGAGTTTGTCCTTTTACAGTCTGTGTGACTTGGCTCCAGGAGATAGACAGGCCTGGCCATCCCAACCAATTAGCAGGAAAAACCTGTGGCTAGAAAGCAACTTAGAGAGAGAGGATGGCCTGATATACCCCAGAGATTATATGCTACTTCAGGGGCTGGATCCGACCCACCAGGCTGTTCTTTCTGGCCCACAGGATCCCTAAAAAATTTAGAAAATTAATATTTATTTGCTCCTGGCTGCCTCTCAGAGATGAAAGGAGACACGGGCAGTAGGACCCAGGGGAAGCCAGTGGCAGGACTGAGCAGCAAGGCCCACCCAGCCCTGCCCCGCTCCAGCCAGAAGCCCCTGCCTAGCAGAGGCTTCTGGCCTGGACCGTGGGGTTGGTCCTGCTTTCCTGCACCAGAGATGGAAATGTGGCCCTCAATAGCTTGCCAAAGCTTGGTAAGCGGCCCTCTGCCCAAAATAATTGCCTGCCCCTGTGCTACTTGAATGGCCCCAACTGTCCTAGAGCAGGGTGTAGATCTAGAGGAAGAAGGAGAGGGGGGTGCAGGCAAATGGTAAAAAAATGGGATGGAGAAAACTGCATCAGCCCCCCTACACACACATACAAACATACCCCTGTGGGCCAAGCAGTAGAGCTGCTCTTCAGACCCCACCTTCCTTTCTGCCCTTATTCTGGGCTCTCATGCAGCTGGCGGTGTAACTCAGGAGGTGCAGGGGCTGCAGGCTCAGAAACACCTCCCTGGGCTGAGCTTGTTCTTTTGCTCCTGAAACAGTCATACCAAAGGATGCCCAAGACTCAGCGTTTAGCCTTCTGATGAGTGGGGAGATGGGCTGGAAGGGGTATGGAGTGGGGACCTGGAAGACAGAGTGCACCAAATAATAACGGGAAACCTAGACCCCAGAACTGGGATGGGGGAAGAATGAACCAGAAGGCAGAAGTGGCTGGAAATGGAGTGCAGTGATGTTTCGCTGAATAAAACTGAGTTTTTTGGTGAAAATTTGCCCTTTTACTCAGAGGAAACAATCTGTTAACAAGAATGGCTGGTTGCTTTCAAAAAAGCCATCAGAAGTCTGTCCCCCCCCCCAAATTTGAAAAGATAAGAAAAAAATGGGTTCTGTGCTGGACCTTGCGGCATAGGCGTTACTTCAGGGGAGTGACTGAAACAGCATGTTGACTAGCTTCAGTGGGATGCTATCTTTTTGTTGTAGTGTGAAGAGGCCTGAAGGCTCCTAATGACCTCGTTAGGGCTGGGGAGAGGCAGCTGAAGCAAAGCCTTTTAATTCTGGAGAGGATACTGTTATCTTCATCAGAAGCAAAACTCTAACACTTGAGCGCTGCCTGAAAGAGAAAGAAAGCCTCTTTTCTGGGGAGGCCCAAGCATCAGGCTGCCCAGAGCTGTGGGCCCTGGGAGCTGGGGCTTCCAGGTGCTCAGATCTCTGTTGGCATTCGGCCTGGCAAGCTGAGTTGCCAGGCCAGTGTGCTGGTAGGAGCCTTGCTTGCATCCAGTTGGGCCAGCACTAAAATCTCCTCTGTGCAAATAGCAACTGGACCAATGGGCAAATCCTGACAACATGGTTTTACCAGCATTTTCCTGACCATATGTATTGCATGTGTGCCTGGTAGGTAATCTCAGGACACATAGCACAATACCATCCCTGGCCTGGAGAGTTTATAGCCTCAGTTAACAGTACCTCCTCTGTCTGAATTGTCCTCCCTCTTGGACAGCTAAGGAACTGAGGCACAGTTTTAGGATCAAGTAGCTTTCATGAGTCACTCATAGAGCGCCTGTGGAAGATCTGGGAGCTGAAGGTCAGGCTCCCAAATCCTTGCAGAGTTCACTGCTGGTGGGGAGTTTCCAGGGGACTGTTTCTGGGCAGTACGGCAGGCAGGCAGTATGCCCTGCTACCCACACTCTGTCATGCCCTTGGCCTAGGCAGAGCATTTCATTGTGGTTTAGCGTAGGAGATGATTAGAAATAATGACAATTTCTTCCTGCAGCTGGTGCTACATATACCGCTGGGTAATGCATTGCAGCCAGGAGTGTAGACACTGGAGGAACAGAGAACAAACAAGTGCTTGACTTAATTAAAGCTGAAGGAAGGGAGAGAGGGAAGGAGAGGTTTTTGAAGTTGTGGGGGGAATGACCTACTTTAGACTGAGGATCAACTGATGGAGACTTATGACCACCTTCGGCAGCTGGCCAGCAGAACCACAGATCTTTCTGGAGGTGGAGGCCAGGCTGGTGGCCCTTATAAAGCAAGCCTGAGACAGATACCAAAAGAAGCTGCGCTCTGATTTATTCCAAAATTGCTTTACAGGACAGACTATGAAATATCCAGCATGCCGTGCAGTAAATCTTCGAGCAAGGACTTGATTTTATGCAGCTCCCAAATCTCAGAGTGACTACTGCTGACTCAAAGCACCATTCAAAATGGGTTCAAACATTGACAAAATGGCAGTCAATACTGCAGCCAAACAGCTCAATTAACCTTATATTTCTGTTCACAGAGGGCCCTGCGGTTGAATCGGGTTAGGTCCTGGCAAGGACCCTTCCAGCGGCCTCTCAGCTTCTGCTGTCTTGCACGCTTAACGCCCTACAAAGTGGCACGTACCTGATGTCTCATTTCCCTCATGCTGCTGCAGCAGTTCAGGGTTTTGTGGAGCTGATTTTCATTCTCCCGCTCTGGGATGATGTTTGTGTTTCTCAGTGGAATAGCACAACCTCTCATTCACAGCTGGCCCTTGCTTTATTCCATCAAGAACACCATAAGGAGAGGGTACACAGGCTTCTAGTCTGAAAAAAACACAGATGGACGGACATTATGAAAAAGCAAACAACTCATGGTTACCACGTCAGTAAGTGCTCGGAGCTTGCAGGGCTGTGTGATGTTACAGGGTGAATTATATAAAGCCACTCTGAGCTTAGAAGTGAAGAGAGGCCATTGAACTGAGAGGTTATACTGGTGTCCGTTATAGTACGGCAGCAGCTATTTGAGATATCTAGGGGCCGATGTCAGAAGAGACAAGGTGTACTCTAAACAGTTTGCAGTCTAAATAGACAGCGCAGGCATGGGAGGATTTTTGTCTTTGAAGAGGCTGAACTGAGAGGCAGAGAAATGAAGGGCCTGGGAATGCAGGGCAGAAATGGGACCTGGGCCCCAGCCCCCAGAGATCACAAGAGTGTCTTTCTCCTCCGAGCCGCCACCGCAAGGAAGCCAAGAGGGTCTGGGTGGCTTCTTTGTTTTACGCGGGCTTCTTGTATCATTTGCAAATCGGGGATGTCTGGGAGCTCCCAGCATGTTGCTTTGAGCAAAAAGTTCCATTTGAGTACACCGGCCTGTTTCTGCGCCGAGGTCTGCGCTTCCCACTGGAGGCGGAGGAGCGGCTTTCATTCACTGTCTCATTTATTTATCTGGTACATTAACTTTCTGTCTGCATGCTGCCATTCTTCCTTCCCACCCCTGCGGAGTCCTTAGGACTTGTGGGTAGACACTTCAACAGGGACTATTCATTTGGGGGTACTCTAAACTTTGGATCCCTCCTCAGAGGCAACATCCATGGCCTCCAGGAGAAACCGATGTGCCCAAACCCCTTCTTGCTTCTGAGATTCTTGGGTAAAAAGCCTGCATGTAAAATACATTGCACAGTCCATGCCTACTTTTTAAAGTCTAAAGTAAAACCAAGAATCCAAAGTGTTTAAATAAACT
This sequence comes from Crocodylus porosus, assembly GCF_001723895.1. Lineage (NCBI taxonomy): Eukaryota > Metazoa > Chordata > Crocodylia > Crocodylidae > Crocodylus > Crocodylus porosus. The sequence goes on from NW_017728921.1 coordinate 10,380,161, forward strand.
CAAAAGATCTTTCTAGTTTGAAATTCCTTCCTGTGGCACAAAACCTGTAAATGAGTGAAAATGTAGATTTCTAGCCTATAGGATTTGGATGCTTTGATAAAAGCATGAGAAGCAGGTGGCAGAGTGAGGAAATAACGCTGGCAGAAAATATAAGCTCCATTAATGGCTTTACCCGTGGGGCGAATATATTTTTCTCTTAGTTCTTTCTAGGAGTTTTTACGCGAGCTGCTGCATCATTAGAAGGCAGCTACCATAAGAAAGCAGAGAAAGCAACAGGCCGCGGGGAAGTGAAGCAGCCTTCTTGAGTGCAAACCTTGATCGCATTTGTGATCATTAATAGCCAAGAATAGTGCTTGGGATGGGGATTAGGACAGGGTTCGTCCTGACTCGCTGTTCTACAGTGTGGTAGGAATAAGTAATAGAGTCTTGTTTTTTTCAAATACTTTCTGTCTTGCAGGGGGGCTTCCTGTGAACAAAAGGCCACCCCTTCCTGCAGGAAAAAACGGTATGTAAAGGGCTTGGTCTGTGCTTTATCCTGACAGGCAGGAGGACCTAAAACTACTTGATATGGAAGGCAAAGTTTTCTGTTTCGATCAGAATGGCTGCTCTCTTGCATGTGCTGCAAGTATCTCCCAAAGAGAGCTTCATCTGGTTTAAGGGAGAATAGTAGATGGAGAAATGACCCTGAAACAGTCCTTAGAGGTCCTAGTGCAGATGTACGCTTGTCTACAACTGACACCCACTGCCTTCAGCAATACCACTGCACATCAGTCTTCACAACTCCTTGCTTCAGTGCTTTAATATTCGGGATGCAATAAGACAACTTTTACAGAAGCTCCTGATAATACCAATCCACACTCCAGGTATACCAGCTATGAACTGACTGCCCAGAGAAGTTTTCCATCTATTGACTCCTCCGTGAAATCGTATGAAACATCAGCTTTCATTTCTACCCAGGAGAACTTTTACAATCTTTTCTCCAATGCCTGATGAAGGGTGTTTGTGTCCAAAAGCTTTCAATTAAAGAATTTTTTTTGCAAAAATCTTGTTGGTCTAATAAAAGATATCACCTCTACTACAAGTCCTGATTGCCTAATCCACACTCCAGGATTACTTTGTTCAGCTCAGCAGTTTGTCCGGCCTAGTTTCCAAATGTGAGTCCTGTTCTCCTTGTCCTTCCTGGGACACGTGCACTTTAAAACTATAGCTCCTTCCTCTATTGATTTCTTTACCTAGGTAATGGATACATATTCATTCTGGGGCTGAAAGTGGGAGGGCATGAGAAAATATTTGCTCATGGATTATTCTCTCTTTTAATGTTTAGCTTTATGTCTAATAGAGAATAAGGTTCATAAATTATATCAAGTCCCTAGAAGCGGGAAGGCTCGCATGGTTTGAAAGAATCACATGGATCAGGCATTCGCTAATACCTCTGAACCGATTGTATTTACTGGTGAATGACTTACAAAGGACAAAGGGAAAAGGACTGTCAGTTGGAAAACAGATTGGACAAACGGCTGGATTTTTCAATATTACTCAGTGAGATCTCAATTTGCAAACCTGGGCCCCTAAAGAGGAAAACACTCAAGCTCGCATTTAGTTGCACAAATGCCTGCCTCTCCTGTAAGCCTATTATACTATGGATCGCTAATTATCCCAATGACGATGGCTGTCACTGCATTGTAAGAGTATTGTTCCTGGTATAGAACAGTACTTTACATTCAATGTTCCTCTAAAGCATGGACAGATTTCCAGGAATCCTTCTGTTTAATATTTTGGCTGTGTAATTGGAATATAACCTGGCTGCAGTCAGACAGTTAAGTTTATGGACCATTGAAGACTGTGAATATCATTGGCAGAATCCCTATCTCCCCTGTTTATCAATCTCAGCTCGGATGGCACTTTCAACAGCTTTTTTCCCACTGCCCAGCTGCAATTGCTGCAAAGAATGTGCATTGATACTTTTTTTTCCCTTTTGATCTTTAAACGAAATTGTTCTGTTAGCAGCTTAAAATCATCATGGCTGCCCTTGAAGAAAACAGAACGAAAGAAAAGTGACTTCCACTGAGAGACTATTTAAAGATAGCTATAAAAATGGAATAACAAAAAATTACCTCGGTCCTTTCAGTTATCATGGAGAGGGACTTAACCAGTTTCTGCAGATAAAATATTTTATCTTTCTAATTCCCTGTCATATACAATACCAGATGCCTCCTCCTCTGAGAGATTATTAACTATCTTCCCACCAGGGGGGTCTTTTTTCTTTTTTCTTTTTTACCTTTAAAGTCACTGCAACAGAGTCTGTGATGCTCTTCTCTTGAATCAAATATTACAGCAAAACAGATACACAGAACCCAGCCAGCCTTGAAAATGGTTCCATATATTCTGAAGTATCTTTCCCATTAGAGAGTTTAAAAATCATTTTTCCTAAGGGAAGTCTTTGGAGCTGGAGGTATGATAATGTGCTGAATTTCAAATCAGACCTCCCCAGGTCGCAGGATGTTTTAGACGACTGGTGGGGGTGGGGGTGGAGGCGGGGGTTGGAGCAAGGGAAGGGATTGATACAGAAGAATACAAGAACTTTCCATGGTAGATACCTGAGAAGTAGACCAAGGGACACTGAAAAATAACTATCCACAGGACAATCGTTAATCTAACTTATCCCGCTATGGATTCTAGCAGTCCCTACTGTACCCCGGTGGGTGCTGTCCCTTTTTGCAACAGCTCAATTAATTCACATTTTTGGTCTGACTCTTTCTGGTTCAGTGGTAAATCAGAGCAGCCCGGGCACTTCTGCTGACTCCTGGGTGACCCGAATGCCTAGAAAGTTTCGAAGTCCTGGTTGGACTGCCCTTGGAAATCTTGGCGGAATAGGCTGTCTCATAAGAGATCCAAGGGAACCACAAGAACACTTCTGTCTTGGGATTTCCTCCAAAAAACACAGAGCTATATAGGGGAAGCATGTGGGCATGTGAGAGAGAAAGGGGGGATAGCCAGAAAAAAGTTAAATAAATCCCCTTGAACCTTAAGGCAGGTTCAGGTTCAAGTGAGGAGCTGACAGATTCTTGTTCCACTGGTGCCAATTTATCCGTCTCTTCTAGTGACCATCTTCATCCTATATGGGAACAGACTTAAAAGGCTGGACACTGCTCGAGTCTACCGATCACAGCCCGAGGAAACCCCACCAATCTGAGTGCTTGCATTTACCACTGGTGGGAACAAAGCCTTGTCTTTGTAATGACCACCTCTCAGATAAGTGTTTGGAGGTCCCAGGAGCAGGAAAGGAGACACCTGCATGATTTTGGCTGAGCTGTGTGAGGACAGATCTCCTGTAATATTGTCCAGCCTCTGGTGAAGTGGGGGTGGCATGGTTAGAGAGGCAGCCCTCCTGTGGGTCTGCATAGCACAGAGCACAGGACTGTGCTGTTCTGAGCCCCCTTTCCCAATCCTAGCAAGGGACTTGGAAGATCACCACAGTAAATGGCAATGATTCAATTTGTGCCCCATCCATCCCTGCACACTTATGTGTATGACAGCAGTGTCAGGAGGCCCATTGCACCAGGCACTCTACAAGCACATAGTCAGAGAAAGCCTCTAACAGTCCAAGCAGATACAGCAAAGGGCTGGTGTGGAAGCAAGCAGAGAGAGGTGCACTTGATCTAGGACTGATTCTCAACCAGGGTGTCAGGGCACCCTGGGGTGCCTTGCGATCCTTTCCAGGGTGCTGCAGGTTGTCAAACAATGTTAGCATTGATGTGTGCACAAACATGATTCACAAGGCAAACCCAGAGATTTCAAATAGGAATCCATAGCATTAAAAGCATGCCAACCTGTTGTGGTCTTGCTGGGTTCTTTGCAACAGAAGAATTGCTCTGCTATTTTTCTGTAGCCACAAAACAAGTGAGAAATGTGAGCTGACATTTTCCAAGTGGGTGCCGTGAGCTTATTGAGGGGTGCTTTGAGTCTAACAAGGCTGAGAGCTGCTGATCTTCAATCAGTGGCAGAGCTCTGAAAGAACCAAGGTCACCGGAGTGCCACTCCAGTGCCACTGCCCTCCCCTTGCAACGAGTCATGCTCCTGGGGAGTCTCTGTCTGCACGTGAAAGGCAGGAAGCAAGAGCTCTTGCTAAGAGAGTGGGCTGGAGAGGGGATGAGCACAGGGCAGAACAAGCAATAAAGCCCTGCACTCCACCTCTGTGTTCAGCAACATCTATATTCCCTGGTCTGCTTTCCTCATTTGGACTTATCACTTCTGCTTCCTAATAGCCACAGGGCTCACCAGGCAGCACACTTCAAGGTGATTATTGCTCGGTGCTCATACAGCTAGACTCACTTGGCCTTTGATCACCTTCCTTACCTGAGGCAGGCTATCATCGTTTGCATCGTGCCCGCTGTGTCCGATTGCTTCAGCATCTCCTTTGTGACCAGCTGCTGATCCCTCATCAAATTGTGAAGCTTCCTTGCTTCCCTTTGGCAGCTGCTCGCTCCTGTTGTTGCCTTTGGTGATGCTTTCCCTCATTCCAGCTCCCTTTTATGCACGTAACATATGGCACCTCGCTGTACGTAGCTCTCTGGAAAGGAACATGTACAGTGAGCTGCGGAGACGGCTGCAAGTGGTGAGTCATTTGGCAAACCTTTTTGTGCACCTGGCTGCCCACCACCCGAGGGCCACCGCCAACACGTTGGCCAGAGAGGGACTCTTCCTCATGCATGAGGACAAAGAGCCTGGAGCCATACTGCATCCATGGCCCAAGCCTCTATTAGCTGCCACTACTTGAAGGAGCTGTGAATACATACTCAATTTGGTGCGGCAGCTACTATTCCCCAACTAGTTGACTTCCAAGTAAAGATGCACTTAATTGTACCAGAGAGCTGTTAGTAGAGTTTTAGTCAAGGGAGACGGCTGCACGGCTATAAGTCGGGAGGTCGGGTCGGGGCGGGGAGGGAAATCGTTATTCCCCCCTGAATTGAGAGCGAGGGGTTGGATTAGCAGAGTCCGGTCCTTGGAGGGTGTTGTGTGAACAAGGGGCTTGGGAATGGTGTGGCTACAATGTGGTGGCAGAGAGCTCAGTCTTGCCACTGAGCCCAACCCATCTGCTTCTGCTTTGCACATGACATAAGCCAGCGAGAAGAGTTTGGGGCCTTGCACATGTATGAAGTGCCATGCAGTGGCTGTCCTCATCACCTTCTCACTTCCTCATCTGACTAGGGTATGTGTGTGGGGTTATTGTTTCAATGGAAAGACTGAGCGCTCTCATGCTTTGGTGTACAGGTACCTAAAGCCTGTGGCTGCCCTTAAGGAGTCAAAGTGCCCATTATTGCTGCAGCCAGTCCATTGACACACAGAACCGAAAAAAAACCCCCACAGAGGACAGGTCTGTGACTTCACAGACTTCAAGGGAAGTTTAGGTTAGATATTAGGAAGGATTTTCTCACTAGGGGGGTAGTAAAACACTGGAACAGGTTACCCAGAGAGGTGGTGGAAGCTCCTTCCTTGGAGGTTTTCAAAACCCAGCTAGACAAAGCTTTGGCTGGGATGATCTAGTTGGGGATGGTCCTGCTTTGAGCAGGGGGTTGGACTAAATGACCTTCCAACCCTAACTTTCGATGATTCTATGATTCACTTGCCTCGGGAAAGAGGTGACTTAAAGCATCTCTTCATTTCTTCCAATGATTATCTCCCTTGTGGGCCATCTTGCAGTCCCCACAGAACAGAGCTGTTATGCTTTTTCCCTGGTAGGTGGGTGAAGAGAGAATGAGGGGGCCTTGGCTCCACCTCATTTCAACCTGTGACCCTCAGAGTTGAGCTGGCAGGAACCTGCTGTAAGGGTAGACAAGAAAGAGATGTCTCCCCAGGAGAAAGTGGGGGGACAAAAAGACTTAAAGCCAAGATCCTTGGTGCTCCATCTGCAGAAGGTATTTTTATAGCCACCATCACAGCAGTGTCTGAGCGCCTCTCAGTCTTTAATGCAGGTAGCGCCATGCTATTATCCCCATCAGACAGATGGGAAATAGAAGCATAGGAAGACTAAATGCTTTGCCCAAGATCCCAGCGGAAAGCTGCAGCAGAACCGGCAGATGATGGTCGGTTTCTGCCTACTACACTCACCACTTAACCATCCTTCCTGCCTCCAGAGGCAGTACAGCAACAGGCTGTAAAAGGACAACGCAGACACTAACAGGCAGAAATGGGCAGTTGTCTCGCCAATGGGACCTGTGCCCTGAATTTTAATAGTCCAGAGGCAATGGAGTCCCGACCCACATCCCTCACAATTGAGCTTTCATATACCCTAAGACTAATTGATCAAGGTTTTGTAATAGCCAGACCCTGGTCACCTTCTAATAAAAGGGGAATTTGTGGTAGAGTCTTAAAAGATTACAAAACAAAACAGAACATTTTTCTACTGAAGTTAATAAAAAAAATGCTCAGTGGTACCACATTTAAACTCAAGGAGAATTTGTACATAAAACTTCCTTTTGGACATCTCTGTTATAATCACAGCAATAAAAGCTTGGGTAATGGAATGGATTGAAAAAAATACACGATTGGAAACATACACAGACAGATTTTATTTCTTCACCCTAGACCCAGATCTGAGCCCTGCATTGCTTGCCAGGGGCTGTGATAAGCTGTCAGTCTGAGGACACAAGGGGTAAATAGGAACTTTTTCTGTAAAGCAAGGAGACTTTGCAGTAAAGTCCTTTAATTGAGTGATGAGATTTTGCTGTGTATACCTGGGCATCACTGCAAACAGAGAGATTTACTAGTAGCTTCAAGCCAGAAGGTTCATGGGCAATTTATTTCCACTGTGTTGTGCTATTGCATATGTTTGTTCTTGGTAAATGAAAAACATTCAGGGATATATATTTTTTAACATTCGGGTCTTGGTACTGCTATGTCTCTAGCACAGCTCTGACTTCTAATGCAATGTGACATAACCTGCTGTTTAGCATCAAGGGAGTCACAAAGAGTTATTAAAGTTTAATCCTGAGAAATAATGAAGTGGCCAAAGTTTCTCCACAAATTCTGCTATTATTTGTTTCTGATCCATGTCTCATGCAGTGGCATGGCTCTCTGAGTTTCAGTGAGGTGGGGTTTTTTGTACTCCCCTCTTCAAGAATCAAGGGGAAAATGGATGCGCTCTGCTATTTCCAACTCCAAATTCCCCTCTTTCAACAGGAAAAAGAGTTTTCTTTGCCCCCAGCAGGAGTGCTAAGAGTGCAGGGAGATCAGATTGTGCAGTCAAAATCATCGTGTGGCTCTGAAAAGGGCATTTTGCCATGAAAAAATAGATTTCATAGTAAACACTTGCTTTATTAAATAACACTCCCTTTCACCACAAGCATCAAGGGGAGAGAATTGATCAAGTGGCTCAAACATTTCTTCAGTTTGCTATTTTGCTAAGAAGGCACAGCAGAGAATACAGAGGAGGAAGCTTTTGTATGTATTGATTGTCTGTTTCTGAATCGGTAACATTGCTTTTCTAGATGGAGCCTGGGTTTTCATGTTAGGACATGAAAAGGGGGAAACTGATGATCTTTGTCAAGGTGCTCTAAATATGTGTCTTCACTGCAAACCGCATAAGACAATGCTAGCATTAATGTTGGTGTGGTTCCAAGGGAGAATGAATCGCTTTAACAGGAAAAGTCATCCGATCTACAGTCTCCTGGCACTTTGCTGGGTTTTGGAACTGGCTCCATATTTACCCGTTGGCCAGTGTAACTTGGATATGTGATTTGGTAACATTCAGCACTGAACCCAAATACTCAAGCTCATCTTTATGCAGGAAATAGAGCTTGTGACCTTCAAATCCTTTGCACTCAAGGGCTTCTCCAAGCTCTGATGTTTAAAGGCACTGCCAAGGAGTGTAACACAGAAGCCCTAAAACAGCTTTTGCATGTATGAGTTGTCTGTGGGCTTGCAGACCTACTTCTATGTTGTACAGATCTCAAGATCTTGAAAAGTAATGAGATCTAGAAAGGTTAAAGAGGTAAGTGGCAGGGCTGGACCACAAAATGAGCAGGTGTTTCTGGAGAGGAACTGGCAGGACATGAAAGTCCAAAGAAAGGGGAGGTCCAGGAAAAAGTATGAAAAGTTGTGAGAAGCAGAAAAGAAGGATCTGAAGGGAAGGATGGGCACAAGTTTATAGAAACTTCAGGCAAGCATCTTTTCTGGGCTTATCCAAATGGAATGACATTCTTGAACCTTGAGATCCATTCAACTAATTCCCCCAACCTGTATAACATGGCTTCTCATGGCGAAGCAGATATTCAATAGTTGCAGGTCAGGGACAACGGCAAGGAAAGCACCAACACAGCTACAACCAAAAACCCAGGAAAGCCCCAGTCATTTATAATGTGGATAACAAAGTGACCTTTGGGCAAATTAGTGAGTGGAATAGGGTGGAGAAGAGGGCAAGGACTCAAGATGGGAAGACTTCTCCCAGCATACTCCTCAGTGCCAAAGGATCATCCTTTGCCTCTGCTTTCTGGAGAGTGGTTGTGAATACTGCCGCAGTGCATCAAGCTGAATTGTGTCTGCTAGTCACCCTTGATTAATGTGATGCTGTTCATCATCATACGTTTTACTGCTCTCCCATGTAGAATGGAAGGAAGGTTTGAGCCTGGTCTTTGGAAAGTTGCCAATCAAGATGACATATATTGAAAAAAAGTAGAAAGGAGAAGCCTTTTCAAGAAACCAGTGACACGTTCTGCCATTACTAAAATGACTCCCATCTCCTCAGTATGCCAGAGTGTACATGTGCAGCTATTACTCTGATTGCCGTCTTTCTGTGCATGACATAATTCGCTGTCTTCCTGACTGATAGAAAACACAAACACTTATTAAAGTACGATAATAGTGGGTCTACAGTTTCATGATATCCCCGAGCTAAGGAAGACTCTATTATACCTAAATGGCGTTCAAATTAATTTTGTTCACTGGGAGTATTCTATCAAAATGTTGGTTGGAGATTTTTTTTTAAAGTAAAATGAATACATTCTACCTCTGCTTAATTAACCTCTGGGTTCTTTTCTATTGCTTAAAAAAAGGTAAGCTTGAGGCTGGCTGATGAAGTGATGTTGATGCAGGGAAAAGAAAAGGGAAGATGGAGATGCTCTGATTGTGTTTTATATTTGCTTCAATGTGGCATTGGGGTCAGTCCTTCTGCTCGGTGAACAATTGTGAGGTTGTAACGGAGGCTGCATATGGGGGGCATGCAGCAGTGAGTGATAAGCCTGAAGGAACAGGCCTCCTCCCTTTTGTGTTCCCTGAGCATACTTTCCTCCTTAAGCCTTGTTTTACTGAAAGTAATACAGCCAAGCAGACAGAGTGGTTGGGAGGAGCTCTCCTGAGTATACTCAGAGGATATGTCCTTACAAGTAAAGCTGCGACTACGTTGCCTCTGGACAGAGACCGTAAGTGCTACCGAGAGAAGCACCCCCAGAGCCTGCCAAATGGGGCAGAGTTGATGGTTGAGGTGTGCTGGGTGTTCCTGAGCATGTATCCTCTGGCTCTGTCTGTGGGCCACATCCACGACTGCTAAGACATGCGTCCAAGCCAACTACTCTGCCCCATTCATGGATTTGGACGCTGGCAGGGTGAGCATAAATAAGTGTGGCTTCACTCTCCTTAGCTGACTCCTGGGCTCTGTAAACACAGCCTAAAGGGACTGCACTTGCCTAAGAGCAGCCTGGCCCAGCTTGCACTCCTGAGCTCACAGTGCCCCATCAGGTGAGTCCACTCCTCTTTCCGCAGTTCACTCATCCTACTACCAGCCCTACCTCACCTGCCACTTGCTCACGGTGGCTTTACCTCACTTAAGAGTGTAGTTGGTCGTGGCTTGCCTGTTCTGCTGTCCCCTTCTTCTGTTTGCTCTTTTTTGTTCTGTGAGGGGCATCATGATACAACATGGTACCACAAACTGGGCGCATCAACCACACAACATAGTATCACAAAACAGTACCACAAACTGGGTGCATCGACACCTTTATTAATGTGCGTTTGCTTCTGTGCATTAAATTTAGTACCTCTAATGGGAAGTACTAAATAAATGTGCGTCAAGCTGCCCTAATGTGCAGTAGTGAACATGCATGCTTTTTTAGTGATGCCTAATGCGCAGTAGCCTATTTTTACTGTGTATTAGCATACTAGCACGGTTCTTGATGTGACGCTTTCATGCACAGTAAAATAGGCTACTGAGCATTAAAGCATATGTGTAGACATGCCTACTGTGCAGTTTTTACTGATTCTGTTCACTAGTCACTTTACAGCAATGAAAAGCAGAACTGAGCCTCCACTGTGAGCCAGATGTTGTTCTTTGCTATCTGCATTATCACAGCACATAGAAGTCATTGTCCTCCCCTAGGCTTTCATTCTGCCAGACACTGTACAAACCCAAAGCAAAAATACAGCTCCTTTTCTAAGGAGCTTATAGTCTATGGATAGGGCAAGAGAGAACAAATGGATATGGAGAGACAGGGGAACCCCAAGAAACAGACAGTTTTGGTCAGCATAATAGGCCTTAGCACCTTAGCAACCTAATTGTGGTCAAGTGTATGTGTTTGTGGTTTTAAGACCTTATGGCAAAGAAGAGTTTTGGGGCAGATTTGAAGAGGGGTAATGATGTAGCTTTGCAATTTTTTTTCTTTTTAAGCAGGAGCAATTCCCAGGTGTGAGGGGCAGCGTGGAAGGGGAATGAAGGCGCTTGTTTTGAAAATGTAGTAAAGGAGGGTGCAGGTTGGTACCATAGGCTGATAGGGTGATGTAGCTGTTCCTGGATGCTGAAAGAAAGAAAAGAGATGGGGTAAGGAGAGGCTGTGATAGACTTTGGAAGTAAAGATAAGGAGCTTACCTGAATGTAATGGAAAAGGGGGACCCAGTAACACACAGAGAGGAGTGACATGGTCAAAGTGATAGGAAAAGGTAGGGTAGTAACCACTGGAGGAGTATTCTGTATGGATGTAATTAGGTCAAGACGGCATTTGTTACAACCAGAGAGAAGGATGTTGCAACATTCAAGACCCGAGGGGCTGGGAGATTTTAGTTGGGGCAGAAGGAGAGGTTTTAAAGAAAACAAGGTAGACTTGCAAGTTATCCACAGATTTGAATTTGTGTTTGCAAATGAGATTACTACCCAGAGACAGGATGTGGAGAAAGGAAAAACACCAAGGACAGAGCCCAGAGAAATCTAGGGGCAAGTGGCGAAGTTGGTAAAAATGCTATCTGGCAAGCAATGAAAGACCACCCAGTGAAAGGCAAAGGAGTCATTGTAATATCAGCAGAAGAAGAAGAACATGGCCAGCAGCAGTGCCAGCTTCTCCCACATGGGCCCATCATTTTACTTTGCTCAACTGGGGCTAGCAAACTGAGAGGCTGGCCTCAAAGTGAAGAGTTTTGAATTGGAAAAATTCTGCATGTGATCATGAGTCCCTCAAGCCATTGAGATGCCTCTTTTTGCATCATTTTTATCCAGTGGAAAAGAGTTGATGGGTAACCCATTGTTAATGGATACCTACTCCCTGGTTCAACCCTCTGTTAGCCATCAGATGCATCCTACTCGGTAACGGGGTGTAGTTACCCATCTGTTCTAAAGCTGGTGAAATTAGTGAGCCAAATAATTAGGCACATGCTGTAATTAATCAGGCCCAAGTAAATAAAAATCAGAAGACTCTCCTTTTCACAGGAGTACACTAGCATCTGGAGGAACACTGTGGCTAAAATCACAAATGTCATCAATCTTCCTGCTTCACAGCATAACTGGTCACCAGCTGGAGCCAGGCAAGTATTCTTGGTAAGTGGGAGTCTTATCCATTCCATGTAAGTATTTTGGCTGTGACCAGTTTTGGAGAGACTGGACTATTGGTCTGTTGAAGCATTGTAATTTTTATCTGCTAGGCTGATAGGGTCGAAAATAATTATTTCTCAGCCTTCTAACAAGCTAGATTCCTCAATGACGTAACAATGTGGAAGAGACTGTATGTGGAATATCTGCTGATAAGAAATGCTGCATAGTTAATGCAAAGGGTACTTTCAATATAGCTGTGTAATTGGGAAATTAAATTGTCTGAATGTTGTCGTACATGCTAATTATGCTGAATACACTGAGAGGAAAATCTGCATCTTGCATGTGGCATATATAGCTGGAAGATAATTAGAACATTTTAAATTCATATTCAGAATCTTCAGTGCACAAAGGTGAAAATATTTTAAGTATGTGTGTTTCAATTTGAATGCTTATATAAAGAAAACAAATATGTTGTAGTTGCTGGCATTTTCTAAATACTGGCAAGTCAGCCAGCTCAGTGAAGGGGTAACTTGTAAATCAGTTTTGCTAAGGCATCTTGCTTTGCATACCAGTTTTGTGCTAAAAGAGATTCTGTTCCACTTGGAACTGGAATGAAAAGGTATTTGCGGTATATGTCAACTCTTCTCTTTTTTACTTAGAGTTGATTGAGGTTATCTCTATTTCTGTTGTTGTGCAAAACAAATATTTTGGCTGAAATGTGTTGAAGTGCTGTTTTAATTGAGCCATTCATTTGCAGCAAATGAAGCATAAAGAATACATATTGCAAACTACACTTAAAAGATCCGAAATCTGTCTCATTGAATGCGATTTGTGTACAGAAGAAAACATAACTTGCCCTTCTGCTGACTACCATGAAAATCACTCCTAACACTAAACCGATCGTGTGAGAATTATGTAGAATTCAACTTGCATCACTTAGGTATTTCATTTACTGAGAGGTAAACATAGCAAGAATATACACGCTCTCCTTTTCCTAACTACGAGATTCATATTTTTTGTATCGCAGCTCTCTGACCCTCTTTACAGTCTGCCTCATTATTTTGTGAATGGTTTCCAAACTCTTCCAGAAGAGAGAGAGAGAGAGAGAGAGGTAACTCCATTTCATTTCCATTACTTACCACCGATGTCAGCAGGGCTACTTAAACATTTAAAACTCTTCCGTGCTCTGGAAGAGTCTGCAGGGCTAGGGCTTCAGATCCTTTCCCTCGCAGTTCTTTTGGCAATGGTAATCAAACAGCATTTTATTCAAAGGCAAGGCTCAATATAATAAAATGAAAGCACTTCAAGAATCTCTCCCAGCTGTTTCTTCATGGCTGTATCATTATAATGATATCATAATTTGTGGTGATTTCAGTAACGTGCAACAAATCTCCTGCCCAGTTGCTTGTCAGAGTTCTCTCTCCTTGACAAACACGTTGGGAATTATTTTGAGTAGCTGAAGGGGATGGGGATTGTATGGACCAGACTCTAGCTGTCTGTATGGTATATTCAGTTCTCTAGGCCAGTGGTCTCCAAAGTGGGGTGCGCGCACCCAGGGGGTGTGCAAGACGATCCATTGGGGTGCAGAAAGAAAATATTAGAACTTCTATTTATATAGAAGTTCTAATAATCTCCAAAAAAGTTTGGAGACCATTGCTCTAGGCAGTAAGGGCAGGTCTAGCAAAGTATGCCTACCCACTTGCTTCCGCCCTCTGGGATTGCAGTGATGTGGATGCACCCCTCTTCTGTCACAGTCCCTGCCTGATCCAGATGCAGGGAGAGCCCCAGAGCTGTTCCTGCCCTGTTCCAGCTAGGGGCTGCAGCTGTGTAGGGGTGCCAAGCTCAGTCGGAGACAGCAGCAGTGGTGTGTAAGTTCCTCCTTCCAGTGCCTGCTGCCTGCCTGTCCCCTACCTACCAATATCCCCAGTGGACAGGGAGCAAGCACTGGAAGGAGGGACCTGCATACCACTGTCACTGTCTCTAGCTGATGCAGGCGTGGGGGAAGTCTTAGAGCCACTCTTGTCCCATGCTGCAGGAAGTAGTCATGCCCCTGGGAGCCCAGTTCAGCAAGAGACAGCTGTAGCATGCAGGTTCCTCTTTCCAGTGCCTGTGCTAGACTTGCAAGAGAGAGAGTGGGAGGCAGGGAGCAAGTAGAAAACTGCAAGAACATAGCATAAACCTCAGCCTAAGCTTCTTTCCCAAGCATGGATGTTCCTGGTTTATTTTTTTCCCTACCAGACTCAGACACAGGTATGGTTGAACCAGGACCCAGACAGAAAGGGGGCCCGAAAACGGGGGGAAAAAATTACAATTGCAAAAAAAAAGTTTTTAATATGTGCATCTATGGGACTGGTAATGTTATCAATTGAGAACGAATTATTTAAAGATTTCAGTACCACACATGTGATAACAACTTTTGCAACAAGAAAAATCATTCTCTCTGGCAAAGGGGGGCCTGATACTAAAAGTTTGTCTGGGGCTGCCAGGAGTCTAGGTACAGTGCTACCAGGGTCTCAAATGACCTAGTTTCCTTGGGTCTAGGGAACCTTTGCTATCCATTCTGTCTTCTGGGGACCCACCTGCCAGCTTGACTCAGGCATACTTTTACTGAAAAACAAATGAACCTGAACCAAGCAAGAGTCACCAAATGGACCCAATCAGGGCACTTTAGGGTCTGAATCCCTATTCTGATGCTTTTAAAAGAGGACAACAGTCCTGAAAAGTGCTCACCTACCATTATTTCTTATCGGCTTAGTCTAACTAAATGGCTGTGTAGAAATGCATTGCCCTTACACCAGGACAGGAAAATGACTCGCTCTGAATCACAAGCCGGTTCCTCCTTCCCAGTCTGTGCTAGCTGTCTCTCTCGAGGCTCCATCTCCTCCCAGTCCCTTTTTGTGCTCTGTCTACCTGCCTGTCTTTGAGAAAGAGCTGTAGAAGCCCATATTCAGTTGCTCCTTTCTGTGCAGACTCTAAAGGTGCAGGTACCTGGGCATGAATGGGCTCCTTGCTTTCACCACTACAGACACCCAGTACAATATGGCACAGAGGAAAATCCCAGTTAGGTGAGTTTGGAGAATTGTTTAGAAGAAAGTCCAGAAGCCATTTATCCAGATTCTCCCAATATCCCTTTTACTAAAGATGACTAAGCAGAAAACTCCTCTGCTCTTCAATATGAAGGACGTCCTTCAAGCATGGAGTGGGTTAGAGACAGAAATCAAAAGGCGAGACAATAAACCTCTTACTTGTTTGGTTGACAATTGCTTGATCAAGTACACTAACTGACTGGAAGGCACCTGTTCAGGTAAGTAACACACGCAGCGTCTCTGAGAATAAGGTGTTCCCCATTCAGTCCTTAATAGAGGAACTGATTTAAAAACAGTCTATCTAGCCCCAGCTTTATGCTCTCAACCTTCAGTCAAGTAACTGATGCTTTAGAAGATGGTTTAAAGCATGCAAGCAATGGTGTTTGCACAGGAAGAAAATTGTCTGTCTCTCTTCACATTCAGAGCCCAAGTCATCCCTGGAGTAACTCCCAAACTTCAGTGGTTTTATTGCCAGAAATAAACATGGGCCATCATAGCTGCAGACATTCCTGATGGCTATCAAATGATCCGGTCCTTTTATGAACCACCCCCACTGTGGGCCAAATTCCTCCTTGGTGAAGGCGTATGAACGCTATGCCAGCTGCGTAAAGAAAAAGGCGGTTGGAAGACACAAGCCATTATTCATTTGGAAGGATACTGTGCCTGCCTTCTCTGATAGGCAGCTGTGATTTAATCTGGGCTGCATTGAAAATTTCCACAAAAAATATGAAACTGCCTGATTACAGTATATATATAATACAAGCATACAAGAAATGGCTGTGGGAATGGTGCTCTATTGCAATCGTCAAGTTTAATATGTTTTAGATTTGGTACAAATAGGTACACTTTACATTTAGTACCAGAAGAAGGAGCCTAAGGGAATTAGAATACATCAGATCCAGAAACCCCACTGTCAGCCTGTTTCAGTTGCCACCAGCACTGACAGAGATTGCAAAGACGTTATCCCCGATGTGCCGCTGTGAGGAAGAATGAGCTAGCAAAGGACTTGTAGCTAGGGCACAGTAGGGCCAGGATCTCAGCCCTAAGGTTAATTTCTTTGTGACAGACAGCTTGTGGTTGGGTGGGTCAATCACATAGCTCCTCAGTTTCCTTTCCTACAAAATGAGAGAAAGCATCCTTACCTTGCAAATAGGGAAGAGGCGTTTGGCAGAAGAAGATCCTACAGTGTCCCATCACCATAGGATCTAAGCAGCAGAGTGCAAAGTGATGTGCTATTTCAAAAGGGGAAACTGAAGCCCTTTGACCTGCTTGTTATAGATGCTGAGCCACCTGGAGATCCTAGACAGAACAAAATGATGTCCGGTTAGATGTATGGGTTCTCAGGACCCCTTAGTCTAAGCTCACACCCCCTTAGTCTAAGCTCACACAAGATGCCCCTGACAGAGCTTGGAAATGCATCCAGATCTCTACTCCTAGTCAGGTGTCTTCAAGATGAAACCCTCCTTCTTCTGCAGTAAGAGTCCCAAACATGATACATCTGATTTTGCAACTGTCGGTTAGTGAGAACTTGCTCTGGCAGACAACCTCAGGCTGTCCATACTACTGCCAGCAATGCTCAGCGTAAGAGATACAGCATCAGATGGGGCGAGCTTCACAGTATGCTGTGGCATTTTACTTTGCTACTGTGCAGTACCCCAGTGCTGTGTTTTTATATTGTCTTTGTGTCCCTTCCAAGGATCATTTTGATCTGCCTAGAGTTGTGTCAACTGCCAAGTGAAGTGACTCCTAATAAGAAGAGATTCTGATGCTACTTAGCAGGAAATTACTATACATGATGTTGCTAAGCAATTCCAGGCTGTCAGTGAATACCCAAGATAATGCCTTTGCAATTGGAAAACAGTTGAAGGACCAGAGGTGTTCTGGGACTTCTTAATTTTGCATGGAACCGTGACTTTTGGAGTCAAGCAAATAATATACCTTTTTTAATAAGTGTGACCAGTGCAACAGTTACTGGATTTGAGAAACACAGGTGGCATCAGAGACCAGCAGCAGAAAGGAAAAAGGAGGCAGGGGCAGCAGAAAGGAATGCAAATAGATTTAAAAAAAAAGAGAGGAGATGGATTCAGAAAGAATAACACAGGGAAGGGAGAGCTACAGAGATATGGGGAAGTGGGAGAATGGCAAAGTGATAACGAGAATTCACGCAGGAGGCAAGGAGAATTCAGGCACATTTCCAAAATGAAATTAGAGGAAGATGAACTGGAGACAGAGTTATAGGAGAGGCTCAAATTTAATGCCCAGTAGATTGACCTCTATTTAGATATGATGCTCCTGCTCAAGACAATGGCATCTGTGCTGTTCACCTTGAGCAGGATAAGTTCCTGAGAGAGCAGAAACTCTGGTATGAAATGAGGCCAGAGGCACGTTGACCTGCCAAACTGACTGGATCAGCTAGAGGCACCCGCAGACATGCCAGGCTGCTCTGTGGACACTGCCTCCTGAGTCAGAAGCAGTATAGCTGCATTTGGGTGGGCTAATTGTCATGGGCACTGTCATTCTACCTGTCCCCAACACCTGCCAGGTGGCTGTGCTGTTTCTGGTTTGTGAGGTAATGAATATGGGGCAGTGCTGCATGTTTGAGCACAGTGGCACCTGGTAGCAAAGGCCGTGGTGTAGACCAGCCTCTGGATTCCTGGGAATAACATGTGAATCCCAACAGGCCCTTCATCCTTGTGAGGCATGCCACACAGTGTAAATCAGCATGGCTCCATTAGTTTTGCAGGAGCTGGCTCAGTGATTTCATCACAGTTTATGAGCAGAAGAAAGATACCAGATCTGAACATCCGGGTTTCTGTTTGTTTTCATGGAAATTAAGTATCCCAGGTTACTTTTTTTTTAACTGGATAGCCATTTCCCCTTGATGAAGACCCCCTCTCTCCTTCCCTACTGCACTGCTCCTGCCTGCTGTCTGCTACCCTCCTTCCTGGAAGCAGCAGCAACCCCACAGTGAATAAAATAATTCCTGTATCTGCACTGAAGAGGCCACATCACTGTTTATTATTATTTTGTCCTGGGGTGTCAATAAGAAGTGATTCTTGTTTGTCTCAGTGCCATCAATCAAAATAAAAAAAATTTGCATTTCTATCCAATTCAGAATAAATCTTAAAGCATTTTAAAGACAAACTAACCATTGATTTGCAGATCCAGATGCAGTCTCTGATTACATTCGTATGAAACGGGGGTTGGTTCCAAACTGCAAATGCTGAGTAAGAGGCAGTGCGCTGGCCGGTGCCAGTAGTATCTAGAGATGGTGAGGACATGCTTTGCCATCTGTCTTGAAGAGTATGGCAGATTCACAGCTCCCCTAGGAGAATGCATTGCAGAAGCTATGAGATCTTGTTACAGTTACTGGGACAAGTCATCTGCCATATATCTGTCGCACTGAAATCTGCTGCCAATCTCAGCAGAGGCAACTTGACTGCAACTCTGTGGCCCTAGAGGATGAGACAGGAGTTTGGTACAGGGTAGAGCACCAATAAAATGCAGAGCCCCCACCTGACCACTGAACCTCGTTGTGTTTAAAAAGGAGTAAGTTAGGAAATGGGGCATTTGGGCCTTGCCCTATCAATGCCCCATATATAAACTGATAAACTGCCTCTGTCATTAATTCAATCTGATTTTGGAATAGCAGCCTTGAAGGATTAGGCCCTTTACTAGCAAAATCCATGCTGCATACACAATAAAGCAAGGTTTTGTTGTGAGGCTCTTTAGTATATTTAGTATAACTATTCACCATCTGAATCAACTTTCTGCTGCTGAACCCATTTACGTCCATAGGAAAGCATCCACTGACTCCAGCAGAAGATGCTAATGCCGTATTTGTCTGTTGGACAGAACTGTGTTTTATTTGTCCCAGGTGAAATTTCACCCCCAGTACAGAGCGGCTGCCCTGGGCCCATACAGGGCCTAAGTTGGACAGCAATGATGCCTAGACCTGGTGGTCTTAGGGTTGTTGGGGCCGAGGGCAAGAGAGTCATTTGGGGCCCCTTAGAGGCTTAATTTTGATGACTTATAAGCAAGTTGGACATTTGTTGCAAAATTATGGGGCCCCAAGCAGTCGCCCAGTTTGCCCTCCCCTAAGGCTGCCACTGCTAGGCCTTGACAGGCTATATCCAGAGATCCAGTGTAGGCACAGGGATTATCTTATTAAGT